>NW_017618711.1:515000-1115000 GCF_001879475.1 Ipomoea nil
GAAAATAATTATAAGAATCGTTACAATTTAAACAGAGATATATACTAAGAGCCATCATCTTGGTCATCATCTCACCAATCACTCCATTAACCGTTATCTCTTCAATCATGGCTATCATTCAATAAGGAATAAACACAACATAATCATCATCTAACCCTACCAAAACTTTTCTACACTCTTTGACTAAACACCGCCAAAAAAAAAAAAAAGAAAGAGACATGATTCTTATACACAGTTTCCCAGTTTCCCCATAAAAATTCTCCCATGTCTATTTATATTTCAAAGTTTATCTACTTTGTTTTGGGTTTCATATTAAAGCATCCCTAGCTAGTAGCTAATAAAATCAACACAGGTAGAAACTCTCCTTTTTCCATCATCTAAACAACTTTCTAGAGAACAATTTTTTAAGTGATCGATAGTATCAACTACTCTTCCAAACACTACTGATAATTAAAATATTTCAATTACCAAACTATTTCGCATACTCACATAATCAACAGTCACATTTGATTTGACTATAAAAGCTAGAATTTCCTTGCATTAAGAATAAGAGCGACAATTGTATGGGACGATGAGCCTTTTATGCGGCAACAGGTTCAGTAGCTTTGCTCAGCCATGCCATCTCAGCGACGTTCAAATATGGAGCCAGAATTTCCTTGCATTTAGAATGATAGTCATTCAACCATTCAACCTCTTCAGGTACCAGAAGGCTCAGATCAATCAGTTTCCTCTGATATGGTGCCTATACAACAGATCAATCAAAGGATTATCAACCACAATTAAAAAGCCAACTAAATTTAATTTTACGTTATTTTTATGTTTTAGCAAGCTGTCACTGTCGAGGGTTTTGTGTCTTGATCATTCTCTTTAAAGCTAATAACCGCAAACTAAATAAAGATTGTGTAGTTGAAGCCATACAAAATGCAAAACTATTTTACAGGGTGAAGAAATGCAATTACAAAACCAAGTCATTTTCTAGTCCCAGAAAATTCCACTAAACAGAAACTTTCAGAAATATCGTGTATTTTTATGTAAGGGCAATAATAGAACTTACCCATGTTATATGATCGAACGACAAGTAACCCTTTTCCCCGAAATTGAATTTAGTATCAGCCTCCTTGATAATAAGCACATTCTCCAATCTCACACCAAAGTTTCCATCCTCATAATATCCAGGTTCTGGACATAATAATATCAGAATATTAGTCTCAAAAAGTTGCAACACACACACATGAACATTATATGCATAACAAGGCGAAGAGCAAACTGTCTTTTAAAAACAAACAAGCATATGCAAAACAGTTGTTTAGTTGCTGAGCACCATTGGTCCATTGGGAATCATGAAATGAAAGATAGTGAAAACACAAGTTGGGTAGCTACCCAAGCTGAGCTGTAAAATATGGCAGCTATAATAAATAAATAAATAAACAACTTTTAAACATTATAGTTGAGCTCAAAATAAAGTGGTAACAACACCCACTTACCATCTGTAACAGTCATTGAAACTTGTAATGGCACATTTGTAGCTGCTGGCCTAAAACTGATTTGATGAGGCCCTGCCATGTGTGTGGAGACAGATGTAGTCCATTGATATAAGAACTGACAATTTACCTTTATAACACAGCAAAACTTACCTTCATGCACATTCAAGTAAGATCCAATGCCATGACCAGTACCATGTCTGTAGTCAAGACCATATCTCCACAAAGCAGTCCTAGCAAGAATGTCAAGTGTATTCCCTATAAAGTAGTAGTTCAGTAAATTCAATGGGTAAATTTATTCTCCACATGCCAGTAAAGTTTCATTTAACGAAGATTTGGCTAATTAAATTACCATCTCTTACTTCACTAAAAACCTAAAATCTCATACCATTGGTCCCATTTGGAAACCGAGCATTCCCCAACGCAATATGGCCTTTGAGAACCTACATAAAGTCAAAAGATTTTTTTTAACACTGAGGCAATAGCCGGATAAAGCAGAAGAAGCATTTTAGTTTCTAATAATGATGAGTAATGAAATTATATATGCTCACAAAAAATACTGTAAATATGTCATGTAACTGTCCTTTCAACACATTATGATAAGAGTTCCAAAGAAAATTCCAAGTAGCAGCAATTTGACCACTGAAGTTCAATTTCCACTCAATAATGTGCCTCAAAATTAATTAGTGATTATGAGAGACATCCTATGGATGGCCAACAGTATTTTTCACCCTTGGCTAGGCATTTAAAAAAAATACAATTTATTGCATTGTACAGTTTCCGAACTTTACTATGCAATAGCACCTACAGAATTAATTGATGGCTGCATCCCAAAATAAGTAAATCAAAGAGAATGAAGTTTTGTTTGATACTGCACTAATAATATCAAGCTCCTTTAAATACTATATGGTAATATAGAATAATTTTAACTTGACTTCAGTTATACACAGTTAAATGAAGCAAGGTTTTTGAATCATATTAATACAAAGTTCAACATACCGCAGTATAGCATGCTTTCTCGTGTTGTGTGGGTTTACCAAAGTGAACAGTCCGGGTTATATCAGTTGTTCCATCGAGATACTTCAGTGACATAACACCATCAATTTAAGAGAGACGTGTAAGTTAGACAGAGGTAAGCCAGAATAGAGACCAACCATCATCAACATAGCTGTCTAATAACAACAAACTTAAATCAGAAAAGATGGACGAGAAACCTGTGCTCCTGAATCAAATAGGTATATACAATCTGGATCAAGTTCTGCACATGTCTCCACAGCAGGAGAATAATGGATAATTGCCGCATTTGAACCAACGGAAGAAATAGTAGGAAAACTCAAGCCTCTAAAATGCTGAATTGAAAGAAGACAATTTTTCCAAGAATGTCAACTAAATGATATTTTTCATCATCCAAAAATGACAACATATTCAACTTAAAGAAAGAAAAAATAACCACATAAGAAAAGGTTGATTTTACTACTTAGAAAGGCTTGAGACATGCTGTTTGTTCCACTATATTGCACGAAAAAAAGATAGTGAATTGGCTCTACACACCTGACCATTAAACTATAGAGGGCATCGCTATATGACAAGAAGAGATTTTCCTCATAAATTTGTCACTTGACAAAGGGCTATTACCTCTTTTGATGCACGGAATTCCTCCAGCTTATCACTTACAGACACTTCTGTTAGCTTTAAAACATTCCTGACATTGTTACCAATCAAAAGCATTAGTAGTTTATTTTACAGGGAAGAGAGAAAATGTCCAATGCTCATTGAAATTAATGTCATGGATCAGAATCAGACAATCAATACTTTCTAAAATCACTGATATTTGTTGAAGATCTGTAAAATGTACAAGTAAGCTTTCATTTCTTTGAATGATAACGCAGAATACGCTTGATCATTTCAAGTGACAATATGCATTACTGCCTGATTGGCACTACATTGAAAAAAAAAATTCCTTAAATGGTCCTGATAAAGGTGCTACTTTTACCTAAACATGGGATGACCCCATCATAATGCTGAATCTAAATCTAGATGCCAAAGTAACCATTACTATTTAAAAATAAAAATAGAAAAAAAAAAAAAACACACACACACACACACACACACACACACAAAAAAAAAGTCAACTTACGGTTGTTTCTTCTGGCAGGTTGTCTCAGCCTCAATGAAGTAACCAGATGCCCCATAAATCTCCTGCATCTGTAAAACAACATAGGTTAGGCCAATTTAACCATCTAAATACCCATTTTAAGTAAATAGAAGTATAAGGAAAAAGAGAAGTCATAAGATAAAGCAGAGATTAAAAAAAAATGTATTTCAGATAGGTAGGTTATACTGTTATATATTCCTGTCATTTAAGAAGAAAAAGCAACCACCTGTTTATCCAGCCAGACAAGATATTGCACTACAGCTGCTCCATCTCGAATATGTGCTTTCTTCAATCCTTCCATCTCAACAGGATTCTGGGAATAATAGTCAGAATGCTCAGCAAATAAACAGCAAATTAAACATATAGTATGATCATTAAACCATACCATTCAAAAAGCTTATAACTATGGAACTTTAGTGTAACTATCCAAAATTCCAAACTCCCACAATTTTATTCTTCACGTCCTTGGGTTCAGTTACTTCATGTTCTAGATACCATCCAAGCATATAAATAGATTATGAGATTTCATTTTGTAGATACCTTTAAAGCTTAAAAATAGATTATCCTAATAGTGAAACTTATAATCACGTCAGATCGGAACCAAGATGCTGGTAGAAAGGAGGGGATATACGCACATATATTCATGGACAGTATGCAGAAAGAAATATCAAGATATAATACCCTGGCCAAGGACCTTGCAGTCCAGTTATATTGGCCTGAGATTCCATATGAGAGATCTCAGGTTCAATTTCATTTCCCCCCAATTGTACCCAAAAATAAATAAAAATAAGTAAAAGATGCAATGATCCAAACCAGCAGGTGATAACAAGTAGATATTTGACTATTAGAAACTGGAAAGTCAGTAAACCCTTCAACATGCCAATGCATTTATCAAAAACATATTGCTTTGGATTTTAGATCATAGTGGATTCAGTTTAAAGGCTTAAGTTCCATTTACTAATCATTAACAGCATTGAATGCAATTCACATTCCACAATATCTGAATCTACATAAAACAAGTTTGTATGTAACTACCTTTAGGGCTTTGGCTAGAGCTATAGGTGATTGCTGGCGGCGAACTTTCTCAGCATTTAGTTTGGAGTACAAAGCAAAGCAGCATTGGCCAGGGTCAACCCATATGAGATCATTTCCCTTATCAGCAGATCCATTGGCCTTAGTCTCTTCGCCTAATGAAGAGCTCGTTTGACTTCCCTTACTCGAGGAGGAATGAACGAGCTGGTCAGAAGCTAGTAGGGTTACATCTTTGCTAACTTCACCGTAATCCCGCACTTCAATCCCATTTTCCTCCATAAAAGAGGTCACCTGCACAGTATTTATTCATACTTTTAGAAGGGGGGGAATAAAAACCCAGGTATGTGAAAATGCAACACAAAGTCTAAAAGTCAATGTCAAAAAAAGAAGTGATATGTGTAAAGCATGTGATTATGCAACAGAAAGGTAACCTCAGAAGATAACTTTCTGTTGTCAACGTACAGGAAGGCTGAGACTAGTGTTACTACAGCAAATGCATGAACAACAGGACAATATGACACATCAGTTCCACGGATATTATATAACCAGGCAACCTGCATGAAAGTCATGAAGAATTAGTAAAGAATAGAAATCCCAACATTTGCAAGAGAAGTGGATTTAGGTTTATGGGTTAGAGATTTACTTCATCAAGCCCTGTTATTATGATAGCCCGAGCTTTCTCTTGCACAAGCTTTTCTCTCAAATCCTTCAACTTATCTGCAACACAGCGGCCGGAAAATTCCAATGGATGCACCATTACAGGATTTACTTCAGCAGGTGGCCGACTTTTCCAAACTTCATCCACCAAGTTTGTTGTCGTTTGGACTAATTTCTGTTGTTTCTTTGCAAAGACACGTTCCCATTTGTGTGCTGTTTCTACTGATACACACCATGTATCAACTCCTATAGCTGCTTCCTTGGGTAAATTCTGATTAGCACCACAATAAATGTCAATTAAAATGGACAATGCATAATGAACCACCAAATCCATACACCTTGAAATGTCACAGGCAGAAGACATATACATTCAATCTTGAAAAGGAATTGTGTAAGAATATTTGGTAAGAACAAGTCAAAATACATAAATAAATAAATAAAAAGACAAAAAGGTATGAAACAGCCAAATAGTTAGGTAGAAAGACAGAAGCCTGCAAATTGATTTATCCATCATCAATCCTGTTTAGTTAGGTGTGATGCTAAATTTGGATACAAAAGGAAAATAAAGAGAGGCAAAAAGGAGAGAAATTTAGAAGACATAAGGAAAAAATCCCCATTTCTTGCTCACAGCAGGTTTTTTAAGGAAAATGACTGAGGAAAGCTCTCTTTTAAATTCCTAAACAAATGATGTTGCAAAATCTCATCGTTCTGAAATGGAATTAGAAAATCTACCAATAGGTTTGTGTTCTGATCATCCTTAGGAGAAATCATTGAGAGACATTGAACAGAACCATGCCTCTCAGATAGTTTTAAGAGAAAAGGAAATACTAACCAAAGAGTAAATACCAGAAAAGGTTCCTCAACTATTTTGAAATGCCAAAATTGGTCCTCGACTACTAATTCTACCAAATTAGGTCCTTGATTATGCAATTCTACCTAATTTGGTCCTCCGATCAGATTTCCGGCGAAAGGCTGTTGAGCTTGAGTGTAATCTTGGAAAATCATGTTGCTTCCGCTATCTCATTCCTTGTTCACTGCTATAATGGCGAAAACCTAAGATTTCCGGACCAAAAACCTGAACATGAATAGTCTAGCACTTCCTCTTGATACTCCGCTGCCTAAGCTATACCCAGCTCAAATATATTCTTCGGTCTCAGTTTTTGCATATGATCTGTGCTCCTCCCCTGTTAAATCAGCCATCGGCTCCACAGAGAACGAGAGTGCCAAGGAAGACTTCCTCGCTGGATTAACTCATCACTTTAGTCGGACCTTCATCAAAGAAGCTGACAAGTCCATGCATACTCTAAATCATTTGGAGGTGCTCCGTCCATTATTATTGCTTTTATTTATATTTTTACCTTCTATTTATTGAAAATGAAAATCTCTGCTGTGTTCTGAGTGTTTTTCCCCTGTTCGAAATGCAGAAGGGTTTGGTGCTGTCACAATCGTCCCAATCCACACTGGCACAGGTAGGTAGCTGGACTGGTCAGAGCATCAGGTCAAAAAATGGTAACCCAAAGTCCCAAAGGGAACTTCTCAGGTTTCCTCTCCTCCTACTACCCCTCTGAGTGATGGAAACAATGCTTGTGATCTGATATACCAAGGTGTTGGTCAAATTGATAGGCTGATAATGAACCCTAGTGGTGGATCATGAGGAAGCGCTATCTTGGTATTTCAAAATAGTCGATGGACCATTTTAGGTATTAACTCCTAATCAAATTAAATTAAAGTTATTTCAAGCATAAAACTTTTTCACTTAGATCAAAGACTTTTAGTGATTTAATACTTAAATACACCAATGAGTGATACAGTGCAAAGCTTGAGGAGAAAGGTAAGGTTAGTAGTTACCAAATTAAATTAATTTTAATTCCAGCACAATACTTTGAAGAACAATCTACAGTTGACCAAAACTTTAGTGTACTTAAATATGCAACTGAGTTCTAGAGTGTATCTCAGATCTTTGAATATAATTTTAACTTTTTTACTTTATTTACCTACAAACCCCACCCATGGCCCCTCCCTAGAATCCTAGATGCATACTTAATAGATGGTAGTTTACTAGTTTTCATAGTATGACCAAAAATAATCAGACAAACACTAAGCAGGGAATTACAAGTGAAAGCTCAAAAAAATAAATACAAATCTATAACTGTATATTTGTATTTATTCAATTTTTTTCCATTTTTAGTACTACAATAGCCAAAAGCATACTAGATATAGCTAATCTACTAATGTAGACAGACGTACAAGATATCTATTCAAATTCAAAAAGTGCAAGATAACAAACTCATATCTTAACCAGACTTAAGATAAAGCAAATTATTTAGTTTATAGTTTTATACAAAGAAATGTAAGCAATTGAGCTATGTGAAAAGCAGCAAAACGAAACTCACATCTGCCATCCAGATATCAACAGCAGGGTCTTCTCCCATTCGCATGAGCTTCCACTGATTACTGAGCTGTTGTGCTGCCTGCAAGAAATACCGTCCATCCGTCCATAGAAGTGCTTCATTCATTGTTATAAGTGCCAAACCTGTAGGAACTCAAACAATTATGGCAGTAGACTAATTATGGCAAAAGTCTTCTTTCAAGGAGAATAACACAATGTGAAATGGCAATATCAAGGAACCAAAGGCAAGGAATTCCTGACAACAACACAACTATACAAACTTGCTTAAATTAAGGAGGTACTCAATCTATTCTAGTTTGATACAAGTATACAACGTTTTAAAGCAACTAAAGGGCATATTATCCATAAACAAAATCTCCAAAATTAATACACCAGTCAATACACAAAATTAAGATAACGAGGTTGGATGGGAATCATTATTTCCTTTCTCATATTTGATCCCATTTCATTGAAAAGGTGATTCCTGAGGAATTATTATACTAGTCCTATACCAGATTGATCCCATTCTCACCTCCATACCAACAATGTACCAACTGATCAAATTAACCATCATTTAGTATACAAAATCGGGTTGGACAGGAATTGCAATTCTGGTCTCTAATTCATTTTGTGTTTAGTATGTTCATAACCTTGGAATCATAATTTCATGAATTACATCCCCCGGACGACTTTTTACACGAAATTAACAGTGCATAAATTGCATGAAACGGGTCCTAATAAATTGTCTTAGGATCTAAGCTTTGATTCAAATCATACAAATCCTATCCACCATTGATTTCCAAGGTAATTCCACTCCAATACGTTGCAACTCCAATATACTAACCAGACTCTAAAAACTTTACTACAGTTGTATGCAAATGGCTGATTCTTTAGTTCAACCTGCCTTAAAACAAGCCAAAACAAATCCCACAATCCAGGTAGCCAAAATCAGTATTAAGCATTCGATCAAGGAAAAAAAAGCCTAACCAGCACTTCCGGTGAATCCAGAAACGAATTCGCGTCTTTTGTCCCGCGCTGACACATACTCGCTCTGAGTTCGAAACATGTAACAGACAGAAATTAATTGCAGAACACATCCGTTAACAGATACGTATACGAAAACAAAAATTTATTAAAAACAGAAGGGAATTGCGTATATGCTTCCCGATAGAGTGCGTGTTTGAATAGAAATGGGCGAAGTTGAGTGTAACCTGATGATAGTCTTGGGAAGGAACAACCAAGGCGTGGAGCGGAGGGGAATGAGAAGCCATGAGTGACCTAAGAGCTGCGAGTGTTTCCTCCGCCATGGATTCCTGTTTCTCTGCGTGTCTGCTCTGACGGATTATCCTAGTCCTGAGACGATGGAAAAGATAGAGAGCGGTAGTTTACTTATACTAGCTGGAGTCTTCTACTCTAAATTGATATTTCCTTCCAGAGTCCCAGAGATATTATTCTTCCACGCTTCCAAGTATCGATTCCAAAAGTAGGCAATTTATAATTTTATATCAGCATTGTGGATCCAGGATCAAAACGACATTGTTTGATATTTAAGTTTTAACAGATTTTGTAACTTTTCGTTTCTTATGTTTCAACACAAATTTTAATTTATTTTAGACACAGAATCATTATGCGTAATGTACAAAATTGTATAACATGATGTAAAGAGTCAGAAACGCATAACGCGAGATACATACTCATGTTTTCTATTTTACTTATTCTCATATCTAATTTATGTAAATAATTAATGTCATATAGGCACATAATTACATAATAATATAAGACATAAATTCGTAAAATAAGACATACAATGTGTTTTGTGTTATACAACTAGTAATCAATTTCATATACATAATCTTTATGCTTAATATATAGAATTGCGTAACATGATGTACAGAAACGCATAACACGAGATACATACACATATTTTCTATTGTACTTATTCTCATATTTGATTTATGCAAATAATTTATGTCCTATAAGCACATAATTCCATAATACAAGACATAAATTTGTAAAATATGACACATAATATGTTTTGTGTTATACAACTACTAATAAATTTTAGGTACAAAATCTTTACGCTTAAGGTACAGAATTTCGTAATATAATGTACATAAACACATAATATGATGCACAGAAACATGCTTTACAGTATTTTTTTAAATAAAAAATAAAAACTATGTAACGCGAACTAAAAAACAAACGGTCTCCGTTAAAATTAAAGTTCAAAACAACGTCGTATAGGATCAGGGTCCACAGTATAACGATTGCCAAAAGTATGACTCCGGATTAAATTATTGGGTGTATTTTTATTTTTTATTATAAGAAAAATAAATTGCACATCTTTGTGATAGTGCCGATTTGTCAAATTCTATAATGGACCAGGGTTTATCATGTATTGTGGCTTCAATTAACATATTATATATCTGCAGTTAATAATTTTTGTATATGTAAACAAATTGAAAGCACATAACATGATAACTACATAAGTACATAATATGTTAACTACATGCACTAAACATGTTAACCAACATCCTATGTGTCTACAATTAACATATTTTGTACCAATTACTATGTTATGTGTCTTCAATGTATATGTAATTACTATGATATGCGCCTTCAATGTGTATGTAATTATTATGTTATTAGTATCAATTCAATAAAAAAAAAATTGAAAAAAAAAAAAAAAAAAAAACACACGCGCACACACACAAAATCAAATATTACATTCATTCATACTAATTCCAAAAATATGAACTTGAAAATGAACAGGTGTCAAAATGAATGTGAAAATTGTTGATAAAATTGAACACATTGCGGCATCAGTATTCAGACTACTTGTAGAGTTATTGTTGTTACTATCAACTAAACAAATTATGGAAATAGAACATGAGGTACTAGTAATGAACCTTCTACAAATATAATAAATATTAATATTTTATTCAATACTTACACACGAAACATGTAGGGGGGAAATTATCATTGCAAAATATCAATAGGCACTTGCAAGATCAAGAGTTCATAGTACAACTAAGATCTCAGTCATATACATAACAAGGTAAATCCGCAACTTCTTACATCATAATCTCATTGCATGACGTTGTCATCTATGCTTACACTAGTAACCCAATTGCACATGACACACTACCAACGAAAAAGAAAATGACAAATAGTGAAGATGAAGACAATGACAATGCTACCCAAAAGAGAATTAAGAAGACTTAGAGAAATTCAAATCAAAAGTAATATTTATTTAGACTATTATTTTTAGACTTAGTATTGAGACTATCGTTTTTACAAAGTTGCAAACATTTATTTTAGTGATAATTATAATGAATCTCTCATATATTATCTTGCATTTATATACTTTGAATTACCTATCTAAATAAACAAATTCGACATTCAATTACTTATATATAAACTTCTCATATATACTCTTTCATTGATATACTTTAAAATAATTATTTAAATATAAACATTGGGCATTAGTTATTCGCGCAATAATGTGCGCGTAAAATTAGTGTGTGTGTGTGCGCGCGTATATATATATATATATATATATATATATATATATATATATATATATATATATATATATATATATATATATATATATAGTTGCATTCAAATACAAACCCCCTTTACATACAAATCCCCTTAAAATACAAACTTGAGCTCGTGCACACATTAACATACTTACATGCACACAGGACGCACTGCCAACAATTTATGGGATTAGCTCGTGCACACATTAACATACTTACACGCACACAGCGTGTAGGAGGAAAAATCACAACCATTCATCAAAGCTCGTGCACACATTAACATACTTACATGCACACAGCGCGTAGGAGGAAAAAATCACAATCATCCATCAAAGCTCGTGCACACATTAACATATTTTCACACAGGGCACACTGTCAACAATACCTGGGATTAGCTCGTGCACACATTAACATACTTACATGAACAAGTTTGTATTTTAAAAGAGTTAATACCCAAAATCGTCCTCGACTATAGTGGTTTTTCTCAATTTCGTCCTAAACGACTTTGGTGACCTAATATCGTCCCAGGCTTGTGTTTCACTCAATTTAGTCCCCCATTTGTTATTCCGTCAAATTGGTGTTAAATTAAGGGACAATTCAGTAATGTCAATATTGATGTATCTTTACTTTCAACTTGTGAAGTGCGAAATTCCTCTTTCTTATACGAATTATACCCAGAATTACTCCCGGACTTGCAAATCAAATTTTATATTCGCAGTTTTAGGAGTAATTCGTAAAAAAAAAAAAAAAAAAAGGATTTCGCAGTTCACATGTCTATGAGTAAAGAGATGCCAATATTAAAATTATTGAATTGTCTATTTATTTAACACCAAATGGACAGAATAACAAATGAGGGACTAAATTGAGCAAAAATACAAAAATCTGGGACTAAATTGAGCGAAACACAAAAGTCTGGGACGATATTAGGTCACCAAAGTCGTTTAGGACGAAATTGAGAAAAACCACTATAGTCGAGGACGATTTTGGGTATTAACTCTATTTTAAAATAATCATATATATATATATATATATATATATATATATATATATATATATATATATATATATATATATATATATATATATACTCATTAAAGAAAATATGAAAAGTAAAAAGAGATAGTTTCACCAAAATTTCAAATTCAATTCTAATACAACTCTTCTAATATAGAATTCATGGATAGGGATCTAGGCATGGACTTGGACACCTCAAGTTATGGCTTTGTAGGCCAAACATGAGGCCTGTCGATGTGTGAGTCGTGGTTTCATTGACCCAATGAGTATCGCATACTCTGATCGAATGTTTTTATCCTATTGTTTGCAAGTGTTGATATACAGATTCTTGTCGTTAATTGTAATGTAAAATTCTGTAATTATATTATTACTATAACCATCTATTTAAAATTTTGTAAAGAAACATGCTACAAGAACTAAAGTTTTTCACAATAATTCCTTCACCACCTGATTTAATTTGAAGATTTCAATTCTTTTGTGATTTCATGCAAAATATAAGTTTAGCATATCAAGCATTAATAATCCATTATTACTATAACACAATAAAACATAATTTGAAATTTTCAAAACAAAAAATAATTATAGCTTCAAGCAAATCCCACTTTTAGTCATCAACTACTGTGACATTCTCATTCATTTAATTTTGTCACATTACATTATTGACTTTTATTTACTTGTTACAATTAGTCATTTATTTAAATTTTTGTCATTTCACCATTTAATAAAGAATGCTTAAATCTAATTTTATCATCTTAGTTTGGCATACAAGGTCCATTCTAAAGGCAATAACCAAATAGCAAAGTCATTATTGTGTGATATAGATCTAGTGTGCACAAATATTAAATTGAATTTATGCAAAAGTTGGCATTGAAAAATATCACATAGCCTTCCATTCATACTCTTTTTAGTTTATATATAAACTCGCATGCTAAAATCTAATAGGTCTTTTATTTAGCTTGTAATTAGGGATGACAACGGGACGGGGATTAGACTAGATATTCATATATTTAAAATTTGTATAGTTATGCTTACTAATTAAACAAAATGACAATGATGAATCATTTGGAGTTGACAAATTCATAATTTGTAAAATACATTGTTAAATGACAACTAAATTTCTCCATCGGTTTTTTTTTTTTTTTTTTTTTTTTTTGAGTGATAGTGTGTGGTGGGTTGGAGTGGGTTTTAAAAACAAGGAAACTCATTGTGGGTCGGGTTGGATTCAGGTTATATGTACAAAACCCGCCTAGAACTCCACCCGATCCACCATGTATGTGTGCGTGCGAATATATATAATAGTAAAATAAATACTAGTATATATGGAGTAGTTATTTATAAAAGTTTTTATAACTTCGTGTAACTTTTTACTATTTTTATATCTAAGCTACCAAATTTATTTTTAAAAATTAACTATTTAGTTGTTATATTTAAATATTTTTATTATTTTATGTTTTAGTAAAATTTTATTATTTTATTATGTGTAAGTAATTTAAATATTATTTTTTGAAAAAAAAAAAAAAAATAAGATGATAAGTGGTGGGTACCCGTAGTGTACACCCGCACTCGGTAGGGTGGGAATAGATTTTGAAAAAACTCACCCAATACGAGTTGGGGGTGGTGGGGATGGGAGTGAGTGGAGAAAATATAAGATGCATTGGGTGATGGATGTAGCATCTTTGACCCATCCCGACGGGCAAATTATACTGTGGACTGCGGTCCACAATACATTGTGGTCCAGGCATCAAAACGGTATCGTTTCTTTTAATGAAAAGAAACAGCACATGTTCAGTGCCGTCCGCAAAAAGTAACTTTGATTGTATAACATATTCAGTTTCATTTTGTATACACTGCAATTTTATTTCAACACAACTACAGTTTCATTTCGATATAACTACAGTTTCATTCGATATTATACACTCAAATATGTGAAAATGTTATTCAGTTTCGTTTTATATTCACTATAGTTTCATTACAACACAACTACATTATCATTTCGATATAATGTACAATATACACTCAAATATGTGAAATGTTATTCAGTTTCATTTTATATATACTGCAGTTTCATTTCAACACAAATATAGTATCATTTTGATATAACTTCAGTTTTGCTAGACAATATACACTCAAATATGTGAAATTGATATCAGTTTTTTTTTTTTTTTTTGAAAACTGATATCAGTACAGTTTCATTTCAATTCAACTGCAGTTTCATTTGATAATATAAAAATAATACGTGAGGCAGTGTCAGTTTAGATACACTGTAGTTTCATTTGGTAATTAACACACCAAAAATACGCGTTACGTTAAACTATAACGACTGTTATTTCTTTACTTAAAGAAATGGTGCCCTTTTTGAACCATGGTCCACGATATAATTGCTGGACCCATTGCCATCCATAGCTTTAATTGCAATCGTTATGTTGTGCAACCGTGGTGCACACGGTTGCAAAACGACGTCGTTTCATTTTTTTTAAAAAAATCCTGTTCGGATCGTCGTTAACGGCGTTAGGCGATTTCCTTTCGTATTCAAACAGTAGGATATATCCATAATTTCATAACTATATATCCACAATTTCATAACTATATATCTAGAATTACATAACTATATATCCAGAATTACATAACTATATGTCCAGAATTACATAACTATATATTCATAATTTAACAACAGTACATTCAGAAATAATAACTACAAATTCATAATTTCATATCCATATATTCATAATTTCACAACTAGACATTTATAATTACATAACTCCATATTCATAATTCTTAATGTGCTTGTTCACAGAGAACCATATCCATAATTGCATAACTACACATCCATAACTTCATAACTATATATTCAGACTTGCATAACTATATTCATAATTACACGTCGATTGGAGCTTTTGTAAAAAAAAAAAAATAATAATAATAATAATAAATAAAAATAAAATAAAATAAAATTATTTAATTGGTGGAGTTAAACGGTACCACTAATGACACCGTTACTCTATCATAATAAACGGTATCGTTTTGCAATCGTTTGCACCATGCATGGTGCACACGGTTACACAACATAATTTGCGCTTTAATTGACCGAGACGGCCAGGCCAGAAAATCAAATCAACCCAAATTACTAAACTAACACTTGAGGAAACAAAAATACATCAATAAATAAATAAATAACTCCGTTAGGTGCAGACGTCAATGGTATCGTGACTTCATGCAAAAAATAATCTAATTTTATGTAGTGTTAATGACCAACAACTATTATAAAACAATAAAACACATTTGAAAATTCCCTTTAAAAATCGATTTCAGTCTACCAGTTGCTACTATTAATTAGTATTTTTTAAAAAATAATAACAATAATAATTGTTGGTATCAGATGCGTTTCTGTTATGAGCCCTCACATGGCCATCAGATTCTTTTCAAAATATTAATGGCCTATGCCACATTCAGTTAATCCATACTCTTAATGTCTTTTCTACCCACAACAACCATCTCCTTTTAATCATTGCCGGCTAATCTTTCTTTGTTCTTTTCCCTTTCTTCACTGTATTTTGCAACATATTGTTTAACAATTGTACTTATAGTATATTGTTGTATTTTATTTTTAAATACTCATGATTCTTTACAAGATAATATCTGTTTTATACTTTTTCAAACATTTTCAGCACAAAGAATCTAAGTCCCAACCACCAAAGTTCGAACTTATGACAACCCATTTGAAATGGTAACCGAAATACCATCACATATTCACAGTACATGGTACGTAATTAATTGGAATGATATTGTTATCTTTTTAGTATTTAGCGAATTTATATATTATTATGGAGTAAATATCACTTTTTAGTATTTGACTATTATGACATTATCATATTTAGCTTTATTATTTTTAATTTTATTTCATTACATTTTTAACTTTTATTTGTTTCTTATAATTAGTTCTCCGTTACATTTCTGCCATTCAACCGTTTACTAAAAAAATTACCATTTTATCATTTCTTGAATCAGAAATTCAAAATGTTGCATTTCTGCAAGAATCACAGTTGTGATAACTATGAAAGTTTGGGGATAACTTTTTTATGGCATTTGGTAAACGGGAAAGTTTAAATTTGTCTAAAATTTTAAAAAGGTGAAAAATTATTCTTATGTATTGTGCAACATTTAATTTAGAAAAAATTGGTTCAGTGATAATCTAATTTCATGATATCAAGGAAAGTAAATCTCACTAGATACCAAGACTATGTGGTCTAATGATACCTAGATTGGACTTTCATTTGAAAGGTTATGAGTTTGAACCTCAGTGTTGGGAGTGATTGAGAATCTTCCAAATTTATTCAATTATATATTTATAATTTTTAGTGTAAGTTAAAGTCCCTTTTAAATATAAGAAATTTGTCCCTCTTACCATTGCGAAAGATAACAACACTATTTATCAAAAAAATTTGTCTCTCTCAACAGTTTTTGACATATATACTGTATTGTATTTTGATTATTCTTGTTGCAATCTGGATTTTTTTGACATATAATTTATTAATTTACAAGTGATGATTTATTAAATTCTCATCGTTATGTTTTTTTAATGTTTGTATGTAACAAGGATATATTAAATATTTTTAAAAAATTCTAGAAAAGTTTAAAGAAACTAAGCATCTTAATTATTATTTTTTTACGTAATTTCATTATTATGTTTCTAAGTAATACCAAATATAGTAATTATTTTATTTTATTTTTTACAAAGTTATTCTATCAAATACATTACTTGAAATATTTCATAAATTTAATTGATGACAAAGTATTAAACTTTCCTGTAGTGTAACAAATAATTTTCTGGTTGGAGGATAGAGACACGTTTACATTTAGCATTGTTTAAGGTGCAGGCGACGAATATTAAAGCCAACACTACAAGTTAGGACAAAATACCTAACCAAAAAATAAAAATCATAGTTAAATGACTTAAATCGTTGACTTATACCTATCTCCAAATTATGTCACTTCTGCTCAAATCCTTGTTCTTTTTTATGTTAATTCTTGAGACAAATAGGTTATAGTCAATTGTTATACCAAAACTTATGTATTTATAACTAACATATTTTATACCTACCATTAATAATGTGTTTGTAAATAAATAGAATGTATACTATGTTAACTACATATACATAATATGTTTCTCTGATTATTTTTAATGAGATTCGGAATCCCAAACTTTTTGAACGAATCCAGAAACAATTACTTAACAAATGGTTCATGGTTTTACACACTAAGAATGTGAATCAAAATCATAGTCAGTGTTTCGTTAACATTTTAAAACACAACTATGGAATTTGATTACTCCTTCAATTAAAAATCGCATTTCCTAATTAAAAAATGTATCATTCTGTCTCATTGGTAATATAATTTTTAAGTTTGATTTAGTGCTTCTAAATTTTTGCTTTTTGTTCATATTAATGTTAGATGTCATTATATTAAGATTAATTGCCTTGATTTTTTATTTGTGTATCTTTAAAATTTTTATTCTCATTATAAGGTCATACATAACCAAATATTAATATTGGTAATTGACAATCATTCCAATTCCAGTCTACTACCAAACCTGCAAAATATTTTCACAAAAGTTCATACCATTATCAAGTATTTTATTCCCATTACGATTCCTATTCCAATATGGAAACCAAATTTAACAGGGGCATAAAACGCAACTAGGTGGCAAAAAATGAGGGGGGAGTAATTATAGAGCTGTTCAGATACAACAATTGTGGAGAGTGCATCATCCACTCACCCAATAACAAAACTACAATGTTGATGCTAATTTTCCACTCAATATAATTTATTAATAATACTTACATTCTAACCAAATAACACCTCCATTTTGTTTTTTTTTGGGGGGTATATTACAGTGGAAAGATTAGGATTTCTTCCTTATAGCATGTAAGGAAAGCAAAAGAGTCATTAGTACCTCGCTAGATTCATTTATGGCATTTCTCGTCTTCGTTTGATCCTCGACGAGGTATGTTGATCAATCTCACGAGCTTCTGCCTATGTCCTTGCCGGAGAAATCTGTGCTCCCGAATGATCCTGCTGCAGCAGCCACATCGATGTTCCCACCCATGGAAGTCATTAGAGCAGAAAGCCCCGGGGAAGGGCCTCCACCGGCAGCCATCCCTAATCCCAGAAGGTCGAGAGTTGGATGTTTGGGATCGAAGACGGAGGGGGTCCCCAACATCAGTTCTTTCAAACCCGAACCCCCATCGCAGGGCAGACCGAGCCCCAGGCCTGCAGTAGCCAACGATGCCCCATCGGTCTCAATTTGTCTAGAAGGCGAGGACGAGGAAACAATCCCGAGCCCCCTTAGAAACGACGAGTTTGTTGCTGCTGCGCCCATCTGAGCAGCCTTCTGTAGTAATGCGGTTGCAGACATGGCCGGGGGTTGGGGTGCTGGACCAAACTGCCTTCGATCTTGACTACCCGGGCCAAAGATTGACGAACCGTGGTTCATTGCTAGGCAGAGAGATACGGTTTCTTTGGACGATGGCTGAGGTGCTATTTCAAGCGTCTTCTCGGGAGCCCCCATGGATTGAAACATGTCAGCAAATCCCGAGGCCTGAGATCTAGACGTCCCCGAAGGTGTTGCCGATCCAAATAAGCACGCAAATACACTGCTGCTACTACTTCCATTGCTGCTCGAACTGCTACTACAGCTACAGCTCCCGGTTAAGCTTGCTATCACCGTCGTTTCTTCCACTACCTGTTTGGGGGTGGATCCAGCAGGATTTGTGCTCGGATTCTCCGGCAACCCTGCATAATTAGTGATCATTAGTGAATGGAAACACAAAAGATATATTTTTTAAAAAAGATGTCAGGAAAAGTTTAAGCGTTTCTTATTAAAGAAGTGTAAAGGAAGAATCAATGATAGTCACCTTTCTAAAACACACTTTACTAATATCTTTTAGCTGAAGATCCCCTACCTTTTTTTCTTGCTTCTCAAATGATAGCACAGGAAAGTTTCAATTTTTAATTCGAAAATTCTAATTGATTCTCTATCCAAGTGCTATTTTGTTCAGATCAAACGCTTACCACTACACCAGTGCCACATTTTCGAAAGGCAGAGTGCTGGACTTGGCCCAACATATTTCTTACACGAAATTCTCACTTGCTAACAAGTTGCATCTACTAAGCATCACAAAAGAACAAGAACTAATAATAGACAAAAACAAAGTAAATTCCAAGATCAGTACCCCAGAAAATACAACATTTTTTGTTGGGTTGCTTATATAAGACAAATATGCTAAATTCCAAATCCTAGACAAATTTAGAAACTTTACACTTTGGAACTACCTGGATTTTGAACAGCCAAAACCGAGGGTATTGCAGGTGTTGACTGCGGGGTTACTGGTGGCGGAGGTGGCGGGGCTATGGCTGGCGGTGGCGGTGGCGGTGAAGATGATGGAGGGACTGGTTCCTCATCAGCAGTTGGAGCTGCCATGTCTGTCTGAGCTTTAGCACTCTCCACTGCTAAAGCATCACAGAATGCCCTGTGTGTAATAAAGCTATCTTTCCTACACCATTATCAAACAAAAAAAAGGTAAAAAACTAGTCTTCAGATATCAGTATCCAATCAAAAAAACTCTACTTTTTAGCTTGTTCTCTCTTTTAAAGAAATATAATAAGGAATCAAGAATTTGACCTTGAGAACAAAGTCCCACAATCACATTTATACTCCTTGGTGCCACAAATCTTGGAATGAGCCTTCAAATCAGACTGGACTGCATATTTCTTGGAGCACTTATCGCACTTCCACTTCTTCTCGCCGTGCTTCCGGCAGAAGTGCTTCTTGATTCCGGTCAAATCGCCGAGAGCTCGAGAAGGGTCATGGTGAACGCAGGTGGGTTCAGGGCAAACATAAACCTTCTTCTTCACCTCCTGGCTTGATCTCTGCCTTAGCTTCCATGGCAGATTGTGACCCCTTCTGTGAAGCTGCAAATTCTGGTCTCTTTGAAACCCCTTGTTGCAGATTTCACAAACAAATCTATTTGTAGCTAATAGAGTCTTGGGTGATAAAGCAATCACCTCTGCATCAGGATCTTGAAAACCCAGAAAAAATAAAAATCAGATTTTGGTAAATCCAATACTTAGCTTTACAGTCAAACGGATTACCTGGCATTCCGGGGAGGTTTCGCCTTTTCTTGCTGGTTGCTTTTGGAGGAGCCGCTTGATTCCCAGATGAAGAGACGCTGGCTTCGCCGGAACCGGTGGAGTCGTTCACGGCGGAGGAGTTATCGGCATCGACCGGCATGGCGGCGCAGATGTTCCACGGTCCTTTGGGGTCGCTAAAAAGGGAAACTTTTGGACATTTATGATGAAACTTTTCTAGGGTTTAGCTTTCTCAGCATCTACCAGTCAACCCCCAGCTCTGACCAACAAATAATTTCGGCAAAGAATCAACTCAAAGCTCAGCAGACAATAAAATCCGGCAAACAAACCCACCGGCGGCGATGCAAAACGGTGAAATTCAATCTTCACGCAAATTGGTTTCCAAACAAACAAAAAAGCAGCTTAAGTTAAGCAAATTTTAGGAGGAGCTCAAACTAAAATCTCGAATCTCAGAAAAAAAATCTTGATTTCCCGGCGAAACTTCTGGATAAGCCAAGTGAAGAGAATTCCGGGCGGGCGATGAAAGAGAAGATTGGTCGGAGAAATTGTCGGCTACCAAATTTATAGAGAGAATGATGAAATGAGAAGAGTGGGAACAGAGGGACTGAAACTGAAAAGTCGTCTCAGTTGGGGTATTCTGTCTTACTCGGAGAAAAGTATATGTGTGGGATGTTCAAATAATCAAAATTTTGGGGATAAAATAATTAGTCTCAGCTCAGAATTCAGAACTCAGAAGTCAGATAAAGATGGGGTACTAGTAGCTCTAATCTTTAAGCAATTTAATTTAACTAGGGTTAGTTACTTAACCAGTGATTGGATTTACACCCAAAAAAAAATGAAAAAATTAAAACACTACATATAATATTTACATTTTTATAAGGTGTAATATATTTTCAGTTCTCCAAAATTAAGGATTATATAGATAGAATATATGTGGTATGGTAATAAAATCTAAATTTGGAAAAAAAAAATCAAATTTATAAGGGTGAGTGTCTTTCCCGCTACAACTCCGACATGTGTGTAAGTATGTACGAGTTGGTTGAAGAGATAAGAACTATCCGCTTTTTTTTTTTTTTTTTTAATAGTGTACTCTAACCCTAAGGGCATCATCGCTCTTGTCCTATAAATTTAGTGGAAGAGATAAATCGCTAAATCATCTCAATTCTTGCCAACTCCAAATACTTGTATATTAGTTCTATACCCAAAAGTGTGGTACGCCAAATGCACAATAAGGTTTATCTGAGATTCACGGTATGCCATGGTCTTATACTCTTATTGTCGTTTTACTGCTTTTTATTTGTAACAAGGGAAACTGAAACCACTAATCGTATTAGAAAGATCTTGTGCGACATATTTAAGTGAGAGGATATTAACAAAAATTGAACTTGTAACCTTCAAATACAATATCATACTCCACCGACTCGATCGCCCCTTTCGAGGCACCTCATTTATTATTGTTTTATACGATAAGTATAATAATTAGAGCATCCATAATAGTTGAACTTCGGTGCGGTATTTGAGGAGTTTTTGTAAGAGTGATGATTATGAAAGAGAATATGGGAGAGGGTATAAAATAAAAAATAAAAAAATAAAAAAAAAGAATTTTGACAACAACAGAAAAAAATAAATAAAAAAGATGGTATTAAAGTCAGAGTGGCCGCCGTTGATTGGATTTACACACAAAATAAAAATGAAAAAAATTAAAACACTACATATAATATTTACATTTTTATAAGGTGTAATATATTTTCAGTTCTCCAAAATTAAGGATTATATAGATAGATAGATAGAAAGAAAGAATATATGTTGTATGGTAATAAAATCTAAATTTGGAAAAAAAAAATTAAATTTCTGGGTCTTGATAGAGAAATAAGGGTGAGTATCTTTTCCGCTACAACTCTGAAAAAATCAAATTTCTGAGTCTTGATAGAGAAATAAGGGTGAGTATATTTTTCGCTACAACTCTGACATGTGTGTAAGTATAAAGTATGTAGGAGTTGGTTGAAGAGATAAGAACTATCCGCTTTATTTTTTTAAATAGTGCACTCTAAGGCTCTGTTTGGCCGAGCTTATTTAGGAGCTTATAGTTTATTTTAAGCTACTAATAAGTTATAAGCTATTTTTGATAATGTTCCCAAAATAAGCTCCTAACTTAAAATAAGAGCTTATTTTGAAACGCTACCTGAGGTAGCGTTTCAAAATAAGCTCCTAGCTTTTTAATTTTTTTTTTCATTTTTATCCTTATTATTTTAAAGAAATGGCATAATTTAACCTTCCCAATTAAAATTATTTTCTATTCTCCTTTATCCGCAACTTTTACCGCAATTATTATTATTATTATTATTATTATTATTATTATTATATTATTATTATTATTATTATTATTATTATTATTATTATTATTATTATTATTATTATGAGATTTGCAACAATATTTCTACTTCATTATTAGATGCTAGATCATGATTATGCTAATAGTTTTATTTCAAAATGTTAATTTTTTGAAAGACAAAATGTTAAATTTTAATATGTAAACAAACTAATTTAAATTTTATGAAGATGTCATTTTTAATCTTTTTACATTTATCAGCTTATCAAAAAAGTTAATTTTACCAAACACTTTTAATAATAACATCTAGCTTAACAGCTCTTCAGTTTTCAGCTCTGAGCTTAGAGCTTTTCAGCTAGGTTTGCCAAACAGAGCCTAACCCTAAGAGCCTCATCGCTCTTGTCTTATAAATTTAGTGGAGGAGATAAATCGCTAAATTGTCTCAATTCCAACGAACTCCAAATACTTGTATATTAGTACTATAACCAAAAGTGTGGTACGTCAAATGCACAATAAGGTTTATTTGAGATTCACAGTATGCCATGGTATACTCTTATTGTCGTTTTACTACTTTTTATTTGTAACAAGGGAAACTGAAACCACTAACCGTATTAGGAAGATCTTGCGCGACATATTTAACTAAGATATTAACAAAAGTTGAACTTGTAACCTTCAAATACAATACCATACTCCATCCACTCGATCGCCCCTTTTGATGCGCTTCCTTTATTATTGTTTTATACGATAAGTATAATAATTACAGCATCCATAATAGTTGAACTCTGGTGCAGTATTTGAGGGATCTTTGTAATAGTGATTAGGAAAGAGAATATGGAAGGGAGGTAAAAAAAAAAAATTATAACAACAACAGAAAAAAAAAAGTTGGTATTAAAGTCAGAGTGGCCGCTAGCTAGCGGCCACTTTGACGGGTCCCAGTGGGCGCGTGTGTTTTACGCGCCCGCTGAGGCGCAAGATTGCGCCTCTGACGCGCAAATGCAGGTATTTTTTTTTTATTTCTCCTGCAAGAACTGAGTTCTGAACCGAGTTCTTGCAGGAGAGGAAAATTATTTCTTCAAAATTTTGACTTCACATCTGTTGCTTTAGTTTTTTAGAAGTTTTTTCTCTGAAAATAATCCCAAATTCTCCTTTGATGTAGATGCTCTTATGATTAATAATGTAACAATACTCATAAATAAATTGAAACTAAATATTCTTAGAGCATTTTTCATGGTTTTTTTTTTTTAAAAATTTTTTGTCAAGTTTTTTTTTTTTTTTTTTTTAGCCGGAAGAGAGATGAGAGGGGATGGTGTTTAGTGCTAATGAGGGGTTTTTGTTAGACAAGATAGAAGATAGTGGTCCCATTATCTCTTTTGACAATTTTCTTTCTCTCTTTTCATTTGTTTCACACTTTCACTTTCACGTGAAAAAAATCAGACAACAAACTTTGGTCATTGGTGTTGCTCTTATAATCTTATCTTATAATATGAATAAAAGCGGTACTATTAGTGACAGTCTAGTATATTATGATAGCAATACATAATATAACATATCATTTTGGTATATTAATTACTTTTACGATCCAAAGATTATACTTCAGTTAGTTTTTTGAAACTATTTAAAAGAGCTTTAGACTATTTATTACTTCATTCACAATGTATTATGTTATGCAATAATTTGTTTGTAAATTTTGTAGCAAAAAAAAAAAAAGTCAATTTATTAGGCTAATAATATAAAATTAAGAACAAAAATCCCCAACAAAAATATCTGATACAGGAGTAGAGCATTGAGTAAGAAAAACACACCCTAAAACTAGTCAAATATCAGGTCCTTGACCACTTAGCTAGAATTTAGTAAATTGGCCTACCTTAATTTAATTTCCAGGGAAATTATGATTGCTTTATCCTCTCATTTCTTGTCCAAAACCTAATTGTTTTTATTGGCTGATTAATGACATCTTAATCATAATCCACTAGTTATTATGAGGTCTGATCTAATTCATGTAACTTGACAATTCTTGCCTAATGTGGGCCCCCATCTTTTCACCAATAAATTTTTGGGGGGGAAAGGGTGGGGGTACCTCATACCTGGCACCACATTCACACAACTTCTTTATGATAAAACCAGTAAGTAATACGGGGATCGTTATGCTGTGCATCTGTATGCACCATGCATGGTGCATCCAGATATAAAAACGATGTCGTTTTGATGTTTAATTTAAAAAAAAAAAAATCAGAATTATATAACTACACATCTATAATTTCATCACATCCATAATTTCATAACTATAAATCCAGAATTGCATAACTACACATCCATAATTTCATAACTATAAATCCAGAATTGCATAACTACACATCTATACTCCATAACTATACATCCAGAATTGCATAACTACACATCCATAACTTCAAAACTATAAATCTAGAATTACATAACTACACATCCATAACTTCATAACTACACATCCAGAAATACATAACTATACATCCAGAATTTCATAACTAAAAATCCAGAATGAATGAACTAAAAAATGAATAACATATTGTTGTTGCTAGGAATCAAAACTGATTTTTTTTTAAGTAGAACGCGCGTTTTGATGCAAAACGACGTCGTTTTTGCATCCGTATGCACCATACATGGTGCATACAGATGCACAACATAATTTTCTCTAATACGGAGTACGTATTAGTCCGTAATTGCGGAGTACATTTGTTAGATACTAACAATATATGTAAGCATCATATATAATAGGAGAAATGGTAAAATAATTCCCTAAACTTTATCTGAAAAGTTAATTAGACTTTTAAACTTTTTAAAAAGTGTAATTACATCTTTTAATAACATGTTAGATTGAAGTAATGAAGTTCAAAAAAAAAAAAAAATGAAGCTAAATGACCTACTATTACATGTCATTAGAATTATGGCACAAATTTTATCATCTCCGACAATTATTTAACGGCCGAACCATCGTCGGTCGCCGTCTACTAAAAAAGGTGATCAACTTTGGTCGTCTTCCCCGATGGAAGGCGACTAGTGGTAATTTGTAATTTGTAATAAATAAATAAATTTATTTTATTTGTGGCTGAAGGCAACCTCGACTGGTGACTGCTTCTTCTTCGTTTTTTTTTTTAAAAAAAAAAAATTGTAATAAATAAATAAATAAATTTGAATTAAAAGTTTTTAATAGGTCAAGCATCTTGTGTTCAGATAACATGTAGTGACTCTCCCATATGGGAGGTCATGAGATCGAGTCTCAGGTTGGGTTGAGAAAGTATAGAGCAACAGATACTACAATGTAATAGAGTTAGTAGTACTCAAAAACACAAGTTTTTAATAGTATTTCGACTACTCTGGTCTTTTTTTTCTTTTCTTTTTTTGTACCAAGATTTCCACCGTCGAACAGAGTGACTAATTTCCTCGATGAATTGTAGACACCTCTTTTGGGTGGGACAATTGGCCTTTTTGGAGATTTAAGGTTGCTCCGGTCATATTAGTACAATTAAAAGTTACAAATCTTATTTTGACTACTCTGATCATATTATTACAATTACAAATTACAAATCTTATTTTGACTCCTTTGACCATATTATTAGAATTTTAAGTTACAAATCTTATTTCAACTCCTCTCGTCATATTATTACAAGTTACACATTTTATTTCAACTCTTCTAGTCATATTATTATAATTACGGGTGTGTTTGGTTCGCACATGGAATCAGAATCGGAATGGGAATCGTATACTTGGTAATGGTAATGAGTTTTGGTAAAAGTATTTTGAATGTGTGGTAGTAGGGTGGAATTGAAATGATTACCAATATTATTGTTTGGTTATGTATGATTATAATGGGAATAAAGAGTTTTAAAAATACAAGAACAAACAATCAAGACAATTTACTCAAATATAATTATATAAAGACATCCAAAGTACCAACATGAACAAAATAAATAAATAAATCTAAAAGCACTAATCCAAACTTAAAAATCAAATTACCAATTAGGAGGAGAAATAATGGAATGAAATCTTTATTTTATTAGGGAATGGGTTTTCTAATTAAGGGGTAATCAAATCTCATAGTAGTGTTCTAGAAATCTATCAACCAAATAATACCAATGACTTTGATTCTCATTTCTTGATAGCTAAACCCATGAACCAAACACACCCTACATATTACCAATCTTATTTCAACTCTTCTTGTCATATTATTACAATTACAAGTTACAAATCTTATTTCTACTCCTCTTGTCAACAAGTTACAAATCTTATTTCTACTCCTCTTGTGATATAATTACAATTACAAGTTTCAAATCTTATTTATACTCATCTTTTCATATTATTACAATTACAAGTTACAAATCTTATTTCGACTTCCCTGATCATATTATATTATATTTATTTGTTAAATCCTTTTATATCATTTATTATTTTTATGTATTTGTATATTTTGTTAAATACTTATACATAAGTTTTATATTATTAAACATAAATTATATCATTTGCAAGATTTTATTAAGACAATTAAACCAAATTATCTATTATTAAATATATATATATATATATATATATATATATATATATATATATATATATATATATATAAATTAAAAATTAAATTACATCAAACATAATTTTAACAAAATTAAATTGTACTAAAATATTATGCTTTTTTCTATTAGTTCCTTTTACATCTTTTATTTTATTTTTATAAATTTATATATTTTGTTAAATACTTATAAATAAGTTTTATATAATTATAAAAATTAAATTCTACTAATATATTATCCTTATTTTATATTAAATTAATTAAATTCAAACTAATAAAATATAATTTGTGATATAAATAATAATATTTTAGTAGAATTTAATTTTATTAAAATTATGGTTTAGGTAATTTAATTTTTAATTAATATATATATTCAATATTAGGACATTTATTGCACCTTTCGCGTGGGGTGGGGTGGGGGGTGGAGTGAGGGGGTGGGGGTGGGAGAGTTTTGGGCTCCCAACCAACACCACTCCACTCGGAGTCTCCCGACCTCGTTTGGTCGGATCCCTATCTAACTTCCCGACCATATCATTCAACCTTCTCATTGATTTTCCGGTCACATCCAATTCGACCCGAAATAATATACTTTATCACATCTATTTCTTTAATGTAACAAAACTAATTAGATCAATTCTTTTTTTTTTTTTTTTTTTTGCAAATTAGCACCATTAATCTAATTGCACATGAGACACTGCCAACAAAAAAATAAATAAATAAATAAATAAAAAGTAGACTAGCAATGAAGACAAAGACAATGACAAACCTAAAATGTGAATTAACAAAACTTAGAGTAATTCAAATCAAAAGTAGTATCTACTACCTAATACTATAAGTATTTAGATAAATGCAAATGAAACATTAATTTTAGTTCCAACTATAATGACCTTCCCCTATTTAATCTTACATTAAAATACTTTTTTAGGCTACTTCATTCCTAAAGTCAAAGATTGAACCCTTGACCTTTGATTAAGGATTATTAAATCCCTTCCTGTAAAGAAATGTATGAACTATCTAATATTCTCTGTTGTTCATTACAGAAGATGTACACCCCTATATATACAAACTATAAGGTACATAGAAAGGAAATAGAATCAATAAGAATAATAATAATAATGAAACCAAGATTACAAGAGAAAATATTTGCTAGAAGAAATATGTGATTTATGTGATTTCTTGTGATTTCTGTGATTTCTTTCCTTAACACCCCCCCCCTCAAGTTGGAGCATGTAACAGAGAGATGCCCAACTTGGGAATAAGAGACTCCATGTGTGTCTTGCCCAACGCCTTTGTATGAATATCAGCCAACTGTTGTGTCGTAGACACATGCTCTGTTTGTATCACACCTTGTAATAGCTCATTACGAACAAAGTGACAATCAACCTCGATGTGCTTTGTTCATTCATGGAAGACTGGATTCGCTGCAATGTGAATATTAGCGGTACTGTCACAACGAATCTGCATAGGAGTCGTATGGTGTATCCCAAGAGAACGAAGAAGACCTTTTAACCACTTCAATTCACATGTCACTGCGGCCAAAGCTCTGTATTCAGCTTCGGCTGAGGAACGTGCAACTGTGGTTTGTTTCTTTGTTTTCCAAGAGATGGGAGAGTCGCCTAGCTGAACGAACCATCCGGTCAACGATCGTCGAGTCAAAGGGCAAGCTGCCCAATCTGAATCGCACCATCCAGTTAATTGCAGAGTATTTTTAGCGGATAGAAAAATACATTGACCGGGACTTCCTTTTAGATAGCGCACTACTCCAAGCGCTGCTTTCCAATGATCATCACGGGGATCTTTCATGAATTGAGCCAGAGTATGGACAGCATAAGCTAACTCTGGCCGGGTGATTGACAAATAAACTAGACGCCCCACTAGGCGACGGTATGGTTCGGGATCATCGAGAAGCGGGGCTTCAGATAAAGCAAGACGATGATTGGGTTCCATAGGAGTACCCAGTGGTCGAGCACCTAGTAGACCTGTCTCAGAAATGATATCAAGAGCGTATTTTCTTTGACACAAGAAAATACCAGAAGAATTCCGAGCTACCTCTATACCAAGAAAATATTTTAAAGTACCAAGATCCTTCATATGAAAACAAGAGGCCAAGTAGGATTTAAACTTGGCAATCATAACTGTGTTATCTCCCGAAATAACAAGATCATCAACATACACCAAAACATGTACCACACCATGATCACTGCGCAACGAGAACAACAAATAATCAGATGTGGACCGTGTGAAACCATACCCTTTCAGAGCACTTGACAACTTTGCAAACCAGCACCGTGGGGCTTGTCTTAGCCCATAAAGAGACTTCTTGAGTTTGCACACCACGTTGGACTGTGACGGTGCGAACCCCGGTGGAAGCCTCATGTAAACTTCCTCATCTAAGTCGCCATGAAGAAACGCATTATGCACGTCCATTTGATGTAGCTCCCAAGAACGCGTTGCAGCCACAGCTAAAAGAGTGCGAACAGTTGTTAACTTTACTACCGGGGCAAAGGTCTCATTGTAGTCAAGACCCTCAACCTGATGATTGCCGAATATCACCAGTCGTGCCTTGTAGCGCTCAATGCTCCATCAGATTTTCTTTTTATTTTGTAGACCCACTTACTCCCAAGTGGCTTCTTGTGTCTGGGAGCAGGTACAAGTGTCCATGTGTCATTCTTCTCGAAAGCATCAATTTCCGCACGCATAGCCTTCCTCCATGGTTCACACTAAATTGCTTGACGAAAATTTCTGGGCTCCACTTCGGTATCAAGAGAAGCAAGATAACATTTATGAGTCAAGGAAAACTTGTCATACCCAATATAGGTAGTGATGGGATACTTGCATAACGTGCCAGGCGCTCCAATGACTATGTATGTTACATAATCTGTAAGGCGAACACTAGGAGTACGCGTTCACCGTCCTCGGCCCTGTGCATCGGGGTCAGCAACTTGATCAAGGCTCGGATCAACTAGGACAGGGACTGGAACCTCCGAGACTGCCACCTCATCTCTGCCGGTAGTAGTACCGCCCACGGGCAGGTCGTTGGTCTGGGTGGCTGGTTCGGCGGGTGTCCTGGCACCGGGGACAGGCCGAACACTATCCACGCACTCCTCCTCCTCTTCGGGGATGAGGTTGTCCTGGTTAGGAGGTGGCGACTCCGAGTCTGCTTCTGTTTCCTGCGTAAAGGGGAACACATTCTCCGAGAAAATAACATCTCGTGAAACAATAATTTTCCCTGTGTCTGAACAATAAACATGCCACCGTTTCTGGCTAGGAGGATAACCAAGAAATATTCCAGGAATACTCCGTTCAGCAAATTTGTCTCCATGTCGCTTCTGATTATGCACAAAACATCTACAACAAAAAACACGAATGTGAGATAAAGGTGGAACCCCTCCATAAATTTTATCAAACGGAGCAGCCCCCTAGCAAAGAAGAAGGAGTCCGGTTGATGAGATATGCCGCAGTTTGAACACACTCGCCCCAGAACTTTATAGATAGAGAAGCCTGAAATCGGAGTGCCCGCGCCACATTGAGGATGTGACGATGTTTACGTTCAACCCTTCCATTTTGTTGAGGCGTGGAAACACAAGATGTTTTATATATGATGCCGTGTGTACGGAAGTATTCTTTCAACCCTTCAAACTCTGTCCCATTATCACTCCGAACACACTTGACATATTTTTCAAATTGACGGGTCACCAAAGCACAAAATTGTTGGAACATAGGGACCACATCGCGTTTTGACTGCAACAAATATACCCTAACTCCGCGAGAATGATTATCGACGATTGTCAAAAAAAATGTAGACCCATTCAGACTTGGTGTTTTATACGGCCCCCATAAATCACAATGCACCATATCAAAAATGCCACTAGAATTATGAATGCTAATAGGAAAGCTAGCACGTGATTGTTTAGCGCGTACACAAATCTCACAAAAATTATTAGCTAAACAACTGTTCTTAATAGAGCCTGCTAAAGGGACAAAAGACAAAACACGAGATGAGGGGTGTCCAAGACATTTATGCCATAAATCAAAACTATGTTCCTTAACTGCATTAAACGCTTTTTCTTTTCCATCTTGTTTGAAGTAGTAAAACCCTTCTCTATATTCACCCACACCAATCGTTGTCTTTAGGTCCTGTAATACACAAGATTTGTCTGTAAAACGTGCTTCACATTTTGAGTCCTTCGTCAGTTGGGAAACAGATATCAAATTGCAACTTAAAACAGGAACAAATAAAACATTCATCAAAATCAAATTGTCCGTCAAACAGACCGTTCCTGATCACTGATATAACCCGGCTTCCATCTGGCAAACCAATGGTACAAGGGTCTGTTTGCTGAATATTACTCAATAAATTAATATTCCCTGTCATGTGATTTGATGCCCCTGTATCAATAATCCAGCGAGGTAAAGGAATACCTGACAACGATTCGTTCAAAGTTGACCCTGTTGGAGACAAAGACAAGGCATGACGAACTGCATTCCACTGCTCGGGAGTAAGATTGTCGAAGTCCGGAAAAGCAGTGAATGACGCGTCAGCGGTTGCGGCATGTGTTGTCACCTGTCCGCTGGGATGTTGTCCGAATATACCGCGACCGTCATTCCTGCCGGCTCTCCCACCGCCGCGGTTGCTGCCACGGCCTCCTCCACGGCCACCACGTTCCCCGTTTCGACCTCCAGACCATCATTCCGGATAGCCTATCAGCTTAAAACATGTGTCAATAGTATGACCGGGCTTTTTGCAGTTGGTGCATGTAATCTCCTTGATAGTTGCAAACACCGCAGCATCACTGGTGCCTCCTTTAGTACCACAGACCGTGACACGAGCCGTCTCTTCCTGGACCAAGATATTATAAACCCGACTCATAGTAGGCAGGGGTTCAAGAGACAGGAGCTGTGAGCGAATAGAACTATACTCCCCTTCGTCTAGGCCCATCAAAAATTGATGAACACGCTCTTCTTCATGTTTTTTGTCTAAAGCAGCGTCAATTTGGCAAGTGCATTTTTTGCACACACAAGTAGGATAACGATCCACATCAACAAGATCATCCTACAATTTCTTCATTTTACCATAGTAGGCCATTATGGTGAGACCCCTCTGTTTGACCTCCGTCAACTCGCGCTTAAGTTGTTGAACCCGTAGCCCATTAATTATAGAAAAACGAGCTTTCAAATCATCCCAAAGAGTAGATGCAAGTTCAACATGAGAGATCGTGGAACGCAACGTTGGTCCAATCGTGTTACGTATCCAGGATACCAACAATGAATGGTTCGTCCACCAATCATCCACATCATCAGAAGTCGGTACAGGTAAGGGTATAGATCCGTCAACGAATCCGAACTTCTTTCGGGCACGAAGAGCAAGTCTCATAGATTTAGACCACTCATCGTAATTATCCCCTTTCAAAACAACTTGGGTTAGAAGCATACCCGGGTTATCGCTAGGAGAAAGATCGTGTGGAGAGATACGACGACGACGTACCATCGTGACATCGTCGTCGTTATTGCTAGCGTCTCTCTTGTCAGCATCGACGACCTCCGTGTCTGTCATGACGGCATCGGCACACGGCAGGAACAATGCAAGGAGAGAGCGTCGGTCAAGAACCTGGGAATGATACCATGTAAAGAAATGTATGAACTATCTAATATTCTCTATTGTTCATTACAGAAGATGTACACCCCTATATATACAAACTATAAGGTACAGAGAAAGGAAATAGAATCAATAAGAATAATAATAATGAAACCAAGATTACAAGAGAAAATATTTGCTAGAAGAAATATGTGATTTATGTGATTTCTTTCCTTAACACTTCCACTCAACCACACCATCCAAGTTACATTGAAATACTTTGAATAACTTATTTAAATACAAACATTAAGCATTAAATCACTCGCGTAATACGTGCGCATTTAAAACTATTGTATGTGTGTAGGCTTAGGCTCTGGTGCAAAGAAAGCCGAAAGTTAAACATGTGGATAAATCTCGGCCTTTGATTAACTGCTCTTTAAAGAATGGAGTGTTTCAAAAAAAAAAAAAAATCTGTCTCTCCTTCGAAGGGAACATTTTGTATAGAACGTAATTAGTACTTTATTCTCATATCTTTCATACTTTATGAAAATTCATTTCCTTTAAAAAAAAAAAAAAGAATCATTTTGCAAACCAAATATGCAAATTAAACGCCTCCTAAGAGTTACGTGCATTATAGTCAAACACATAATATGCATGTGGTAGTACGACACGGCGTGCATTGCATGCCAAGCCTCTCTAAAATGTATTAAAATGTCAAAACATTATCTTCGATCACATATTAGAATTGCCATTGTTTTTCTTTTCTTTTCTAATTTTCTAATTTGATATACTAAATTACCAACAGTTTTTCTACTTCACATTGTACACGCACTGCACATACACACGCTTTTATATAAATAAAAATTAGTATATGGATGCAAGATAATATAGAAGAGATCATTATAATTGTCACTAAAATAATAAATATTTTAATGTTGTAAAATTGATAGTCTAAATACTTAATCTAAAAATGATAGTCTAAATAAAACTGTTGGTAATTTAGTATATCAAATTAGAAAATTAGAAAAGAAAAGAAAAACAATGGCAATTCTAATATGTGATCGAAGATAATGTTTTGACATTTTAATACACGCACTGCACATACACACGCTTTTATATAAATAAAAATTAGTATATGGATGCAAGATAATATAGAAGAGATCATTATAATTGTCACTAAAATAATAAATATTTTAGTGTTGTAAAATTGATAGTCTAAATACTTAATCTAAAAATGATAGTCTAAATAAATACTATCTTTGATTTTAATTAGATAATGACCTTTCATTAAGGCTAAATCCCCAACCCTAAGGGCTCCACACTCCGACCGATGGGTTAATAGGTCAGGCCAAATGCCAGTGCGCACAAAGAATCTGTCCACTATGGACATAATTCCCACACTGCCACTGCAGAGGTTTGAACCTTAGTCTCTTACCCCAAATACTCCCCACTAAACCATTGAGCTAAACCCGTGCAGGTATCGTGTAAGCATTCTGAAAGTTTTATCCATGGATTACAAGCCCCTCTTCCATGAAGATCATACATGTTGATCCAAGCCACTATTGAAGATTAAGCCATTTGAACCCGGATGCCCTTCAATGAAGAACAAACATATAAGTTCTTCTTTGAAGATCAAGCCACTTGAATTTCGAAGGCCTTCAGTGGTGGAGTGTTCAAGGCATCCAATTGAAGAATTAAAGAACCATCAAGAGACTTGTAGTCACATCGCATTGATATTACTTGAAACCATAATTTTGAATTTAAATATATATATATATATATATATATATATATATATATATATATATATATATATATATATATATATATATATATATATATATATATATATATATAATTCATTTTTCTTTGTTCACACTAATGTCGCAACGTGTCCAGTTTCATCAACAATTTCAATTCCACATCCATTTAACATCTGTTCATTTCCAAGTTCATATTGTTGGAATTAGTATGAATGATTGTAGTACTTGATTTTGTGTTATTTTTTTTAAATTTTTTTTATTGAATTAGTAATAACCTTGAAGTTAAATTGTTTGTCACTTTGTGCATAAACCTTTTTTAAACAGTGGCTACACATCCTATATACCAAGTGTTTTTGTTTTCAATGTTGATGCTGATTTTGCCTTTAATCTAAGCAGGTTGAGTCTAGAAGATGAAATGAATTGTAAATTTATTTTAGTTATAATATATTTAATGATTGCACAATAAGTATTTTACATACATGATCAATGAATGCAATAAGGAAAAATATATTTTTAGAAAAAATCATTTATATACCGTAAAAGCTAATACGCTTAAAATTTTAATGGTGTGTTTAGAAATTAGGAAAATGACTTCTGGAAAATACTTTTTGGAAAATAAGTAATTTTTCAAAAAATATTTCCATTTCCCGTGTTTGGTTGCATTCCAGAAAACTATCTTAGTGTGTTTTATTCATCTTCAGGAAAATGAGCATAATTGTATAATTAAACATTTTAATTGTTTGTTTAGAATATAACAACGTTTACAATAACAATATAAATGGTGGTAGTGGTGGTGGCGTGGTGGCGGAGGTGGTAGTGGTGAAGGTGGTGGTAGTGGTAGTGGTGGTGGTGGTGGTGGTAGTGGTGTGGTGGCGGTGGTGATAGTAGTGGTAGTGCTAGTGCTAGTGGTGATAGTGGTAGTACGTTGTGGTGTTGGTGTAGAAATTGCAAAATGAGTTAATGACTTCCTATTAAAAAAAAAAAAAAAAAGAGAAAGTCAGTTTCCAATAAAATAAAAGTATTTTCCTTTGATCAAACAATCATTTTCCTTTTGACTCTCATTTTTTACTCTTTACCAAACAATAAAAACACGAAAAATAATTTTCAAAAATCATTTTCTAGGGCCATTTGGTTCACAAAATGTCAGATTACCTTAGAAAATGTCAGATTGCTGATAATGTTAGATTCTTGGTTGTTGGTTTGTACAACCTCGATGGCTGCTCGACATGCCAACAATACCGAAAAGAGAGTAGAGATGTTTTTGTGAGATAGTGAGAGCAAAGATAAAGTAATAGAGAGAGAATAATGCGATGTTATTTCTCTTAGGGTTTTTGCCCTCAAAGTGCCGACTAAAATTCCTTTACATGATGATCCCAGGGGGATATTTATACATAGATGCGGAATTCTCATATGGTAAGTAGGGCTGACGTGCAGCCAAACCTAAGGGGAGATGAGGGTTGACGTGCTGTCAACATAATGCCTTTTCTGTATGAACTAATTAAGGAAGCTGCCTAATGAGCGAAGATCGCTCCCCTAGAATCCGCTTAACGCGTTACTGGGTGTGTGCCCGGTCAGGAATGGTCCCGGCTGCTCGGGGCGCCCTCTTGAGTCCTTGTTTTCTGATAATGACATCCCATCTGTAGAGCCTGGTCGCCCGACCGGGTCCCGGAAAAGTGTTCGATCGGGGACGCACCGCCCATGTGGCCTGGTCGCCCGTTCAAACCCCTTAGGTGTTTAGCCGGGAACACGCTGACCACCGTAACTGTTCGCCTAACCGTATTTCATCTGGGAGCCTGCTTGGGGACATGCCGGCTAGCGGGCTGGCCGCTTAAGAGCGCCCGACGACCATCGTAAGGCGCTTCGCATCGTGGCTGGGAAGTCCTCGGCGATCTTCCCCTTGCTAAGTAGTGAGCCATCTCTTGGTCTGGCTGCCATGTCTAGCCTCCTATCCAGGCGGCAAATTTGGGGTTTCTATCACTGGTAATGTTGGATTTATGTGTTTGGTTAAAACTAATGTATGTAATATAAACATGTTTGGTTGAAGAGTTTATGTTCATGTTATAACGGTTAATTATTTTACTTTAATACCACCAATATATGTAATGTATATGAAGTTCAAACGGATTAATTTTAATTCTTTTGCTCACAGAGTTTAAATTTGCATCTTCTATGCACAAAGAGAGAGAGAGAGAGAGAGAGAGAGAGAGAGAGAGAGAGAGAGAGAGAGAGAGAGAGAGGGGGGGGGGGGAGAGAGAGGGGGGGGGGGAGAGAGAGTTGCGTTCAGGTGTGAATGCCGCACCCAGGAGCGAAATGCGAATAACTCAGCGCGCGCCACGTGTTCAGATCTAGGTGCACTTATAGTTATAACTAGGTGCAACTAGGTGAAAGTAAGTGCACCCGATCAATGAATGTTAACAAGGTAAAATTACATGCATTTGTAAGTGAAAATAGGTGTCCTTATAGATGAAAGTAGGTGCACCCGATCAATGAATGTTAACAAGACAAAATTACATGCAAGTAAAATGTATTACAAATCGAAATAGCGAAATTCTTGGGTCATCTCAATGGGTTCAGAAACCACACGTAAGGCCATGATCCGAAGGGGAATGGATCACTCATGGTAGCCTTCTCTTAGCTTTTAGTCCTACCGATCATTAGAGAATACGGAGTATAAGATAGCATTGGTCCCCATGAATAGAGGAGAACTACCATGGTAATGTCCTCATCATCTTGTAACTGTTGTAAGTCAATCACGCTTAATCACGAAGTTTGTTGGCTATCTGATTGTCATATCCTACTTAAAACCAATTGGTGATAAGTATGTGAACATTAACCATTTAACCACATCTCGCCTCGCCCTTGTTGGATCTCAACACTGCACTATGCTTACTTCCTAGTGAGTCCTATAATTGTTGTAAGTCAAACACGCTTTACCACTGAGTTCAATTCTTTGCATGGCTATCTGGTTGTCATATCCTACTTAAAATCAATTGGTGATAAGTAGGTGATCATTAACCATTTAACGACATTCCTCAGTGGTAGCTTTGGGGAAAACAAATAACATACATACATACCAACTTATATGTGTGTGCATGCGCACATGTGTGTGTGGTGTCACAAAGGTCTTCTTTGTCTAATATGAAGATGATTGCCATCAAAGTTGCCAGCTACCATCACCAGCAGCCTAGCATGTTGCTAATAGCCATCTGCATTTGCGTTCTTACTTGATGGTAGCTATGGCTTAATTAAGCTACGTCTATATTTGGACAAAGACACTTGATCTAGGCCAAGACGAAGCATCATCATCCTGGTCGAGATGAACACACTTTGTCTTCATTCAGAATTGAATGATGATGAGCTAACCATGCATTGCTTGTTTTTGTCCAATTAATGAAGACGGAGCTAGTTAACACGTTGACTATAATTATTATGATTAAAAAAGATCAAAAGCAAAAAAAGAAGAAGATGATTATGTGGTGTTCAACGTGTGAAAAAGGGCATTGTATGTTGCGTGACATTTAATTTGTTGTTTACAAGTAATAATTAATATGTCAAAATGCTTCAATTGCATTTTTATTGAGAAAATTGTAATTTATGTCTATTCATAATATGTCAATTATCAATATCATTCATGAATTATTAGTGGTGTAAATGTTGTCCCTCAATTTTCAAAACGATACATATATTGCCATTGTCAAATGAAACTAAAATGTAATTAAAATGACAATTACTTTATAGATCACACTGCTATATGGATTATGCTCCACAGTAAAATTTGCCGTGTTTTAAAGCATAACTCTATGGGTAAATTATTCCGTGCAACCGTGTGCATCATGTGCACACGGAATTGGATCCATAATTTCTATACTATAGATCCATAAATTTTATACTATAGATTCATAATTATTGAACTCTATATTCACAATTACAAAACTCTATGTTCATAATTTTCAATGTCCATATTCCTAATTGTTGAACTCTATATTCACAACACTGAACTATATGTTCATAATTTGATAACTATACAGTTTAGAAATTATGAATCTACAGTTTAGAAATTATGAATCTATAGTATAGAAATTATGAATTTATAGTATAGAAATTATGGATCTATAGTATAGAAATTATAAATCTATAGTATAGAAATTATGAATCCAATTCTATGTACACCTTGCATGATACACACGATTGCAAAGTATAACGCTCCAACTCTATGGGCTATAAAAAATAATGACTTGAAACATAATCTAATGAATAAGGTCAAGCCCAATTAAGCAAACTTAAGCCCAAACACACATCAATAATATACCATCGTTATGCCATGGAACCGTGTTCACCATTCATGGTGAACACGGTTCCAACGGTGTTAGTACACCGTTATCTTTTTTTTTTTTCTTAATTAATTGCATGAATTTTCTTCTTCATTTTCACATTTCGCGGTTTCACTTTAATTTGAGGTAAGCAATGATTTCGGACATTCATAAATTATGAATTCATGTCTGCACATTCACTTTGGAACCATGCCTACACATTCCCTTCCGAAATCACGGACATTCATAAATTATGAATCCATGCCTGCACATTCACTTTGGAACCATGCCTACACATTCACTTTGGAACCATGAGATTATGAATATTCTGTTATAAGATTATGAATTTTCAGTTATGAGATTATGAATTTTCTGTTATGAGATTATGAATTTTCTGTTATGAGATTATGAATTTTCTGTTATGAGATTACGAATCTACATTACATTCATAATCTCATAACAGAAAATTCATAATTTAATAAATATTTTACTTATGAATTTTCATTACATTCATAATCTCATAATAGAATATTCATAATTTGATCAAACGCGCGCCGTTAACTCCACATCCGCGATTTTTATTTTTTTTTGCATAAAAACGACGTCGTTTGGACTTGTGTTCACCATTCACGGTGAACACGTTTCCAGGGCATAATTTGTGAATAATATAAATTAGAGTTAATACCACAAATGATCCTCTAACTATTGAGGTATTATTCCATTTAGTTCTCGACTTTCAATTCGACAGCAATACATACTTGACTTTCATTTTAATCACTAATAGTTATCCGTTAGAATTTCTGTCAGATGAGTGTTAAATGTAAGAGCATAATCATCAAATCAAAACATATGCTTTTAGGAATGGAACTCCTAGCGCGTTGTGCGACGTCGGCGAGATAGGAGGCAAAAATCCAGCCATTGCCGTCTCAGGAAGGGCTCCACGGTACCAAGGTAATGGTGGGATTTCTCTTGGGTATTTACTATTTAGTCGTACGGCAGGGAGCTTGAAAGTTGAAACTCAGCCTTGCTATTCTTTCGAGCAACCCCTCCCAACACCAGCAATGGTGATGTAACAAAACCCCATATTAAAAAGATAACAAAACCCCATATCATCGTAGTACATTTGGAAGTAGTAGTAATCCTTGGCAACAGCATCACGGAATTGTGCAACTTCTTTCTGTGACAGTGTCCTCTAGCTTGCAAACTATTTCCGAGTCCATGTCATACATAAAGTCAAGCTTGTAAGGGGCACTGACCAAACGATCGCCATTCAAGACTTCACCAAGGGCTTCCTTTTTCTCGTTCACACGCTATGAAAAACAGAAGGGGAGATCAAAATAGCGGTATGTTTCACTTGGATTGTGGAATGGCCCGACCTTGTTGGCGTAGAGAGGGACAACATCTCCGGCCTTGTACTTGTGATCCGATGCATCCGATCTCGCCGGCGTCGCACACTACGAGTACCACTCCTAAAAGCATATGTTTTTTTAAGATTATGCTCTTTTTAGGTCTGTTAGTAGTTAAAAATGAAAGTCAAGGTATGCATTGTGGTCGAATTGAGAGTCCAGGACTAAATGAAATACTACCCATCATTCTTGGTATTAACTCTTTCAAGAATGATCAATTAACTGTTGATATTTACTAATTTTTATCCTCGACTTTTAATTGGACTATATAAGTAGTTCATTGACTATTGACATTTACCAACTTTCATCCTCGACTTATAATTTGAGCATAAATGGTCATTGACGGTTGATTTTGTTCTAAATTTGGTCCTCTAGGCCAGTTAAATATCAATTTAGTAAACATTAAATTTAAGGGTAATAATGGAAAAAAATTTGGTTCTTCACATTCCCACTAATGACGAATCAACTGTGTTAAGTTTATGAACCCAATTTATCCATTTCAACAACAAGCCAATTTTACATTATTACCCTTAAGTTTAATGTTTACTAAATAAATTAAATATTTAACTGGATTGCCAATTTTATTATTATTATTATTATTTTTTTTTTGTGGAAAAAGACCCATATCTAACGGGAAAAAGGGAAACAACTACCAAACTCTCGCTGCGCTTGCCCCAAAGGCGTCAGCTGCAAGGAGATGGTTTAAACTTAACGGAGGAAGGTCAAACCACGTGGTCCCTATCCATGGTTGCCACCACTAATTCTGAGTCCAGTTCAACAATGGCTCTTCTTAACCCCTGTCCTTTGCCAGTCTTAGATCCTCCCTTTGCCACCACTAATTCTGAGTACAGTAAATTGTCTAATTTTTTTATTAAGGACCAAAATTGTCCGTGTCACTATAAGTCTAGGACCAAAAATGTCTTTTACTCTATAAAAATAGTTAAATAGTCAAATCCAAACTCAATAAACTTAAGTAATAATTGAAATATAACATGTACAAATCCATGCTGATAAATACCATTAAGGTGATGTTTGGTTAGTAACTTTTATACCATACAATCAAATTTGATACCTATTATCATGTTTGTTTATTATACCTGGTTTAAATTCTTTAGTCCCTGCCAAGCACCTTGTGCTAGATGGCGTGTAGTGGCCTCTTCCGTGTGGGAGGTCATGAGACCGGGTCTCAGTGAAGGCGTTGTTGACTCTTTGACCTTCATTAGGTTGAGAAAGTGAGTCAGTAGCATTCAAAAAAAAAAAAAGAGATGTAAGTTGAACCAGATGATGTGTTAGCTTAGATGGTTAGGGTTGTGTTAGAGGGCATTATTGATTTTCTAAATTTTATTTTTTGACCTTTTTGAATATTAAAAGTGAGATTATAATTGTGACGTATGAGATTAATTTTTAATTGTAATTGGATCCTTTATATGTAACAACATTGGGGCTTTCTTTTAAATATTAATAGTAAGATGATTGATTTATAATGTAATTTCTATTTGAACTATGTTTTTGTTTCTTGTTTTATTGTATTTTTTTTATCCCTAGTCAACAATATTTATGGCTCGGCCTCTAAGTGTTTCATTTTATTTTTCTTTCACCCCATGAAGGGGGCAAAACATTATAGTTTGGAAAAATAATGAAACACTTATATATATTATTAAGAGATAAGGGATTTGAACCGTAGACCATTCCTAGGCTCTACCAATTCATTTAACTTACCTATTGTTTACTTTCATCAGTTTTCTTATATTCACAAATTATATATATTTAGAGATATGAGATTTGAATCACAGACCATTCCTAACATTAAATGCAGCTCTACCAACTCATTTAACTTACCTATTGTTTACTTTCATCAGTTTTCTTATATTTACTAGTTTTTTTTTTTTTATGCGCGATGCGCAAAAATATATGTCCAATATTTATATCTTTTAAAATAACTAACAAATCCCTACTAACTAAAATCTATATGAAATCAAATTTATCCTATATATAATAAAGTCATATGGTCTTGTGAAAATTAAATGGTGATAATCAACATTTAATTTTCACAAGACCATAATAATATTGTTAATTATAATAATAATAATAATAATAATAATAATAATAATAATAATTGCAATAATAATAATGATAATAACTTCCACTGACAATTTCTAATATATATATATATATATATATATATATATATATATATATATATATTATATTTATTTATATTTCAATTTTTACTGGCAAATTATTGTGTGAACGATGGTCCACATAATTGTATGGATCATGAATATCAAATACATTTTTAATATATTAAAAATACATTATTTTTACAGTGAAAGTATCTTACATACATATATAAGAGTTAATACCCAAAATAGTCCCTCGACTATGTCGTAATTGCCAATTTGGTCCTCGACTATCATTCTTACCCAATTAAGTCCTCAACTATACAATTTTTACCCACTTTAGTCCTTTGTCAATTTGACTGTTTGTTGACTGTCAAAAGTGGAAATAAAGTTGTAATTTTACAAGTTTTCTCCTTCCTCCTCATTTAGCAGCGCCAAACCATGTAGCAATAAGCTCCGGTTGGGTTCTAAACCTGTCAGTATCGAAGTAGTGGTTATGCATCGGATAGCCCATGAATTTGATTTCCAACGATTTTTTGACGATCGAAATCTGATCGGAGTGTATTGCTGCATGGTTTGGTGCTGCTAAATGGAGAGGAAGGAGAAATCTTGTAAAATTATAATTTTATCCTGACTTTTGACAGTCAACAAACAGTCAAATTAATACAGATGACTAAATTGGGTAAGAATTGTATAGTTGAGGACTAAATTGGGTAAGAATTGTATAGTTGAGGACTTAATTGAGTAAAAGTTACATAGTTAAGGACTTAATTGGGTAAGAATGGTAGTTGAGGATCAAATTGGTAATTATGGCATAGTCGAGGGACCATTTTGGGTATTAACTCCATATATAATGTACCCTTAGTATATTTAAAATATATACTTTTTATTGCATGCAACCCCAACGTTCATAAGTTTGAAATTAATATATGGCATAGCTAGGCGGCCAAATATTTAAGATTGTTGATGTGCATATTGAGGACTACGGAGACAAAGATGCGTCATTCGTGGATTCATCGGATACTATCCAACAACACTCTCCAACTTAATTGACGTAAAGTAGGCTTAGTAACATTAAGATTATATTCTCGAATTATTAGTTCTCATCTTTTATTGATTACACACTTAATTCGATAGTATTTGGAAGAAAAAATCAATGTTCGAACTAAGATTGTGATTTTGGTCTTTAAATGTCAATTGTATGTTGCTACATCTAGAGTTAGAAATCTCAAAGGTCTAAAAATTTTGATCCGTGGTGACTCTAAAATTGTAATTCAATTACTATTGTACTTTACTAAGTTCTTAAAAATTTGTAATATTAAATACTATGTACTAAATTTTTAATATAGTTTAAGATTTGTAGTAATCACCCACCTTAAATATTATTTTAATTGTAAATATATTTATGTTCATAATTATATAATAGGAATTCAGACATAATAATTATTAAATAACAAAAATTTTATATATGAATAAACCTCATATAGGGTATTTTTTATAACATATTTTCCGTGCATCGCACGGGATAAATACTAGTTTATTATAATAATCCAATATATAATGTCTACAAATATTATTATCATTAAAGAATATAAGAAAATATATGGTGGATGCATGTGCATGATAACAATAATGGAAAAGATAACAGAAGTTATAACGATAGAGATATTTTTGTCCAAAAATTTATATAGTACAACTCTAAAAGCATAATGTACAGAATAATTAGCATTAAAAACATGGACATAAATGAGGGATATAACTCTGATTGAGACTTATTATGTTTTTAGATTTAGATATGTAAAACATGTACTATATATACATATATACATACAAGGGCTATATATAGGGTGGAGGTGGAGTGAGTGGGGCCCCCATTACCCCCACTGTAGATCCGCCCTTGTATATACACACATATATGTATTATATTATTTATATATTTTTATATATGTATTTATTTTCATTAATTAATTATTTATTTCAATTTCGATTCCTATTTACTCTACCATTTTTTCACTTAAACTAATTACAATTACCAAATATTTAATTTCAATTACAATTTTTATTCTAATATTTGAACCAAACTCCCTCTAACTAATATCTTTCTTTAATGATTACAAATAGACATAAATCGAGACAAAAATGGTTTAGAATCTAGTTGTAATAATTAATACAAAGTTTATGCATTTTTAGGGTAATTAAAACATTTTTAAAAACTTTTTTTTTTTTTTTTGAAGGAGCATTTTTAAAAACTTAATAAAAGCAAAGATGGAAAAAAAAAAGAGGAAAAGAAATTGACTGGTAACAAAATAAAAATAAAAATATATAAATAATACTCCGTAATAAATTGATAAAAGCGGTGAAATCTCTCTGCAAGCCCTAACTTCACAAACTCAGTTGCTTGGCATCTTAGACTCGAGAGAAAGCTGTTGAAGGGGGAGTGAAAGGCGCAGGAACAGTAAAAGATGACAGACTATGACGGCAATGGAGAGGATGTAGGCCACAATAGAGACAATTACGGAGCTTCGCCTCAGCCCAAAACCGCCGCCTTCTACGGTGGCGCCGAAGAACACAGCGACTCCAAGTCTCAGGTGTTGTTTACTGTATATATCTCGCAAGCATCGTTTGCAGGGTTGAAATTATGCTTTGTATCGTAAATCATTGATTGATATTAGACTCCAACCATTGTAAGTTGTCAGATTTTGGTAATTCGATTAGGTGCCGATCCAATTTAATAGTGCGGTGTACTTGTCACTGTTCTGGTTACTGAATTTCGTGCTCTAATTATTCGGTTTTAGGGCTTTATTATGCGTTGTGAAGTCAACTAATACAACTGTGGATCACAAGACCTTGTGAGATAATTTATGGTGAATGTGACATTGATTGAATTATTGAAATACATAAATCCTACTAGTTTTGTGGTTCACATGGTCTCATTTTGGCACAGAAGCTAGTCTTCTTTGCTCTCAACTTTTATGGTTGAAAGAAAAAAAGGAAGTGAACTGAAATAATGAAAGAGCCATTATGGGTTCAGCTTCTTTGGGACATGTTATGCATATAATTCTGCTTTTTTTGTTGTTTGCTTTAAGCAGATGTCTGTAGTGGTGTTATTTGGCTACTATAGCTTGGTTTCTCCTGGTTTTTGCTTTTGATTTTTATGCTATATCCTCCATTTCCTTCTTCTTTGTTGTTTCATTTTTGGCTGTTTTGTTTTAATAGCATTTGCTAATTGTTTGTTGTTCAATGTGTTTTGTGCCTTCCAGCATAGTTCACGTGACTATGAGAAAGAAAGAGAATCGTCTAGAAGCAAGGACAAGGAAAGGGAAAAAGGGCGAGATCGGGACCGTGATAGAGATCAAGATAGAGGGAGAGACAGGGACAGGGAAAAGTACATTGATCGCCACCACAGAGACCGCAATAGGGATCGAGGTGAAAGAAGGGAGAGGGAGAGGACTAGAGATAGAGAAGATGATGGTAACTACAGAGGTCGTGACAGAGACAGGTAAGAACCTTGGTTCTTACTAATTCATTTATCATATTGATGCTGTTGTGCTTGGTCTTTGCTTTTTATAAATATCACACTTAGTTATCATGCGCTTCTTAATCATCAGCTGTAATATCCCCTGCTCTCTATATCTTTTGCCACTAACTTAATAGTTTAAGGTAATAAATGACTGAAGATATGGATTTGACTGGTTTTACAGGCGACGGGATTACGACAGAGATAGAGAGGATAGACACAAACGTAGGTCCAGATCTCGCTCCAAAGATAGATCTAAGCATAAATCAAATTCAGGATCACCTTCTCGCTCCAAAAGGTAAGCTCTGGTTTTTGGTCATATTACTCTTCTGCTTGTCCATTTACCTCGTTTATTTGGGTTTCTATTTTCATTTTCTTTAGTTATATGTACAGACAAACAGGCAATGCTCTTTGTTATATTAATATCTATATTGCACTACTCTTTTTGTGTATAAAATTCAGAAACTAAGTCATACTGAGGTCAATCTCTACTGATCTGTCAGGTTTGATGAAATAAACAAAGTCCAAACTTATAAAGGAAATGCCATTACTGATTTACTGGACTACTATTATTTTTTTACTTCTGATTTTATTAATGAATTTGTGTTTTTAAAAATACTAACACATTATAGGCTTATAGCTACATGCAAAAAATACTGTACGTTCCTCTAGATATTGATTTTTTTCTGATAATATGTAATGTGCTTATAGGAGGTTTTTCACTTTTCAAATGTAGAATTGTTTGTGTTTATGATCTTCAATTTGCTGCATCCAATTCTTACCAAGGATAATTAATAGATCATCTACCATTGATATGTTATTAGCATTCCTTACTATCTTTGATAACTTTAACATATTGAAGTTGCCTCAACCTCTCTTCTTGTGCATAACTCATTGAATATTTGGGTTGTAAAACTATTCATATTGTTCTATTTATGGCTTTTAACTTTTTGCATCTTGCTTTCTCTCTGTCTCTGTTATCGATGATTCTTCTTTACAGTAAAAGGATCAGTGGTTTTGATATGGCACCTCCTTCTGCTACAATGTTGCCTGGTGCGACTGCTGCTCCAGGTACAAATATCATTACTATTTTAAATTACTCTTTCTTGATAACTGTCATGTTTTTCTAGGAAATAGTGTGGAAGTCCATTTCAAAATGCATGGTTTCATTTTGGTAAGCATTTTATAATTTCTTTGTAGGCTATTTGGTATGGTGTCCTAGTCACTAGATTGACTGTTGAGTTATTCTTTATTATTTTCTTGGTGAAATAACTCCGGAACTGAGAGGACTTTTGGTTTGTTGTTGTGTTTGGTGTTTCTTTGTTTGTTTTGTTTGTCTGGCTTTATGCTCTAAGAAGGCAATGTTGGGCTACTTGCCCCACTGTGCTGACAATGGGTGTGAGCTGACTACTGTAGCTTTTATGTACAAGGAAGAATCAATACAGGTTTTTTTCATTCTCCACCAGGAATCACTTGATTGCTACCTTTACAAATATTCTCATCCATACCTGAATTTCCCTTTTCCCTTTTCTTAATGAATTAGTATAGACTCTAGAATGAAAGACAGTAAATTATATCAAAAGAAACATATATTAATGTGTTGGACTATATTTATTATTATAGAAGTTCAGGTGATTGTTGTCACTTTTGCTGTTGAGTTATAACAATATAACTTCACCCTGTTTTGCAGGCCAGGTTCCTGGTACCAGCCCACCCATTCCTGGAATGTTCTCTAATGTGTTTCCCATGGCACCAGGACAGGTTACTCTTCCTTCTACATGTGAAGATATGTGCTGACTTTTTGGTTCACTGTTTTAATTTTGCATTTATTGGGTTTTAATAGCAGTTTGGGGCTCTTCCTATGATGCCTGTTCAAGCAATGACTCAACAGGTTGTCTCTCATTTTTTTACTTGTATATATTAGTTGTCTCCTTTGTTATAGGAAGTCTTACTTCAGATGTCACATTATCAGGCAACCAGACATGCTCGGAGAGTTTATGTTGGAGGACTTCCTCCAAATGCAAATGAGCAGGTATTATACTCCCACTGGTTTTGCTCGATACCATCACCTTTTTTTTCACCAGTGACTTCAGTTTATCTGTTTGGTTTCTTTATATTTTCATGACATTACAAGACCCATCTACTGTTCTTATATGCTACAGCATTTTCCTTGTACATGGTGTGTTTTTCGTGATTGTACATTTTAGTTGTATACTTGTATTGTTTTTGGCATCAGCACTTGTGGTTTGTCGTCGGCTTCATCTTTTCTTCAGTGAAATGTGCTATTATGTATTTAAATGTTCTGTAATGTGAAATTGTGAATTTGACTCTACTCATTTTCTTGCAGTCTATTGCAACCTTCTTTAGTCATGTTATGTCTGCAATTGGAGGAAACAGTGCCGGCCCTGGTTGGTTAATTATATCTCCAATTTTGATTATAGTTATTTAATTCTATATATTCTTTTCAGATGCTAAGATTATTCATCATTTTCAGGCGATGCTGTTGTGAATGTTTATATAAACCATGAGAAGAAGTTTGCTTTTGTTGAGATGAGATCTGTTGAGGAAGCCAGTAATGCCATGGCTTTGGATGGCATTATTTTTGAGGTAAGGCCCACATTGCATATTCGTTATTCAGCTTGGACTTGTTGATTACGTTCTGAATTGCTGAAGAATTCATTCAGATTGCAAATAGTGCTTTTGTTTCAAAACATGTTTTATTAGCAGCATTGCCCCTTGAAGTTAAGAATAAATCCTCTATTCTTAATTTCAAGATTCGCTGATCATATCTTTCTTCATGATTTTATGCTGTCAGAATTCCTGTGGATATGCTGTATGCTGGATAATAAATATCGTTCTTAACTTGGAGTGGGATAATAGCTTTTTTCTTTTTTATATCTACTTTTTCTAATTGTTTATTTTTAACCCAGGGGGGACCAGTTAAGATCAGAAGACCCAGTGATTACAACCCCTCACTGGCAGCTACTCTTGGTCCTAGTCTACCAAACCCTAATCTCAATCTTGCAGCTGTTGGATTAGCACCTGGTTCTGCTGGAGGGCTTGAAGGTCCTGACCGTATTTTTGTGGGTGGTCTTCCCTATTATTTCACAGAAGCACAAATCAGGGAATTGCTTGAGTCTTTTGGCCCTCTACGAGGATTTGATCTTGTGAAAGATAGAGAAACTGGAAACTCAAAAGGCTATGCCTTCTGTGTCTACCGGGATGTCTCAGTCACTGACATTGCCTGTGCAGCTCTTAATGGGATTAAAATGGGCGATAAAACTCTCACCGTCAGACGTGCTAACCAAGGTACAACACAGCCTAAACCTGAGCAAGATAGTATCTTGTTACATGCACAGCAACAGATAGCTATGCAGGTGAGATACTTTGCTATTTACTTATAGAATTTTAAGCCATTGTATTTAAATAATTATTTAATTAATTTAATGTGACCTGTGCAATGCACTAATATTTCCTGTTGGATATTGGCTAGTGTTTCTCGTTAATAAATTTTGCCCTAAAATTGACATATGTTTTATAATTACTAAATTAAGGAACATGACTCTAGTTTTGATGGAAAATAGAGTGAAATTACACTACACTACACTACACTACACAATTGATATTATATGGTCCCTTTTTCTTTTTAGACTTTCTATTCTCTGCAGAAGTGAAATTGTTGTGATATAATCATTTGATATATGTTTGAAACAAAGTGGTGTGTGTGCATAAAAAATAAATCAAACATATTTGAAAATTTAATGTAAATATTTTGATCATTTATTATTAATTTTTAGGTAGGAAAACATATCAAACATAGAGTATTCCTGCTTTTTTGTAAAATAATAATAATTCAAATACACAAATATACTATATTCATTTTGTTTGAGAAATAATTCAATTCAATATTATTTTTCAAAAATAAGGATACTCCCTTTTGTTTTAAAATATATGGAGTAATTTGAGCAAATAGCCATGTGTAATTCAGGGACACTCAAGTATCATATATTCATATATAGTATAATTATAGCATTAAACTTGTCTAGATTATCAATGTGAAACTTAGGGAGGTGTCCTGTTTGTGAAAATAATTTACACAAATATCAGTTAAGATCCCTAATATTTGTTAAGTAAAACAAAGAGATTTATCTGTAATTATGCCTTAACTTTTGCAGACCTAACAGTGAACTACTTAAGTATATATATATATTGATTGATATTGATTACTTATCTTTGGCCATGCATGTACATTTGTAGAGGTTAATGCTACAACAACCTGGGCCACCATCTACGAAGATTGTGTGCCTAACGCAGATGGTAGATGAAGAAGAGCTCAAAGATGATGAGAACTATGCAGATTTATTGGAAGACATTAAAATGGAATGTGGGAAGTTTGGTATGTCAATTTTGTTAACGAGGGTTGTTGTTCCTGTTATCAGTGTCTACTTTGATCTCCGTGGTCTCTTGCCAATGTTGTTTTCATTTTTTGTACTGTGCTTGTAAATTGCCTTTTGTCTTCACAAGATATCTATATTGGATTTGCCATAGTATATAGCTCACAAAACCCCCTGATCTCTAATTTTCTGAAATTTGTTTTATCCCTCATTTGATTTGATGTAGATCTCAACTTTTATGTTGTCATTCTACAGGTGATTTGGTGAATGTTGTTATTCCCCGCCCAAACCCAAATGGCAGCCCTTCACCAGGAGTTGGAAAGGTAGACTTATGTGCAGAATTTCTGTTGCCGTAATTCTGAAGTGCTGTGTGGAGTCGCTATAACCTTGTTTTTTTCCCTCATTTTATTTGCAGGTGTTTTTGGAGTATGCAGATGTTGAAAGTGGTAAAAAAGCTTTGTCAGGACTGAACGGCAGAAAATTCGGTGGCAATGTTGTTGTTGCCATCTTCTATCCAGAGAACAAGTTCTCTCAGGGAGAGTACGATGGCTAGTTTTACATTAGCTCCCTAGCTAGGTAGTCAGATACTCTTATGTGGTAGAGAAACTCGATCTAATGTCTCTCTCGCGATCAAGTGGGTTTGTAATCTTTGACAACTGAACTGAACGCCAAGGAGTTGAACTTGAGACTGTATGCCTAACCACATGTCTTGGCCTTGCCCTTCAATTGCTGGACTATGCCATATTGCCATGCCAGGCTTTAAATTTTTTACTTTACAATCTTCTTCCTGGTTCTCATATCCAGTTATTTAAGTAGATTGCGCCTCAAAACCTCGGGCTTAATTGCGCTTCTTAGGGCTTTATTTTTTATCCTTACACATCTCATCGTATGTATTATTATATAAATATCAGTGTATAATACTATAGAGCATATGTTTTTTCCTTTTCTGTTTTCTTTGCATTTGGATTTACAATTGTTGAAAAGATCTTGATGGTGAAATATTGCTGTGTAATCATATTACTATTTGTTACTTGTTTGAATAGATTGCTGTAATCATAATTGCAATTACATGTTTGTCAATTTTTTTTTTTTCTTGGCATGAAATTTACTAATTCACGCGTTAAGGCATTAATAATTAGTTATTACGTAGTAAAATAAATGGCACTATCTCCTAATTCCAATGAAAATTAGTTATTGGAAAGGGGTACAATATTGTACCCCGAGAGTGAAGGAAAATGGCATAATCCTGCACTCTAATTTTTAATTTTGAATTTTTTTTTACTTTTTAAAGTCAAAAATTAAATTTAAACTTTTTATTTATTTATTTTGATTGTTTAATTAAATAAGGAAAATTGAGACTTTTGGTCTCATGCGACTATTGGCTGTGCAAAACTCGTCCAAATGGAAAAACCCGATCGACACGAAATCCAAATTTGTATCCAAAAAGGGTATCGGACTCCGAGCTTCGGAATGCCATTCGAAGTGAGAAAAGAAAAAAAACTAATATTTTAAATTCGGGTGGGGAACTGTTTTTTGAGCGGAGGGCAAATTATATTATGCACCGCGCGTCTTTTTTTTTTTTTAAATGAAAATAAACAGTGTTTGTTTCCGCCGTTTCGTACCCTTTTGCAAAAAGTAACTTTATTATTTAGTGTCATTTTGTATACACTGCAGTTTCAGTTCAACACAACTACAGTTTCATTTCGATATAATTATAGTTTCATTCGATATTTATAGACTCAAATATGTGAAAATGTTATTTAATTTTATTTTATATACACTATAGTTTCATTAAAACACAACTACATGATCATTTTGATATAATTACAGTTTCATTGTACAATATACACTCAAATATGTGAAATGTTATTCAGTTTCATTTTATATACACTGCAGTTTTATTTCACTATAACTACAGTATCATTTTGATATAACTGCAGTGTCGGTTAGATATACTATAGTGTCAGTTGGTGTTTAATACACCAAACAAGCGGACTCCGTTAACTCTAACGGCGAGCCGTTTCTTTACTTAAAGAAACGACGCCATTTTTTACCGCGGTGCACATGCACCGCGGTCTATAATATAACGATTGTGAGCGGAGTAGAACTAAGATTTTTATTATTTGGCTATGCTCGTTCCCACCCAACTCATATATTTAATATTAATAATGCATTGATAAATGTAATAGTTTGGCTCAACCCAATTCATATTTTAATATTTTTTTTGAAATATAGGGTCGGGTTGGACAAATATTTGTATTATTTGGATCAGTTCGATTAGATCTATATTTTACCAAACTAGCATAATCTAATTCAAATAATAATTAGACAAATAGTGGGTCAATCCTGCCATTTGGAAACTCGGAAAATAAGACTGTTTGGAAACTTGGAAAATAATTTCTGAAAATCATTTTTCGGATTTCCCATGTTTGGATGCAACTGAAAAATCCACTCAACGGAAGACATTTTTCGTTGACTGGGAAAAATCAAGGCAAAATTTGACGGAAGTCATTTTCCGCCAAACATACAACAATGTTTTCGGCGAAAACCAGACCACTGGTTTCCGCTGAAAACCTTAAAAAAAAAAACATCTGGCGATGAGTCATGAACTCTAATCAGAGAATGTGAGAAATGATGTTCCAGAGAGTTCACGAGGAACTCTATTTCCTACTGTGGAAACCAGAGAGTTCCTTGGTTTCTAGTGCGGAAACCAGAGAGTTCCTGGTTTCCAGTGCGAAAACCAGAGATTTCCTCTGATTTTTGTTTAATATTTTTTAAATATAAATAAATAAATAAATAAATATAAATATAAATATATATATATATATATATATATATATATATATATATATATATATATATATATATATATATATATATATATATATATATATATATATGATGGAGATATTGGAGGTGGGCCGTGCGCGCAGAGAGCCTACGTTATTGGGCCAACAGGGGAAAGCAAGGAGACTGGGCCGACAGGAGGCAAGGAAATTGGGCCGGGAGTCAGGAGGGGCCGCCGGCACTGCCCGGCGCCGGCCGGGGGTCGTGACCCCAGCGTGGCCCTATCGCCCCACCGAGCTGGGGTGGCCGTAGCTGGCGCCGGGCGGGGGGCCGGCGCTGGTGGCCGAAAGGGGCGCCGGCCGCGGCACACCTAGCGCGCCCGGAGCGTGCCCGCGGCGCTCTGGCGCGCCAGGGTGTCGGGCGGGTGGGTGCGCCGAGCATGGTGTGTCGGGGTGGTGTGAGCAAGGTGGCAAGGGCGCGGGAATCCTGGAAGGACGGAGAACGTGACGTAGATGGCGACAAACAAGCGGAGTGGGGAGTGGCAACGTGGGACACGTGGACGCCAAAGGGGGATGAGGGCTTGCTATAAATAGGGGTCCTGGATCTTTGGCTAAGGGCAACTCAGACACGACAGACACACTAGTCTAGTGGTCTTGATCTCATACTCTCAATTCAGACACCTGGGTTCGATTCCTATCAGTAGCATAGTCAGCTATAGCCCGTCCTGTGGGCCTTGTTTTTTGTATTTGGGTCGCTGTTCTTAGGCCTGTACCTCGAGCTTCTATACGCATCGCGTTGGGCCTAGCGCCCTACCCCCTGTTCTGTACTCCTGTACCCGGTTTATGGTGGACCCGGTCCTAATAAAACCATCAATATATATATATATATATATATATATATATATATATATATATATATATATATATATATGTGTGTGTGTGTGTGTGTGTGTGTGTGTGTGTGTGTGTGTGTGTGTGTGTGTGTGTGTGTGTGTGTGTGTGTGTGTGTGTGTGTGTGTGTTTTATATATATTTTTATTTTATTTGATTTTTTTATAGATAGATAGCAAAATAATTTTTTTTGGTATATAACAATTAAAATGTTGAAGTATATAATTCTACTCATTTTCAGAAAAAATGAACCAAACACATAAATACAATTTTCTGTTGTGCATCCAGACACTAGAAATGAAAATGTTTTCTGTAAAATAACTCATTTTCTGGAAAATATTTTATAGGTTTCCAAACGGACCCTAAGTCACTTCTACTAGAAGTTAAACTTAGGCTGTGTTTGGAGACCCGGAAAATGACTTCTGGAAGTCATTTTCCGAGTTTTTGGTGTTTGGCTACACCTGGAAAATCCAGTAAACGGAATCCATTTTCCGTTGACTGGGGAAAATGAGCCCAATTTGGCGGAAAATGACTTCCGCCAAATTTGGGCGGAAGTCGTTTTCCGCCTTTCTCTTTCAATTTTTTTTTTTTTTTTTTTTTTTAAATCTGGCGGAACTGTTCCGCCAGAAACCAGAGCTATGGTTTCAACTGGTTTCCGCCGGAAATCAATTTTTTTTTTGTTTTGTTTTGTTTTTTTTTTTTAAGATTTAAAATGAATTTTTAATTTAAAATAAAATAATTAAAATATTTAATAATACCATTCTACTCATTTTCCAGAAAATGTACCAAACACACCAAAACAGTTTTCCAAATGTAACCAAACACTGGAAACGGAAAATGTTTTCCGGAAAATGACTCATTTTCCAGAAATCATTTTCCAGAAGTCATTTTCCTGCTTTTCAAACGGACCCTTAGGGCATCCTCAATAGTGGAGATTTTGGTGTGGTATTTTAAGTGCCAAGAAGGAGAGATGAGGAGGTAAGAGAAAAAGAAAAAAAGTAAAAAAATAAAATGAAAATAGATTTTTAATGCAAGAAAAAAAGAATAACCAATTGTTACCTTTATTTTGCGACCACAAAAATCTCATTATTTGCAGGAGGACCTCTAGCATTCTATTACTTGCTTCTCTTTCATTCAAAATGACAATTTTTTATTAAAAGCTGTGAACAATCCCCCTAATGGGGATGCTCTTAGAGCATCTACATCAGAGGAGAAATGGGGGAGAATTCACTACTTTTGAGGTCAAAATGCCATGGTGGCAGAGAGAGAATCAAGAGAGAGAAGGGGTGGGGAGCATCTGCAAATGTTGGGATATTACTCTGCCCAAGAAAAAAATTAATGATGGAGGAAAGAGAATCAATAGAGAAATGACATGCTTATTTTTTATATATATTTTTTTATAAAATCAGTTTTGATTTTTTTTTTCCCTCCCCTCCCACATTATTCTCTTTCCTACTCACTCTTACATCCTCCCCCTAATATCTCCAACTGATATGGATGCTCTTAGAATATTGTTGTTACCAAGAAAACAACATAACCAAGTTAGCTCGATTTGCTCTCAATTAATTTTGAAACTAATGTAGTTTGGTAGATTCAATAATTTTTCTATTAAATCTTTTTGCTTAAAATCTTACTGACTCTATTAACACCTTTGGTTAACTCAATATATTATTATATACAAATTTATATGTTTTTAATTCTAGAAAATTTGTTTATTGATTTTCATTATTTTCTTGAATCTATCTTAATATATACATTATTTTAATATTTGATAAATACATTGGACACTTATTTTCACTACTAGTAGTATAATATATAACCAAAAAAAAATGTATTACAATTTTAATTCCTCTATATTTCATAACTAAAATGATAACGCAGCACCTTTGTTAAGAAACATAATAATGATATTATAATTATTCTAATTTCTTATGATAAAATGTGAAATTGCCCACCTTAGACGTCTTTATAGTTTGTGGATGAGTTAATTATAATGATTCAAGTGACTAATAAAACTGGATTCATAATTTTTTTTGTTACAAATTTCACTCTGCGACCAATTGAGTTGTTCATGTCTAAAGATGGTCTCTTTTTCTGTTTTCACTTGATTATTAACAAAGTCTATACTTCCATGAATCATCGTCTCTTCTTCTTCTGAACCCTAAACCCTGCAAAACCCGTGTCTGAGCAATGTCTTCCCTGGCCTTACGTTACGCTCGCCACCTATCAACGACGGCGGCGGCGGCTGCCGCCGGCGCATCCATCACCATCTCCCAAGCGAAGTCAAAACTCAGGTGCGAACACGACCCCGACGAGGCTTTAAAGATCTACTCCTCCATTTCCGGCTACTCCGCTTCCCGAGGTGCCTCCCGCCTCGTCCAGACCTACACCGTGAGGCGTCTGGCCAGGGCGTGCCGCTTCTCCGAAATTGAGACGCTTCTCGAGTCTCACAAGAAGGACCCCAAAGTCACTCAGGAGCCCTTCCTTTCCGCCCTAATTCGCTCTTATGGCATCGTCGGAATGTTCGATAGAGCGCGCAGCACGTATGAGCAAATGGACGAACTGGGAACCCCTAGGTCCTCGCTCTCTTTCAACGCCCTTCTCACCGCCTGCGTTAACTCGAGGATGTGCGATCGCGTCCCCCAACTGTTCGACGAAATTCCTAACAAGTACGGCATTTCGCCTGATAAGATTTCGTACGGTATACTGATCAATTCTTATTGCGAGGTGGGGTCGCCCGACTTGGCCATTGAGAGACTGAACGAGATGGAAGAGAAAGGTATCGAGATTACCCCAATCACTTTCACGGCTATATTACATTCACTGTATAAATCAGGGAGGAGCGATGATGCTGAGAAGGCCTGGGAGGACATGGCGAGAAGAGGGATTGCTCGCGATGTTGGCGCCTACAATGTCAAGCTTTTTAACATCCATGGCGGAGATCCTGCCGGCGTGAAGGCTTTGATTGAGGAAATGAAAGCTGCAGGGGTTGAACCAAACACAATTAGCTATAATTACTTGATGATATGCTATTGTAGGAACGGAATGATGGACGAAGCTGAGAAGGTATACCGAGATTTGGAACGGAATGGTGGTAAACCCAACTCTGCAACTTACGGGGCATTGATCCATTATCTGTGTGAGAAGGGGCGGTTTGTGACGGGGTACAAGGTGTTCATGCACAGCGTGAGGAGTCGCAGGATGTCCAATTTCTATACCTTGAAGCCTCTGCTTGAAGGATTGGCAAAGGAATCGAGACGCAAAGAGGCTCGGGGGTTGCTTAGGACGGGGACGAAGAACTTCCCGCCTAATCTACAAAAGGCTTGGAGCACTCTAGGGGAGCAGCTCGGCTTGGAAAAGATTAAAGATGATGAGACAAAGAAGAGGCAGTCGAAGATGTACAAGTTGTGGAGAGGCTGAAGTAGAAAGCCATAGCTTATTTTAAGGTACAAACAGAGATAGTGGATGAAGATTGTTACCAGGGAGACCAAAGGCCAGTGGCAACAGTATTTGCAGGATGTTTTAGTGAGAAGGGCATACAGAACTCAAAGGCTGCCAGGGATATTTGTTTTGGCCTTAACTTTTTAAAACAATTCATCCTTCTAAGTTTCCTATTCCTACAAATACCATAAGGCTTGTTTTGTTAGAATAGTAAGTTTGATGTGGTTGGAATGATTGAAATGGTAGTTATGATATTTTTTTGAAAGCCAACACCAAAGCAATTGCATTAATTCAAGAAGTCACGAATAAAGGCCGGAGGGTCACCCTTCCAAAAATAAGGACCCGTACGAGAAACAACAACTGCTTTAGCAAGAGCGTGAGCTCGCTGATTGATTAATGTTATTGTGTATCTTACCAATTGAGAGAAAAACTATGTTTGAAGTAGTAAATTTCTCCAATCACATCTTACTACCATCTTATCCTCTCAAATGCTAATAAGAATATTGAATTAAAATAATAGTGATAAAATTAAAACAACCGAGTTATTCTAATTGTACTAATTTTCTCTTCAATTAATTAGTATTATTATTATTATTATAATGGATTTTTTTTTATTATACAAAAGCGGATACCCTATATTATACACTACTTGCCTCAATCGAATATCGAACCTATCACTTCCCACCTAGAGGAACAACCCGATACTAGTGGACTATAAGCAACTTAGTACAATTATAGTGATTGAACAACACTTGAATAACTCTTACCCTAATTTATGCCCAACAAAAAACAAAAAAAAAAACTCTTTTGGAACGTCTCCCAAACGCATCCTTAAATCTCGAACTCAAGGAAGTGTCAAACCGCCATTTCCAAACAAGCACACTTCGGGGTTTATTAAATTCTGTTCAAGCGTTAAACACACCGCGGCTGAAACTCGAAACAGAGGTCGCGAAAGAGAGTTGGGCCATCCATGGCGACCCGTATTGCTCCTGGAGTCGGGGCAAACCTTCTCGGTCAACATTCCGCTGAGCGCAATCAAGACGCCACAGCCTACGTCGGAAACCTCGATCCTCAGGTTCTTCTTCTCCTTTTGATTTTTGATTTTTGTTTTGTTTTGTTGTTTTTTTTTTTACCTCCCCTAATTCTAGGGTTTACGCTCTTCACGCACTGACTAGGTACAACTACACACTGAGTAAAGCCCCATTTCTTGTTTCTAGGGTTTATGTGCCCTTAGATTCTTCATTGACGCTAACACTTGTAGGGCTATGTATTATTGAATCCATAGGTTCCTGTTGAAGGTTGACGCTTTAAAATCGTAGTAAATGTTGTTGTTTAGTAGCTTTACGGGCAGAGCTGCATTTGATTTATATAAGCTGTCTTGCATATGTTTTGCGAAAATGCAATGTGAATTACAAGTAAACCCGGCCAAGTTTATGATGATGAAGATGGACCCAGTTGATTCTTGATTAACAGTTGTAACTTGTAAGGAAAAAAGTTGAATTTTATAGGAATGAAGTTAGAATTATGCTTGAATTCATTTGCATTTAGGTAGTAGTAGCTGTAGCTTCAATATGAATTTGTTTTAGTTGGGGAAATAAAAGGAGCTAAAGACAAGAAAACATATAGGAGGTCAATGAACTGATGAACAGATTCTTGCTCTATTATCGTGGAGGACTTGTTACCTAGTTTTGCTCTTAATTTGTGCATATCAGCATGAATGCCTGAATCTGAAGTTATAAGAAATTTCTCATGTATTATCTTGCAATCATTTTGCTTATTTGATATCAGCAGCTACTTAATTAGTTCTGTTTCTCCTCTTCCTTCTCTATCTCTATTATTCTCTCTTTTTTCTCTCTCAGCTTAAATAATTTTTTCTCCTGATCTATTTTTTTCTCTGCTTGTAGGTTTCAGAAGAATTATTATGGGAGCTGTTTGTTCAAGCAGGCCCAGTTGGTATGGTTAAACTTTAATACTCAAGACAACTATTCCCCCATGCTCCTTGTGCATTCAAGTACACAAGCACAAACTAGTATTAGCAGAACATGCTTTTATTTTCTTATATGGGTGTTTGGTTTTCTATATTAAATTAGTTAATTTATCCACTGCAGTTAATGTCTATGTCCCCAAGGATAGAGTTACCAATGCTCATCAAGGCTATGGCTTTGTAGAGTTCCGAAGTGAAGAAGATGCTGACTATGTAAGTGTTGCTTTTGTTTGTTGTAGCCCATTTGTCATGGCAATATTATGTGACACTCATCAACTTCATGTGCTATTACTCATTTTCATTGCTTTTTATGAGAAATTCAGGCAATAAAGGTGTTGAATATGATTAAACTTTATGGGAAACCTATACGAGTGAATAAGGTACTATTTTCCTTCCTGCTTTTTCATTATTTTGGTATAGTGAGTTGTTCTTCTGTAGCTTATTAACCTCTGATAGAAATTTTGGTTCAAATGGATTTTATGCTTATTATTCATTTTTTGTTTTTTGAGTTTTAAACTATTAAATTCTTTTTCCTTTGTTCTTCCTTTGCAGGCATCACAAGATAAGAAGAGTGTTGATGTTGGTGCTAACCTCTTTGTTGGAAATCTTGATCCTGTAAGCAGTTCAAATTATCTCTGTACTTGAACAATCTTCCCTGTAGACATGCAAGTCACCCTCCCCTTTTTTCCTGTGCAGGACGTAGATGAGAAGCTTCTATATGACACATTCAGTGCTTTTGGAGTAATTGTTTCAAATCCAAAGGTCATTTCTCTGATAATCTGTATTTTATTAACATAAATTTTGACTTCTTGCTTAGTTTGAAATTGTATATATATTACGAGGGAGAAGACTTCAATTTCACATCCTGAAAACAATTCCTATGGCTATATTAAAGATATCTTTTTGTTTTTTTTGTTTTTTGTTTTTTTTTTTGTTTTTGTTTTTTTTTTTTTTGTTTTGTTTTTTGTTTTTGTTTTTTGTTTTTTTTTTTGTTTTTTTTGTTTTTTTTTTTTTTTTTGTTGTGTGTCGATATTAATCTATGAAATGGCATATATTTGACCCCATTTGCATTTTAAGCTTTTATATAAATAAGTTCACGGGGCTGTGTTTAGTCTGTGATATAGAGCTGCAAACTTAAATGCTCATGCAAAATTATTTCTTATTTTGTCCTCTATTTTCATATACAAAGAAAAATCACATTTTCTTTTCACATAATAGGAGAGAATTTTTAGTTATATGAAATATGATTGCAATATTATCTGTATTACATTCAATGAAGGATGTTATCAAACCTTTGTCTCATTCAGCATTGGATTTTATATTTTGGATGCTTTTATCTAGTCTGATTATAATGCCTTTTTGTATTTGCAGATAATGAGAGACCCTGAGACGGGGAATTCTCGTGGGTTTGGTTTTATAAGCTATGATTCATTTGAGGCATCTGATGCTGCCATTGAGGTTATTTTCTTGTGGGCATGCGTTTTTATGACATCTTTGATTCACTTCTCTCGTTTTAAAATTTAATTCTTGTCTCTGGTTCAGATGTTTATATAGTATGTTTTCGAAGAATGAACTTTCTTTCCATGAGTGCTCGCAAAAAAACTCACATCACAAATTCCTCTCTTTTATTTTTTATTTTGTAATTCACTTAATTACATCCCCTGTTTTTCTTTGTTTGCTGATTGTATGGTGCTTTTCCAGGCGATGAATGGCCAATATCTTTGTAACAGGCAGATTACAGTTTCCTATGCCTACAAGAAAGATACGAAGGGTGAACGTCATGGGACACCTGCAGGTAAGAATTTATTACTTATGGGAATGTATGCATTTACCTTTAAAGAGTGGAGAGAGTTTTAGTTGTGAGTTTCCTCAGCTTTGGAGTATATCCACTAATTTTTCTGTTCCATCTTTAATATGTAGAGAGAGTTTTAGCTGCGAGCAATCCAAGTAGCCAAAAGAGTAGGCCCCATACACTCTTTGCTAGCGGACCTCCGACACTCCCCCCTGTGGCGCAAGCCAATGGTACAGTTGCTGCCCCAGTGCCGCCACGGCCTTTTGCAAATGGCCCTTTTCCCCCACCTGTTGCTCAGGCAATTCACCCGCCGCCACCCATGCAGTCTAATGCATATCCGCCAATGCAATTACCACCACCGCAATCATGGCAGGCTCAGCCTCCACAACCTGGGACAGTCGGCTTTCCTCCACAGCAGTTTAGAGGCCCGCCCATGCCACCACCTCCGCAGCTAGCTCCACCCATGAATAGGCCCCCGCCACCACCAATGGGAATGGGTGCTCCTCCTATGTGGCGGCCGCCACCACCTCCCCAGCAATTAACTGGTGGATACCAAATGTCAATGCCACCACCTCCACCTGCAAATTAAGAACTTGAAGATGCCTACAATTCTATTCTTGGGTGAGGAAGAAAACTGGAAAACTTTTGTAGTATGTCGTTTCTTGATTCTCGCACTTGAATTTATTAAAATACTGTATCAATGTACAATATTACGTTGACATGCGTCTTGAATATCAAGTAATGTATGACATAAAATTGTTGACAGTAGGATATATTTTAGACTTGAGAGAAATATTTGTGAATTGGATGGGATGAAACTCATGAAAGGGTTACATTGTCTTCTCATTAGAAAGTGGGTCACAAAATCCTCCAAATTCAACTTAGGGCATCCATCCTACTCTCCACTTCTCAAATATTTGTGGGGTCCACTGATCTGTCACCACTTAATATATTCTCTTTCTTTCCTCTTTTGTGGGATCATTTAAAAAAAATTATTTTGGAAAATGATTAAATACTTCATTTAACTTTACAAGTGCAATTTACCAATAACTAACATAAGTAATATGTAAGTTGTTGTTGACTGCTACTACTAGCTATTGTTGATGGTTGTCGTTGATAATAATCAGAGAAAAGACTAATGAACAGTTTTTGATCGTCTTTCCCAATCGACCATTGTAGCCGCTTTCTCCAGGTGAAGGCGACCACTGACCCACTGTGATCGCCTTCTACGATGAGCGACCAACTGGGTCACCTTCTCGGATGAAGAAGGTGACCGCTTACTTGCATTCTTCAAAGGTAACCGGTGATCGTTGTCAGTTGCTGGAGTAATTTCTGAACTCCAGGCGTATCGTCAGAACCTTAATGCTTTGCTATTGCAGACGTCATAGCATGTTCATGAGTTCAGTGGTCTAATTGCACTTTCGTGTATAGTTGGAAGCATTTGACGCTTTCTCTTAATTCTTTTAATATGACATGTTTGCTAGAGAGTCAAATGACCAATTGTTATATCATGGACTAGGGTTCATCTTGCATTGTGGATCTAGGCAAATTTTACTGTGGACTATGGTGCATGTAGCAGTGTGGTCTATGAAGTAAGTATCATTTGAATTACACTTCAGTTTCATTTGACAATATTGTTCTGTTTTTCAGTTTCATTTTCCACACACTAGTTTCATTATAGCAATACCAAAGTATCATTGTAATTCTACTACAGTTTTATTTGACAATATACATTATTGCATGGACTTTAATTTGTAGTTTCATTTTTCACACACACTAGTTTAATTATAGTAATATTAAAGTACTATTTTAATTACACTCTAGGTTCATTTGACAATATATGTTATTGTATGACTCTGAATTTTAGTTTCATTTTTCATACACACTAGTTTCATTATAACAACACTAAAGTATCATTTTAATTATACTACAGTTTCGTTTGACAATATACGTTGTGGAATGAACCCTGTTTTTTAATTTCATTTTTTCACACACACTAGTTTCATTATAGCAACACTAGAGTATCATTTTAATTCTACTACAATTTCATTTGACGACTATGGTCCACCTAGCACTGTGGACCATGGTCCACTGTATAACAACTAGTGGATCTAAGTCCAAAAATTATGTGTTTGCAATTGACCTATTATATATCTGCAGTTAATAATTTATGTGCATGTAAATAATTTGAAGGTAAATAACATGTTAACTACATACAAATAACATATTATGTGTCTATAGTTAACATGTTATGTGCATTCAATTTATTAACAAACACATAATTTATTAACTGCAGATACAGAATAGATCAATTGCAGGCATATAATCTGAATGTTATTTTGGACTAGGGTCTACAATGCTAAGTGTGGTCCATGGTATAATTTATCGTCAATAATTGTTATACCATGGACAAGGATCCATCTTGCATTGTGGACCCTTGTCCAAAATTATGTGTTTGCAGTTGACGTATTCTGTATCTATAATTAACAGTTTATGTACTTGTAAATAAATTGAAAACACATAACATGTTAACTACAAATACATAAAATGGTAACTACAGACACAAAATGTTAATTGCATGTACAGAATATGTTAACTGCAGACACATAATATGTTATGTAACATATTATGTGTTTGTAGTTAACATCTTAAGTGTCTTCAATTTATTTAAAGGTACAAAATATATCAATTACAGGTATATAATCTAAAGGTTATTTTAAATAAATTTCACAATGCAAGGTAGACCTTAATTGATGCCATAATTTGTCATCCTTTACTAGGCATATGCCTCGCAAGATGACTTCTTTTTTTTTTTTTTTTTTTTTTTTTTTTTTTTTGTGTGCAATTTTTAATTTTTAAATCTAATTTATGCTTATGTGACTTGCAAGCCCAACAAAAGGCTACCAGAATACCATCAGTCAATCTTTTGACTTTTATTTCTAAATTTATTTATTATTTTATTGTTATTTTGTTATTATATTGTTATGTGATATAAAATTGAGATTACTTTTTGAGGGTAAGAGAGTTCAAATATGACGATGTAAAAGTAAAACACAACTTTGACGATGAAAATTATTATGTGGACTTCTAAGTTCTATTCCTAAATTCAACTCACTTTTAAATTTTTGATATAAATATTTTTTTTGGGACACACATTATGAAAATAATCTATCATTATCAGTCACGTCATGGAGTATAAAAGTAAGAGAATAGGATTTTTAGAATAATATATAATAGAGTTTTATTACATGGACTCTAAAATTCTACTCCCTCATTTCTACTCCCTGAGGTGACAAATCAAGCTTGGTTATTTTCATCATATGGGTCCACAGAAAAATATCTACATAAAAAACATTTGAGAAAGAGTACAAATTGAGAGTATAAAATAGGAGTACACCAAGTATTTTCCAATATAATATAACTCTTGAAGATAGAGAGTGTATTTAGTAAAGCATATCTAAACACAAGATTTTAATGTAGTTGAAGTATTTCAGTTTGCACTAATAAGTACCTAGGCATGCGCGCATTCAGTACAGACTGCACCAATCATTTTGGTGTTGTTCTCAATCTCTATGTACAACTAAACAACATGAGAAAACCCCTTAATCATTCATAAATGACATTATTGTGCTGGTCTTCCAAAATGATTATATGTGTTTCATCTTTTGTTGTCAATTAGATGACAATTGCAGTAAAGCAAAAGTTTTTTTATTTTTAAGTGTACCTTGTCCCTACATGATATATATATGAGCATTGACCAGTCCATAACAAACACAGATCCATTTCTTTCGTTGAATCTTTTACTTCTCCGATCCCTTTCTTGTGCCTCCCTCCTCCTCTATTGTCAAATCACTACACCAAGGGGATGTTTGATTGGATGAAAAGATTTTTTTATAGAAAATATTTCTATTAAAGTGGAGAAAAATATTGTTTTTTTGGTGTTTGGTTTATGAATTTTATTTTTCATTGAAAAATGAATTCTTCATATTTGAGAAAAATAAAATCCTTGATAGAACATGAGATTTTGTTTTTTTTTTTTTTTTCATGGGAGTTGAGAAGAAAAATTGAAGTGACTTGACAATTTTACTATTGTTGTCCATTCTTTGATTGCTATTACTTTTATTACTCCGTATTTTGTAAGGTATATAAGTCTTTATACTCGTTATTTCTTACAATTCTAAATCCAACCTGTAATGAATATTTCTAGTAAATTTTTCCGCCAACTAAATAATAAAATTCATCTTTTTTTTTTTTTGAGAAGATCTTCCTAATAATTACTTTCAATGAAATTTTAATTATGTTTTCCTAAAAATTTTTTTGTGAACCAAACGGGACCTAATTTTAATCTAACTTTTTGACCAAACATAATTGACTTTATTTAACTAAAGGCATGTAGTGACCTCTTACACGTGGGAGGTCATGAGATCGAGCCTCAGTGGAGGCGTTGTTGACTCTTCGTGCTTCATTAGGTTGAGAAAGTATGTTTGAACAGATACTACAATGTAATAGAATTAGTAGCATTCAAAAAAAACTAAAGGCAAGATTTTTGCCTTTTATTTTTTTGTTTTTTTGTGCTTATGACCTAATACAAAATGATAAGGTTATAGTGATAAAAATTTTTTCACTAAAATCTTTCTTTATTTTTATTTTGAACGTTACTGGCCCTATTACATTGTAGTATCTGTTCATATACTTTCTCAACCTACTGAAACACAAAGAACCAATAACGCCTCCACTGAGGCTTGAACTCACAACCTTTCAAATGAAAGTCCAACCCGGATACCATTAGACCACATAGTCCTGGTAAAATCTTTTTTTCTTTAAGGTAGTAATAAATTAACTTTTATTTATTAGTTATCATAAATTGATTGACGTCATTTTAGAATGAGAAAAGGGTCAAATAGGCTCTCGAACTTTAGTTTAAAAGTTAATTAGGCCCTTAAACTTTTTAAATGTGCAATTACATCCATTAACAATTCATTTAGGTGCAATGAAGCCCAAAAACAAGTTAATAACCTGCTATCACAGGTCATTAGAGTTCAGGCCACCTTCCGTCAAATTTTTTGACAAAAAAAATGTGACCAGCAACCGACCCAGATTTGCCAAAAATTTCGCCGATCACTTCTTTTGTCGAAAATTTCGCCGGTCACTTTTTTTTTTTTTTTTTTTTTTTTTTTTTTGCCGGAAAATTCTCCGGAAGGTGGCCTGAACCCTAATGACCCGTGATAGCATGTCATTAATTTTTTTTTTTTGGGCTTCATTGCACTTAAATGAATTGTTGATGGGTGTAATTACACTTTTAAAAAGTTTAGGGGCCTAATTGACTTTTAAGCTAAAGTTCGAGGGTCTATTTGACCATTTTCCCTTTTGGAATTGATTTATTTTGTCATATAGATTATGAAAATTTTTGGTCAATGTACCTTTGATATAATACAAAAATAAGTAGAAAGTTATCATGAATTGATCGATGTCATTCTGGAATTTACTTATTTTGTCATGTAGATGATGAAAATTTTTAATCCATGTACCTTGACACATACAATACAAAAATATGTGAGAATGGAATAAATTTTGTAAATGATCAAGAGTAAAAATAAGGAGAGACCCTTTTGACATGCAATAGTTATATCATGAACTAAGGTTCATGATAGCATTTATACATAAACCTAACCCAAGTCGTCCATCATTTTTTTTTTTTATATGATATGGAGGTAAAAGTCAATATTAAAAGTGGGAGATTAGAGTATTGTATTGAAAATTAAAATGTAATGTATATAACTAAATGCTGAATGTTCATAATTTCTTAAATTCCCAACTAACTAATTTCTTGAAGATTAAGATGTGTTTAAAGACTTTTAGGATAAGCTTGTTTTGAGCTAATCTAGTACTCCTTAACTTAGAATTGCTCTCTATAATTTTGCGTTACAAGTGGATGGTAAAGCCTTCAGAATTGAACTTTCATCCTTGAGCCTTCAGAATTGAACTTTCATCGCTGCTATTATTGTTAGTAGAAAACAATGCCTCCCAGATCTCGGAGAAAACCTCGACAATGATCCCATGATACTGCCTCGTATTCAGAGACAAGAAACACTGTAGCAGCTGCTCCAAATCCTGTTTCTCGAACATCTGTTTCTCCAAAATCATCTCCACCATTGACCCTTTGAAATCCTCGTACGGGTCCTTCGATCTCTTCACGATCGCAAAGCTCTCCTTCACCTTCCCCTCCACGCTGCACGGTATCAGCTTCTTGAACACCGACAGCCGCGCCGGCAGTTCGCCGTCCGACGACGCCGAAGACCTGAATGTTCTAGAAGCTTCGTCAATTCGATTTTCGTAGCCGGAGGAGGAACTGCTGGTACGCTGTCCTGGGGCGGCCTTTGCTTTTTTACTCTTTCTAGCTCGACGGTTGCGTTTCTCCGTCGCCGGCGGCGGCGGCGCGGCTAAAGTCTCCTCGTACAGCGAGGAGTTTGAGATTTTCCGACGAGGTGTTGTGGCTTTCTTCTTGTCGTGGGATGTCGTCACCGCGACAACGTGCCACTCCTGTTCTTTCCTCCACCGGAATTCCCGCCGCCGTATGCGGAGGTCGTTGGGAGTGGCGGAGGAGAGGTGGGGGGTGGCGCGAATTGAAGGTTTTTGGGCATGGGATAAAGGGACAGGATTATTTGGTAGAGAGGAAGGATCTTTTGAACGGCAGGATCGGAAGGACGAAATAAGTTTGGAAATCTGAAGTCTAAAGCCTTTTCCCATTGCTTTAATTTGCGTAAGTAAATGCTAACTGCTGCTGAATATACTGCGGACTGAGGGCTAGTGGACTACATTTATAAGCAAATTCCAATAAAGCAATGCCACCACACAATTATTACTTGTAAGTGGTTCAGGTTCCCATGCGAACAGTGCTTCCCGTGCAGTGTCATGCATCATTATATAAATATAAAGGGAAAATGGCACTTTTCCCCCCTTAATTATTTAAGTGGCTCTTTTTCCCCCTGAAATGTTAAATGGACATATTTATCCTTAAAATAAATATTTCATTTATTTTTATTCTCCAATAAATTATTACTATAATTTAGTTCAAACCAGATACTATAGTAACCAAACCAAAATATTTCAATTACAATTTATAATCAAAATGCGATATTTAGAGTTTATTAAAATCGCGAACTGGAATGGCCGGTTCATGTTCCGAACTGAAAAAATAAAATACATTTATTGTTGAATTTAAACTATTTTAAAATAAAAAATAAAATTTTAAAATAAAGACGGTTCAAAATCGCGAACGGGATCCGGAACCGCCGGTTCATGATCCAGTTTTTTTTTTATTCTTAAATTTAATAAATTGAAATCCAAATATTGGGTTCTAGATCTGAATCATAACTGAAAACTTTTAATTCGATTGCTATAGTGTCTGGTTCAGTTCGAACCGAACCGTGGTAATCGCTACATATACGCAATAATTTGTTGGAGAAGTAAAATAAATAAAATGTTTACTTTAAGGGTAGAAATGTCAATTTAATATATTAGCGGGGAAAACCACCACTTTTAAAATAATTGAGGGGGCTAATGTGCTTACATAAATAATTGAGGGGGAAAAAGTGCTATAAGTATATAACATAGGGGGAAAAAGTGTTATTTTCCCAAATATAAATGCATCACAAAGTGTTTGAAATTTGAAAATGCAACATTAGATATTATACATTTATTAGTGTGATATATATTTTATGGTATATTTGTACATTTTCTATCTACTATATACTAATAAGAGCCCAAGAGAGTTAGGCATATAATGGGTAGAAAAAATGGCGGTCACAGATTTTAATCAAATGAATGGTTCAGATTGATTAAAAGATTGATCAGATTTAAATTTTACACTAAAATTTCTTAAAATACCCACACACCATTACTAATTCCGTTAAAATTTTAAGAATTGCCGTTAGTTCACCGTTAACTTACTCATTGATTTCAATAAAAAAAGTCTTAGGTTCGAACCTCATCCCAATCAAAGTTGGCATAATTAGTACTCTATTTTACTCTTATTAAATTATATAAATAATAATTTAGTAGTTACAACAAAAAATAATACATATACATTTCTTTAATTTAGAATTATGTGTCCACAATGCCTTTATTAAAAAAAATTATAATTTAGAATTATGTGTCCACAATGCCTTTATTAAAAAAAATTATTTATTATCAATAAATTAAATAAGAGAAATAATTTTATTAGTTATATTATCTTTATTTTTCTTCAATATAAAAATTCTTTATATTCAAATTTATTAATTAATTATATTCGCTACATTGTCCTTACAATGTCTTTATTCAGTGAAAAAAAATTATTAATTATCAATAAATTAATTACAAGAAATATTTTCATTAGTTATATTGTCTTTATTTTTCTCAAATTAAAATTTTTTACATTCAAATTCATCAATTGATTATATTCACTACATTATCTATTATCTTTTTTGTGCACTATTTTTCTAATTAAATATCAAAGTTATAATACAAAATAATGCTATATATTTATTTACCAAGTATTTTATTAATACCATCAAAAAATTAAAAAAAATATATAATTAATAAAGCCAACCATATTAACTACTTGAGAGATTTTGTGACAAAGAGAGTATTCAAATCACACAACAAATTGAAGTGAGAACTACCTCGCAATGTCCTTGTTTGACAATCAGCAGTTAGCGGTTAGTGTTAGCGTTAGCGGATTTGACCAGCGAATTTATTTAATTAGTAACATTGGGTAGAAAAAATGACCGCCAAATTATTAAATCAAATGATTGGTTCATATTATTCAGGTTTTAATTTTTTTCTTTTAAGATTTTCTAATTTATCCTTAATTATATGATTATCCATTTAACTTTTTTGTTAATTCACCGTTAGTCTAATTCTAATATTAAAGTCTAATATAGAATTATAACTACACCATTAATCTAATTCTAATATTAAAGTCTTAATAGAACTTAACTACAAATCATAATGTCGGAATCTCCTCAAACAATATTAGTATATATTTAATGTTTTATGCCCTAATTTTTATTTGTTCTCCCTTATGTCCCGTATTTGGTTTCAACCATACCTATACAATTATTTTATTGACAATTATAATCAATCTTGATTATATTATCTTGTATTTGTAAACTTGGAATTACCTATTTAACCCACACGGGCTTATCTCAATGGTTTAGTGGGTAGTATTTGGGAGAAGAGACCAAGGTTTGAACCTCGGCGGCGGCAGTGCGGAAATTATGTCCAAAGTGGGCAGATTCCTTGTGCGTATCAACATTTGGCCCTGTCTGCTGAACCATTGAGTCACCGTGGTTTACATCTTCCCACAATGCTCTGTCGGGTCGGAGTGTGGGGGGCCCTTGGGGTTGGGGACTCAACCTTTGGGAGAAGAGTTACCTATTTAAATACGCAAATTCAACCTTCAATTATCTATGCAAGAACAATTTCAATATAATCATGCCTTAATATTCTTTAAAGTACTTATTTATCTATGCATGAACAATTTCAATATAATCCTGCCTTAATATTCTTTAAAGTACTTATTTAAAAAAAAAAAGCATTGGACATTATCCCAATCGCACAATACATGTAAAAAATTAGTATTTTAATGTATTTTCATACACTATATGATGCATTTATGCATAATTAATCATACAATTCACATGGTCGGTATGGAAAACTCTGTCCTCAATTCAACCAATATCATTTGTACATAACTTTATTTATTTATTTATTTATTTTTTGGTACAAGAGTCCCGAGGTGTGACTACTTCACTCTTTGAATAGCAACAACTGCTTTATCAGACTGGAGCAAATCAATCATATGTTCAGACGGTTGACTCAAGATATTCTACCTTTTTGTACCTATATATTAAACTTATTTTATTTAATTAAATTTTTATGAAGTTTATGATAAATATAATGAACTATGAAGTAGCATGTTAGGTTTGTGTTAATTTAAAAATAATAATAATAATAAATACTCCAACCGTATTATTTTGTGTTTAGTTCGATTTATGAGATTTGATTAAAATTATTTTTAAATCAATTTTTATTATATTAAGTTTATTATTAGTATATAAATTTTATATATTTAGAAACTAAATTAAAATTACTATTAAACACAAAAATACTAAAAATACTAAAAAAAATATGTAAAAAAAGGGTCGATTTGACCAATGAATAATAAACATGACATGTAAAATGAGATTTGACCAATGAATAATAAGCATGACATGTAAAATGAGACAGATGAAGTAGTATTTTATATTGAGTAACTTATCATTTTTTTTTTTTTGAAAATAAAGAAGTTCATTCATTTAATCATAAGCTGAAGCGATTACAAATAGGATCGATGGGTATACCATCGGTATACCATTCATTACGGTCAGACATAGAAACAACTTCCCTACTTCCCTAGCAATGCTACAAAGAACTTGAATAATCCGTTTCACAAATTTGAAGCTGAATTCGTTAGATGAATTCAACGCTTCTTTAATATCATTGAAGAATTGGTCAAACGTAGTCAAGACTAACTTTGGTTAATTAGAAAGTCTTGCACACCACCTGAGTATATATTTTCCATCTGTTGTTCATTGACAATATATTCATCGAACTGAGATGCAAATGGTCTTTTACATTGTCATTTTTGTCACCCAGATCAGGGACGGAGCCAGGATTTTCTTTGAGGGAAGCAAAGAAACAAAGGTAAAATAAATTAAAAAATGTTCAAATACAAGGTTCATGTGATAAGTGTGATGTGCTAAAAATAAAATGCATGCAAAAGTATAGTATACCTGATAACCATATATATCAACCACATTTACCCGAGCACCCTCTTGGAGTAAAAGCTTGCAACCGGAATAGCACTAATATTGTTTGCGCTGTATGATCCAAAACCACTTAAGCACATACGACATTCATGATTTAAAAACAATATTTTTAGCCGCTCACTGGCTCAGTACTCACATAGTCACATACTCACATTCATGAATCATATAATGATATAAAAGCACTTAAGCACATACGACATAAATCATCCAAAAACCACATACATTAAATATTTAAATTGATTAAAAACAATAATAGTCACTGCTCACATTCATATAAAATTCAACGGCAACACCAATAATAACAGAGTCTAAGACTTAGGGAAATTAGGGCAAAAATAAAATTAGAGAAATTAGGACAAAATTGCAAAAATACGAACCTGAGAGGCTGGGATTGTGAGACACTAACTCACTGAGGACTCCTGCTGGGCTGCTGACTGGCGAAATTATGGCACAGAGGAATGGCGAGTGGCGAGGTGCGACCGTTCGGCACAGACAGGGATAGAGCGATAGAGCCACATATGACCGAGGACTCCTGAGTCCTGAGAGGAGACGGGAGGCTGAGAGGGGCAGTAGCCGGTACTCCGGTAGCGAGAGGCGAGAGGCAGAGAAGCGAATCATTTGCCAATCGGAGAAAGTTTGGAGCACGGTTCTCAAAATAGGAAATCTCCTTTGTGGGATACAAAAGAAGGAAAGTGTCTTTTCTAAAGGCGAAATTGAATAAAAAGGATGTTGTCTTTTGAAATGGCAACATTACTTCATATTGCAAAAAAATATAAAATACCAACTATATACCATTATACACTATGAAATACAGATACGGAGTATATAAATTTATACACAATGAAATACAAAATTTGTTTTTTTTTTTTTTTAATTTTCTTTTAGGGATAATGATAATGCAATTAATAAGTAATGATTAGTAACATGAATAATGATGTTTAACTAAATAAATAAGTAAATAATTAGTAAAAATGAAACATAATTATAATAAGATAAAATACAAAAGCTGTTAACATTATTATTAGTATCATATATTTAAAGCGTTAAGTTCATCATACACACTGTCATGAATGAAATATTTAACTTACCAAGGATAAATTTTTCAACATGACATTGATCAATAATCATGATTAGTACAACGTTGTCCTCCAAATTGAATAAAACCACATCATCCTGCATTGTATTAATATTAAAATGCGTTGTATTAATATTAAAATGCGTTGTTATTTCTTCCCACTGCTTTGTGAAAAAAGTTAAAGTTGTGTCAAAGTAGAGCTCTAACTTTCGAGATCCAAATACTATTTTTCAGTGTAGCATCAACGATCTTGTCAGAATCTCTGAGGAATGCAGACAATGTAGATTTCTATTGAGACGTAAAAAAAAAATGAATGAGTAAATAATTGATAGAGAATATACGTTAAATTAGAATATTATGAATGTATATTATTTCTTACCTCTCCAGGTTGAGAGAAATCAATATACAATGAATGATATCTTTACACATCAATTGAATATGTTGGGGGATCATTCTACGATCGCGCGGCGCATTTAAAGTGCCTTCATACCGACAAACTTTTATATGAGCACTGTTAGCAACATCAGCATCTGTCAAAAATTCTCTTGAACGATGGACGTACTGCAAAGTCAACATAGATGGGTCGATCGGACCGAGATTCAACATTCGACGAGCCATAACTGTTAAGAAAAATAAATATATTATATGATTGAATTACAATTAATTTATTTTACAATTAAATACTTGCTTTGCACATTAGTTTAAGTTTTCCCTCTTTATTTCAAAAAAAAAATGTTGTTGGACAGACCGTAACCTTAGGCGACATTGGAATTTGACAATAAATATATCAATGTCGCCTAAGGTATAGGCGACATTGGAATTTTCCACACTTCATACACACGCGAAATACTAGCTACAAGCTTTTAAATATTCAGTTGAATCATATAATTCAAAGACAAATCAATGGTGTCAAATGCCTTCATAAATTAGAAGAAGCATAGTCTTGTTGGGGCATCTTTGTAACACAAAATTTTTGCAATTCGTGGTGGAAATGAAGTCAAATTCATGTATATGTATTCGATACTAAAATTAATATTAATACTAATTCAACATTTAAAAAATAATTAATGATCATTTTATTAATTAATTAATTAATCAATACTTCCTACATGTCACTATCAATAATTGTTTAAACAGTAAAAATTAAGAAGAAAATTAACACATTATAAATCTGGGAGAAAAATAAATATTAGTTATTGGGAATATGCATTTTTCAGAATTTCAAAAAACAAAAAAATTAAATAAGGTGGAGGAGTAAATACGGTGGTTTACTGTATTTACTCCACTTTTTGGGAGAAATTAAATGGAAAACGTATCTCGCCTAAGGGTTAGGCAAGATACCCAAAAGTCAATCTCACCTATGAGAAAGACACTTTCCCTGATCCGTAAACCACCCCACACATTTCCTTATCACGAATCCCATGTCAGAAATCTTCCTGGCCGGAAAAACGACCCTAGAGAAGTGGTCAGGCTGAGAGCAAGAGAGACGAAAGAGGCGAGAGTTCTGATCAAAATGTGAAATAATGAAAATTTTAAAAAAAAATTATATATATAATACAGCCCCGAAACGGCGTCGTTTTGGGGCTGTATAATTTTTGGCCGCAGCCCCCAGGCCCGCTCCGTCCCTGCCCAAGATGAAGTTCAACAATTAAAAAAACCGAATTACCCCCACCAATATTTGATTTAAAAAGTCGAACGTCTTCCCAGCCAAATTCCACCGGCAATTTGGCTGGGAGGACCAAATCTGCTAAAAAAATGATAATTAAAGGACAAAATTGTTAGTTTTAAAAGTCACGTACCCAAATTAACACTCTCTATAGTCACAGGACCAAAAGTGTAATTTGCTCTTTGTTGTACATAGAAGCTCGGTTAAGATGGAAGCTTACACCCCAAAGAATATCCTTGTCACCGGAGCTGCCGGATTCATTGCATCTCATGTTGCAAACAGGCTTATCAGGAACTACCTAGATTAGAAGATTGTTGTTCTTGATAAGCTCGACTACTGCTCAAACCTCAAGAACCTTCTGCCCTCGAGCTCGTCCCCTAACTTCAAGTTTGTCAAGGGAGATATTGGGAGTGCTGATCTTGTAAACCACGTTCTCGTCACCGAGTCCAAGGGAAAGAAAGCTAAGTCCAAGAGAGAGTAGAAACCAAAAAACACATTGAAATTATCGAAATACCCCAAAATTTAACGCCTAGTTGACACAAAAGGTAACGAAAGATCAATTTAGGGTAATTTTTTAAAAATCAAGAGACCACATTAGGTGCAATTGAAAGTGAAAATACAAAATTGAGAATGAGCCATAGTGAATGGACCATTTTGGGAAAAAACTCATACCAAAATAAGCATCATCAACATCAGTGAAAACCGTGGCATCCAATTTTATTGCGTCTCAAACTCGATCTCACGTACCTATAAAGTGCGATATGAAGGGTTTGGGAGATGGAATTGGCATCACAAAGAGATGAGATGGATCGCCTTAAGGAGATGAAATTCTCAGATCCATCATCATCATCATCCAGCTTTGAGTTGTTGTTCAGTAATGTGGGCGTTGAAATCCTGTGCAGGCTCCCCAGCAGCAGAGCTGCTATCCGGTTGAAATTGGTATGCAAGAGCTGGTGTTCTCTTATCTCTTCTCACTATTTTATTACTTTCTTCAATCACCGCCGCCATCACCCATCCCTTCCGCCAATTCTTCATTCATCGTCTGCCTGCATTATATTCCAATCTCAGTTTCACCCCGATTTGCCCATCGTTTGCGATCCTGAAGCCAATTTGTGCGGCTTCCGCAAGCTGGATTTAAGTTTCCAACACGATATTGATGTGAAGGCTTCGTTTGGTGATTTAATTCTATGCGCCCCCATATGCCTCCCCGACACTTTCCCCAAATTCATATCCGTATTCTATGTCTGTAATCTACTAACCAAGCACTGGACTGCTCTTCCTCCTGCCCCCCAATTCCAACTCACTCACAGGGAGATGCCCAGATTAATGGCCTTTGGCTTACTTTGCGTTCCTGCGCCCTGTTCCCTTTGCACCCAATCCCAATCCCAAGACAATTCTCGTTATAATTGTGTGGTGGTTCAAATTTGTGTTCATCCACCGCTTTCCCCTGCCAAATACAGACTTCAACTCTTCTTCTCCTCGTCTCAGGAATGGAAAACTCTTGTGGTTTCATTACCCTCCCCCATAACATCAAGGTTTCTACTCCGTTCTTCTGCACTTCTTGTCCCCTATAAAGGGATGCTACATATGTTGCTTCGTACGTATATTCTTGTGTATGATCCCTATAATTCTCCTGAAAAATTTTGCCGTGTAATTGATATCGATATGCCGCTTCCAACTGATATGGAAGCTGAGGATTGTTGCGCCCGAACCCTTGGACTATCTCAGGATCAGGATCGTCTTCGTCTAACAAGCGTTTGCGTTTGGGGGATTCACTTAGAATTTCCCATATATTATATATGGGAGCTGGAGGACTACGACATGGGGAAGTGGAGTTTGGTGCACAAGGTTGATATTAGAAGAACAAGTATGCTTCTCTCCAACTTAGACCTTCTGCGTCCTAATCTTGATCCTAAAATTAAAGACACAGGATTTAACCACAAAGATGGGGCTTATTTTCATTGGAACAATTCTTCTGGGTGGTTGGTTGGTAATGGAATTCTTCATTCCATTACTCAACACTGGTGGCCAACACCAGTGCCACCCACCACTAATCCACGCCTACTGCACAATTCAAAGTAAGCACATACACCTAATCTTTAATTTCTTTATATACTTCCCTGCCCTTGTGAATTGTGATTATTGCACCCCTTAAATTAATTAGCTTCTTATTTTATATATATAATAATTTGTATAGCTTGCTCAGTCACTACTGGAAATTATGGAATTTCCAACCACCTGAACTTGATCTTAAATGAGTTGAAACCAAAAAGTGGTCGGAAATAGCAACAAAGGTTTTTCGGGATACCAAAAGTGGTCGGCACAAGGCTTTCTACTTGATTTAATATAACTTTCAGGTGGTCGGAAATTTCATAATTTCTAGTAGTGAGTGGCCAGCTAGCACACATTTTATTTGGATTATATTTTAATTTGTTAGTTGTATCAATAATGTTGAATTTGAATATATATATATATATATTCTTTTCTTTATCCTAATATATTTACATGTTATAATTGCAGATAATGAAAATACTCTTGGAAATTCATACATCCAGTTTCCTCACCTTCTCCCCATCTATTTGAAAAACAACAAATCTAAAGGTTTTTTTTTTCTTCTTTTTTCATTAATTTATATATATATATATATATATATATATATATATATATATATATATATATATATATATATATGATAGGTATTAATCTAATTTGTTTTATTTATTTAGTTACATTTTAAACTATTGTTTTATTCTTCGATCTACCCTTTTTGGAATTCACATTTTGTAATCTGAAGGCAGGCCGGGGAAAAAGCAAGCTCACCGTTGAAACAACTTTCGTTTGTTGTTAATGATATGATGGAAAGCTTATCAGATGTTTTCCCTATTTCATCATTGCGTTGTTTTACTTCATAACTAGTATTTGTACCCGTGCCATAAATAATAATAATATTTTTTGAAGGTAAATAATAATAATATAATTAAACAATATAACATACTAATAAAAAAATAAGAAAATTTATATAGAGTAATTATTTAATACTCCGTAACAATTAACATTGAAATTGTATTACATATTATTAAAAAATAATTTGTATACAATATTTTTAGTCGTAGTTATAGATTGTCCATTATCCATACCAATACAGATTTTTTCAATTAAATTGTCCATTATCCATACCAATACAGATTTTTTCAAAACAAACTCACGTAATACAGATTTTTTCAAAACAAACTCGCGTGCGATAAAGAAAAATAATAAATATATATAGTATAAAAATTATATGAATTTAACTCAAAAAAGTTTATATAGTAATACTAAATACAGTATAAAAAATATATGAATACAAAAACAAAATTTCATATTAATTCAATTATATAATGTTCTTTTATAATATGCAGGTGATGTGTCTACAAATTTGATGATATGTGGTTCAAATCCAACTAAGTATTCTTAAATTTACAGTCTTCAAACACTGCTGGAAATTTCGCTATTTCCGTCCAACATTTCCGACCAACAATAATGTTGGTCAGTAATTTGTAAAAAATAACAACTTTTCGTCGTAAATAAAGATGGACGAAAAGTTGGACGGAATTTCCGTCCAAAATTCGCACGTTGGACGGAAGTTCCAACCGACACTAAATGTTGGACGGAACTTTCGTCCTAGCATAGTGCGTTGGTCGAAAAATTGAATTGACCAGTTGGTGAAATGATAAATATTAGGTATTATTATATACCGTCCAACATTGTTATTGGACGGAAATTGAAATATTTAAGTGTTTGGCGGTAAGAATCCTCAATTTCACAAAATTTTGATCTAAACGCCTAATTAAAAATACATTTCCCTCTCAAAAATAAAAAATAAAAAATCATACCCTGTAGTCGTTTCCCGGGGCAAACTCTTCTCTTTCTCACAGCGCAAACTCATATTCTCAGCACCATTGAACAACCTAGGGAGCGGGATCGTCGTTCGTCGATATCCATCAAAATCTCCTCCACCTTCTCCATGGTCACTGACCTCCGTCTAGCAGTCGCCGCTTCCTCTGCCACAACCACTGACGACTATCGCTCATTGTCTCCGACAGAAACGTCGCCGCGAAGGTCTGTCATTGCTTCGGTCGTCGCTGCGTGCTTCCTCATGTGGTCGCCGCTTCCTCGCCGATTGCTTCCTCTCCGTCGCGTGGGTGGTCGTTGTGTCGGTCGTCCCCGACTGGCCGATTTTGAATTGCGAACTGTTGCAACGATTTCCGCTGTTTCTTTCGTCTTTCCAAGCTGGTTAGTTCTATTACTCTAAATGTTAAACCCTAATCATTAAATTCCTGATGTCATAAATTCCTAATTCCATTTATCCCTAAATCCTAATTTCATTTTACCCTAAATTATTGCATTTACAATTTCTTGATTTATATAAAATTTTCTTAGTACTGCAAAGCTTGATATGTGCTCTCTTTGCTTTACTCATGTATTTACAATATCTTTGCTTTATATAGCTTGATATGTGCTCTCTTTGTTGTACTCTGTAGATTATTTATCTTAAGCAATTTTCTTTTGTGTGATATTGCTTTATATTAGCTGATGATTGTGCTGAGTTTGTAAAAATCTGATGGTGGTTGTCAACTTGTGAAGAATAATAATGGAACTTAGAATATAGGGGATCCTAAGGGAAATGGTTGTGCTAAGGTGGTGGTGCTCTCTGGGACATAAGTTTGAAGAATATGATGGTGGTGCTCTCTGGGACATCTTTAGAAAGGAAGATGTCTCTAAGGTGGAAGAGTATCTAAGGGACTTCAAGTAGTTCAGGCATATTTATTGTTGTCAAGTGCTAGGGGTACAACTATTTGCATTAACATTTTGGTGATTCTTTTGTTTTGATTATCTTTCATCTTTTCTTTACTTAGGTTGTTCACCCAATACATGATCAAAGTTTTTACTTGACTCTTGAACACAAGAAAAGGCTTAAAGAATAATATGGTTAGTTTTCTTCTGTCAACTTACACTTTTAAATACCAGTTTTATATTTTCACTGCATATTTTTAATAGCATATTTTCACTGCATCAGTGTTACAAGTAAGAATAGAAGCCAATACCAGTTCATCTGATCTGTGTAAATTAATTTGATGCTGGCAGAGGTTATGATTTTAGCAGATCTTGTTTTGGTCCACACACGGTTATACTGTGTGACCAGGTTCACATATTTCAACTTAGAGTTGTGATTGTAAGATGCCTTACTATGAATTTTAGCGGTTGTAGGAATGAAGGGGAAGTGCAGAATATATTCTGCAGTGCATATCAAGGTAAAACATTGTCATGGGGAACTAAAATTCAAGTTTAAACTCATATCTTTTGCTTTCAAAAAAAAAAAAAAACTCTTATCTTTTGCATTAACTACTCATTTAACACATTAAATTCAATTTTTCAGGATATGGATTCCATGAGGATGGATTATAGGTATGTTTTACCTGGCTTATTTCCTGTTCTTAATTATTTCATCACTAAGTGTAACAACGGTGTTGTTAGGTTGGTATGATCGCTGCATACGGGTTGTTAAAAGAAGAGTTGCAGCCCTCTGGACAACTCAAAACACATGGTACCTTTCGTTAGGATGGTATGATCACTTTTTCATTTTCATGTCCAAGTTAGTACAGTTAGTAATTTCATTAGAAATGATTGACAGGTTGCAACCCAGGCTGATCTCGGCCTAGCAGATGCATACATTCATCTATAGCATCAAGAAAGTAAGGTTGCAAATTCTGCATTGTTTCTACATTGTTTCTACATTGTTATAAACTGCAATAATGAGGATAAGATTGTTGTTCTTGTCGGGACAGTGAGAAACAATTGTTGGGAGAACTTACATTCATATATAGCATCAAGAAAGTAAGGTCTATTGGGGGAAGAGGAGAAGAAGAAAGTAAGGGCTTTCTCTTTCTCCCTCTGATTCTGTTTGTCTTTCCCCTTTCTACTCATGTAATAAAATGTCCATTTCTTTATATTTCTTTATATGATTGTAGTTTTGTAGTCTATATCTACAGCCCTCACACCAATTGCAGCATGAGAAACGAAACGGTTGTTGATTGTTTTTGCTAGAAATCACTTTAGAAATGCTGATCAAAGCCATCATATTAAATTAGTTGCATTTGCAGGTATACTCATCATCTACACTAGATCAAATTCTTGATCATAGAAGTAGAAGGATGTGGATGCTGCATTGATCAAAGCCATTGAAGTAGTGTCGGATTTGAAAGCTTATTTGGGTGCAGCGTGCATACTTAAGTAGTATTGATTAAGTAGTATATATGTTCATGATTTTTTATTTTTTTTGGTGTATGGTATCCATTGTTGGAAGTACTATGAACATGATCATAATTTTTCTTGTAAATAATTTTGATGTTTAAATATATTTTCAATTTTAAATTTAGTGTGTCCATTAATTTATTGATGACATATAATTTATTAATAATAGGTAGAAATAAAATTATGGTGGTAATATAAAAATAATAAAAATATTTCATGTGATTAAGATTTTCCTACCAATAGTTGGAAGGAAACTCACAACATTCAGTACTCAATATTTCTGTCCAACTGTTGGTCGGAATTTCTGTCCAATAGTTGGAAGGAAAATCAAAAAATATAATATGTGAGTTTTCCGTCCAACTTTGATCGAATTTCCGACCAACACATGTAGTTGGACGGAAATTCCCACGTTTTAAGAATGGTGGGTTATTGTTCGGAATTTCCGTTCATTTTTATATGTTGGACGCTATTTCCGACGAGAAACTAGGGTTGGACGGAATTTCCGACAAGCGTTTTTCCGAACGTTCAATTTGGTCGGTATGTTGGACGGAAACCTTGTTTCCGACCAATATATCGCGTTTTCCGTCCAATATTCGTTGGACGGAAAACGCGAGATTTCCAGCAGTGAAATAGGTTGGAACTGTTACATGTGTCATACGTAATGTCCATCTATTTGAAAACAGATCCAAAAAAATATCCATCAGAGAGTATACATATGATTATCTAACATAAAAAAAAAAAAAAAAAAAAATTCCACTGGGACATTTATGTCTTGTAACCATAGCACAATAAAACCAAAAAAATCCAATGTACAGATTAGTTTACTTCCTTTTATAAATATCAGAAATTGTACTTATAGTCAATCTGCAATTTGTTTGATCCAAATGTAGAGGTTGCTAAATGCTTTGCTTTCCATCTGTTAGTTATCGAGAACCATAATTAAACTATGCAACGATTATGTTTTATAGATTTATTATTGTGGTGTTTTATTTATAAAAGACATTTAATTAGCCAACTAATATATGCATAGGTAATACAAAGAACTAACAAACTTAACATATAAAAATTATTAATGAATTTGGTTAAATCTAATCAGTGGCTGTAACGGAATATGAACATCATTAATTATCCGATAAATCAACATTTGACATCGTTTTTTAGTAAGTTGTTGCTTTATTATAATAATAGATAGATATATAGATAGATGATAGAGAGATAGACTATTTTCACAAATTAAAACTTACTATATATACGTTAAGTCTTGGGCATGGCAGATGAAGAACTGACCAGTTTTAGATTCATAACTGACCATATTTTTTTGAAAACTAACTGACCATATTTTTGGGCTCAGCAAATGAAGGATTCCAATGACCGGCAAAGTTATTGGCCCTGGTGGGAATTTTTGGATAGTTATGTTGTGCATCCGTATGCACCATGCATGGTGCATACGGATGCAAAAACGACGTCGTTTTATTAAAAATGTGCATCTCACTTTAAAAAAAAAAAATCAGTTTTGATTCCCCTCAACAGCATTATGTTGTTCATTCATTCTGGAATTTTAGTTCATAGATTCTGGAATTGTAGTTCATAGATTTTGGAATTTTAGTTTATCGATTCTGGAATTTTAGTTCATTCATTCTGGAATTTTTAGTTCATAGATTAGATTCTGGAATTTTAGTTCATAGATTCTGGAATTATAGTTCATTGATTCTGGAATTATAGTTAATCGATTCTGAAATTTTAGTTCATATGTTGTTGCTGAGAATCAAAACTGATTTTTTTTTTTAATAAGTGAGACGTGCGTTTTTAATAAAACGACGTCGTTTTTACATCTGTATGTACCATGCGTGGTGCATACGGATGCACAGCATAATTTGCCGGAATTTTTTGCCTACTTTTTGCTAATAAACAGAGGGCTTGGACCAAAGTCCAGGTCAACAATGCAGGAAATCCATTCTCTCTGATCTCTCTCTCAGTTGACTTGTAAGAATGGAATGGAATGGAATGCCAATCTGCTCTTTAGGATTCGATATGTATACAGAATAAGAAGACCCAGAATGATGATGTGCACGCTTCTATATTTGACCTTTACAAACACTACAATTAATGCATGTAAGTGCTGACACGTATCAGTGGTATATATATTTATAAGGAAATTTCAAATTTGGTCCTATAACTATATGGATCTTGTTAATTTCAGTTTTATGACTTAAAAGTGTCAATTTAGTACTTTAACTATGTAATTTTTATCAATTTTGGTCACTCCAATCAAATTGTCGGTCAAATTTCGCTGGAAAAACTTAATCCTTCATTTAGTCTATAATTTGAGGGACAAAATCGTCTTTTGTATTCTGGTCCGAATTCAAGGATGGTATAACCCGGTTCAGCCGGTTCAGCGTGAGAGTTTTGCAGCGCCAGTATCCCGAAAAAAAGGAACACTACTGAACCTTCCGGCTGGTCGTCTAGCCATTCCAAAATCTGTTGGCTACTTTGACCGGCGCCGGCCAAATTTAGTATAGGTCCGACGGGGTATAGAGGTGGGGAGTTTGGGTCGTGGGAGATGGTCTTGATTGGGTGGGATTCAAGTTCAAGAAAGGTGTTCACAATAACACCCTTTGTCGCACTGATGAGTTTGGATATGGCGAGGAACATTGCGAAACCGTGTTTGTCTAGCAGAGCATAGGGGATCGAGCTGGGGGGGAAAGGCTTGGCGTAAGTTGGGATATTGAGATCCCTCTCGCACCCTCTTAAATCGTCGGTGGTGATTCTCTGCATATGCAGGTGGAAGCCCAGCGCGGCGGTGGCGGAGGTGTAGAACACATAGGTCGGAACTCCAAATTCGTTGGCCACGTCAATCATGACCGTGGAAAACATGTCGATTACAGATCCGTCCAGACATACAGTTCGGATGGTTTCTTGAATGCATTCTCTGACTTGAGGTTTGAAAGGGTCGATGGGGATCATCGAAGGAGTGGGAATGTGGGAATGTGGGAATGTTGGTGGAATCGATGGGGTTCAACTCGTCCACGGGGAGTGTCACGAACTTCAGTCGCCTTTGCGAGGTTTGGGATTGAATGAAAGAGGTGATTTTGAGGTCGAAAGGTGGTTTCATGATGAAGATGGTGATGGAGATATGGTGGTATATGTGGATAAGGAACTATGCGATTTCAAAAGACTACAAAAACGATTTTTCCTCTCAAATTATAGACTAAATGAAGGATTAAGGTTTTTATGCGAAATTTGGTCGGAGTGACCAAAATTGATAAAAATTGCATAATCAAAGTGCTAAATTGACATTTTTAAAAGTCATAGACGAAAATTAATAAGACTCCAATAGTCATAAGACCAAAATTGAAATTTCCTCTATATTTATTTTTAGAGATATGTAACATTGTCATCATGTAGATATTTATTGACCAGTTAGTTTTGCTATAAAGATATTTCGTATTGTCATGTAACTTCATTCAATACATATTTATTGGTACAAATAAATGTACAATAATTATACCAAAAAATTTTATAATGGTGACACATCATGATATCAATCATCCAACTTATTATTATTAGTGATATAAGAGCCATTACAATTGAGTTATTTAGTTGTTTTTTTTTTAGTGACTGCAAGAATGAGTTTTCATGGAGTTTATAAGAAAAGAAAAAAGACTAAAGTGTCATTTCGCACTATGAATTATACGCGATTTTTTTATGTCGCATCCTAACCTTTCATAAATGCTATTTTGATACATAAATTAAAATTTTGTTGTCGCCTAGCCTTTTTTGTAGGTAGCCTTCAAGTAACAGGTTAGAACTTGATGATGTGGAAGTGTTTAGTTGTTGACTTGTTTAAATAAGTAATAAAGGTATGAGTTGGCAGCCATTTCATCATTTAGCTTAAATAAGCAAACTTTTTGGTCATCCTTGCTGACGCTTGTGGCAGAGTAACCCCTAGATCCGGCGCCGGCAACCCTCGTATAGTACCTCTTCCGCACTGTCTTTGTCATCAGCTCCGACGACAACCCGCCGTCATCTCCTCCACCGCAGTGATCCCTGGAAAGCTTTCTTTTCTCCGGCAGTTTGTGTCCTTTTTTTATCCAGATTTTTTGCGCTTCTGGGCAAGAAATTTTTTACTGTATGGAATCAAATGCAACAGAGATGAAGAAGAAGAAGCTGTGTTGGAGCTATTAGTATAATAGTGGCAGCAAGCCGAAAGTGAGGCGCTGGTTGGAGTCGTCGTCGGGGGTGACGATGTTGTTGAGGACCCACACGATCTGCTGAGACAGAGTGGCGTCGTTGCTCTTGACCGCGTTTGTGCCATTGATGGTTGTCGCTAGACACTTTGAGTCGATGTTCTACCATTTTTTCGTAGATCAACGAATGTATTAGTTTATTCCCAGTTTGGTCACTTAATTAACTAGACATTCTTCTGCCCCTTAATGTATTCAACACTTTTTAATTTTCCAATTGTTTAATTTGAGTATTATGTTTTACCTTCAAAAGATATTAAAAAAAATATTAAGAATCATGAGAAAATATTTTTAAAAAGAAAATAAGTGAAAAAAAAATAGTTGATTTGACCAGTACATGAAGAAAATATTTTTTTTTTAAAAAATCAAATTAAAAAAATAAGTATAAGAAGAACAAATAGGTATGTGTTAAAAGTACCCCAAATGGAGGATTTTCTTATGGAGAGCTCTTTGTGATATCCTTCCCACTTCTATGAATTTGTTTATAAAGAGGATGAAAGTTTTTTTTGAAAAAAAAAAAAAAGGATGAAAGTTGATCCTACATGTCTTATGTGTGGTATGGCTCATGAGAATATAATGCATGCTCTTATTTTGGGTGAAAGTGTTGACAATAATATAATAATCTTACGTAACAAGCCAGCTATCACACCAACTCAATTGGGCTGTTCTGGTAAATAACTGAGGCCCTCCAAAATTATAATTTTTAAAACTAATATATGCGAGTTTCGAATCTTTGACCTCCAAGTTAAAATACAAAAAATATACATTATATTGCTACCACCTCTTCATAGAACCTTTTAAATTTAATTGAAAATTTTTAATTTTTATTTCTAAACTAGCTAGGTAAATATTAAATATTTGGCCTCTAAAACTTGGGACCCCTCTAAAATTGGCGGCCTTGTGCGGTAGCCCAACTTGCATAGCCTAAAATCCGGCTCTGGGTTGCCCTCGCATATAATAATCTATTCATAGAAACGGTTTAAAAATTGATAAAAGATAATCAATAATAATTACGATAGATAAAAAAAATTAAAAAAAAATGACATCAATTCAATTCGATAAACCATTGCAATTTCGTATATAGGCAAAGGGTTTAAAGACTGCAGAATTCTGGTCACTAAGCATGGATCAATGTTATCTTCACACATACTTTATATGAGGGAAATAAATGTGTCGATCATATGGTAAATTTGGGTCAAAACGCGGCGTGAGGACCACCTGGTTAGATCGTTCGCCGTTAAGTTTAAACCCTCTTCTTGCAGTTGACGTTTTTGGGGCTAGCACAGCTAGAGTTTGGTAGTTAGCTCTCTCTTTCCCGTAATGGGTCTTTTTCCACCAAAAAGAAAAAAAGAAAAAAAAAATCGTACATTAGTTAACTCAATTGCCGTAATATAGGGAAAATTACTCATCAATAATTTCAAAAGTTTGAAAAAAATAATTACTGCAATTTAGAAAGAGTAAATAGCAATTTTGGTCTCATGAGTATTAGAAAGATGACAATTTTGAATTTTTGATTCACATGATTTTCATCCACAACTATTGTTTTATTACCAAATTTCATCAATGACTATTATTTTAATTAGTGCCAAAATTTATCACGCCGGTCACCTTTTCATTTAAGATATGCCCTTAGGGTTGGAGTTCAACCTTTTGGAAGAAGATATGCCCAAATATGAAATTATGAACAGTATTTTCATCTTTTTTAAATTAAGCTCTAAGACGATCTATCCAAATTCACAATTTTCCTCCTCAAATTAAGGTAGGATGAGAAAGAAAATTGTGAATAATTGTGATCGATCTTAGGACTTATATCTTTTTATTCATGCTCAAATATATTGAGATCTTAAGTTGAAAATGACGAAAAAAACCCTAAAAAATTTAGATTTCGGCATGTCTTAAACGGATGGGTGATCGACGTGATCAATTTTGACACAAACAATAGTTGTGGATGAAAATTGGTACTAAAGTAATAATCGTGGATCAAAATTGGTAAAAATTAAACATGTGGACCAAAACTGTCATTTTGTTAATACTCGTGGGACTAAAATTGGTATTTGCTCATTTGGAAATTAAAGTACATTAATCAATCCAGCAAATACCAATTTTGGTCGAGTATTAGCAAAATAACAGTTTTGGTCCACATGTTTAATCTTTACCAATTTTGATCCACGATTATTACGCTTACTTTAGTACCAATTTTCATCCACAACTATTGTTTGTGTCAAAATTCATCACGTCGATCACCCACCCATTTAAGACATGCCAAAGTCTAAAACTTTTAAAGATTTTTTCGTCATTTTCAATTTAAGATCCCAATTTGAGTATAAATAAAGGGATTAAAATTAATCTTCGCAGATCTACTCCTCATCCTACCTAAAAATAATATTTGGCATGTCTTAAACCAAATATATGGAAGTCCTATTATATTATCGTATTCTACATTTTAACATTTTTTCTATTTTTAAAAATATTTAATATAATTTCTTCCGTGCATTGCACAAGTAAAACACTAGTTCAATATGAAATTGACTAATTCGTGCTAGCAAATGAAAATTAAAAAGTTTTTGGATAGTAAATATTTGTGATTTTTGTGAAGATAAATTGTTGCGAATAAGTCTGTTTTTTTAATATATAAAATATAAAATAGCATGATTTAATTATTTCTGTAAAAATAATCCCAATCATGTGTTAATTACTTAATTAACACACTTTTCTTAGAAGTGAACACAATAATTTTTAGAATTTTGTTGGTAGAATTTTTTATCTTTTATTTTTTATTTTTAGAGAAAGTGTGTTCTCTCTTCAACGTACGCTAAGTAGTTTAAATGTTATACACTTATTCACTACATTTTTGTAAAATAAAATTGTCCTTGCACAATTAAATTAAAACTCTAGTACCAGTAGTACGACAGAAAGAATCTTAACATAAATTTGATAGCTAAATAAAAATAATTATATAATAAATAATTTTCTTTAAACGTCATTATATTGTTGCCTTGTTGGTATAAATATATAATTACCATATATAGCATAAAAATAATAAATAATTTTCTTTATAATTTTACACTAATTGCTTTTAAGACTTTTAAATTAATTGCATGTAACTCAAAATTCTTTGATTAACATTTCATTTAATTTTCTCGTTTCAACATAAATATATAAAAAAAAATCCTCCAATATAAGTAAAAAAAAAAATATTAAGGTAATAAGTATGTAACCATTTCAATATAATATGAATTCTACAACTTTTATAGTCTTTATTCATTTATTATTTTTTTTAAATATAATCGTAATTTAATATTAATTAATTAACCATATAAGACACATATAAATACCAAGTATCTATAAAAATGGGGTGAAATGTTGAGTCATTTTCATTCATACCTCTAATTCCCCTTCTTTGTGTTTTTTTTTTTTTTTTTTTTTCTAAAAGACATTTTCATGGAAAGCTCTCAACTCCATGTTGCTCTCCTCTCGAGTCCCGGCATGGGTCACCTTATCCCCGTGCTAGTGCTCGGAGACCACCTCGCCTCCCGCCATAACCTCAAAGTCACCGTTATCGCCATCACCACCTCAGCGGAAACCCAATTTCTTAAATCCCATATGAAAAGTAGTAGCCCCATAGACATAGTCCCCGTCCCCGCCGTCGACGTCTCCGGTCTAATCGACGAGAAAACTCAAGTTTTTACTCAGCTACGGATAACAGTCCGGGAGGCACTTCCGAACGTCCGGTCCAGCATCGCCGCCATGGACCGCCGCCCTGACGCCCTCATCGTCGACGTATTTTGTACCCAAGCCTTGTCCATTGCCGAGGAATTGGGGATTCCGAGGTACGCTTATCATCCGACCACGGCGTGGACCGCCGCTCTGGCCATGTATTTTCAGGTGTTTGATAAGACGATCGAGGGGGAGTTCGTGGACCGCCTTGAACCGTTGAGAATCCCCGGGTGCATGCCGGTCCAACCGGAGGATATGATTGACCCGTTGATGGACCGGAATGACCAGCAGTACCGGGAATATGTTAATCTAGGGATAGAGTACACCCAGTTTGACGGGCTATTAGTTAACACCTGGGAGGAACTGGAGCCTAACACCGTTAAAGCTCTAAGAGAAAATGAGGAGTTACGGGCTGTGGTGAAAGTACCTGTATACCCTATAGGTCCGTTGAAGAGAAAGGTGGAGGCCAAGAATGAGGGGGAGGGCAGAGACGAGATTTTGAAGTGGGTGGATAGGCAACCGGTGGAGTCGGTTTTGTACGTGTCGTTTGGGAGCGGAGGACTCTTGACGGCGGAGCAAACGGCGGAGTTGGCTTGGGGGTTAGAGAATAGCCAGCAAAGATTCATTTGGGTGGTTCGGCCACCCTGTGATTATTCTCCCGTCAGCTACTTGGCCTCCAAATTAGAAACCGGCAATGACGCCGGTGGCCCGGATTACCTGCCAGACGGGTTCCTCTCCCGGACTCGGGATGTGGGATTTGTGGTCCAAATGTGGGCTAACCAGGTGGAAATATTGAGCCACCCTTCAGTGGGCGGATTTCTGTCTCACTGCGGATGGAACTCGACTCTGGAAAGCGTGATGAATAGCGTGCCAATGGTTGCATGGCCGCTGTATGCGGAGCAAAATATGAACGCAACCATGCTGGCGAAGGAAGTCGGGGTGGCCGTGAGGCCAGCGGTGGCGCCGACGGTGAAGGTGGTGAGGAGAGAGGAGATAGAGAGAATGGTGAGAACTCTATTGCAGCATAATGAAGGGAAAGGCATTAGGGAGAAAGTGAAGAAAGTAAAAGGTAGCGGCGAAATTGCACTAAGCAAAGGCGGATCTTCCTACAATTCCATGTGTGAGCTGCTGAAAGACATTGATACAAGAATTCACTAGGATATCCCAATCCATGTCTCTCTCACAAATTAATTAATTTTCTTTTAAACCTCTTTTTTTTTTTAATTAAAAACTGTGCTTTCTAGCTTTGAAGTTTCAACCATGATTTTGTGTCAGCCTTTCATCGCCTTTTGTTTTACATTTTAAACTTTTTTAATAGTAAAGTTAAGTATTATTACTCCATTAATATTTTAAAAATGATTGAAATTAAAGGCGTTGGTTTTAGGACTTTGAGTAGCCCACGGAAGTCCAACACAATACAATCGATAGGGTGATGGATTCACCGGTAAAGAAGGCAAAAGGTGACTTAAAAGGAGGGAAATGTCTATGAAGTATATGGTTGTTTCTATTGTTTCCGAGTATTCTTGATTTGGTAAAAAGCTCCCCCCATTTTTGGGGGAGGCCTATTTAATTATAGGGGACCGGCCTACACTATTCAAAGATAGGAATTAATGTGTAATAATGAGAAATAAAGGTCAAGAGACGTTGAGTCGCCGTTACTAGACTCCTCCAACGGTTGGATTGACCCGCATTAATTGTGGGTATTTAAGTGACAACGGTCGCCTGACCGATTTTTGTTAATACCGACTCTCTGGACTCGGCTTCGTATTCGTCCGACCTTTTCACGAGGTCTTCTCGAGGCCCCCGGAGCAGATTCCCTTTCTTGAGCCAATCATAGCAAGTCCATTCCTTTATTCATTTTCTTCATTTGGACCCTTAGCACATTGGATGGGGTCCATACCCCATCAATAGGTATATAAAGAAAATAGTGATAAATTGTAAATATATTGATATGATAATTGTATCCACCTTTTAATAATAGGAATTGTATGGATATAAAGATAATAGATTAATAGTGATGAATTACAAATATGATTCACTTTTAAAAATAAAAAATTTGTAGGGATGTTGAGAAAATAATAATGATAAACTACAAATATATTGATATGACATAAACGGCGAATTTGTCAAAAATTTGACGAATTCGTCACTAACCAAACAAGGCCTACATGTGATGCATTATTGGTTTATTACAATTTTTGAAATTTTTCCAATTTTCTTTGTCAGTAATAACAAAATTTAATGTTTCGTGACTTTAATTACTTCATATGAAATAATTCAATGGATGCCAAATACTATTTGTGAGACCTACAATAGGGAATGCCTAATCTTTACTTCCTCCAATAATGTTATTTTGCTATGAATATCGCTACATTAACAACAAATCTTCATCAAAATTTTCTCCACAATCTTACGTAACAATTAAACCTTTTTTTTTTTTTTCCATTAATTACTATGAATTAATCGATTAGTGATTTTATCCCGCGTCTAAAAATTGTTTATTAATAAAATATAAATCATGTATTACTATATTATACTGTAACAAATTTTCGTCTTTGTACCAGGTTTGTTTTGCTATCCACTCCATAATATTTTACTCCTTCAAAATTTCCAATGCTAATAGTTTCCGCATTTAATTTTGTACTACTTCTCCTTAAAATGTTGAATCTATAACTCCAAGGGTTCTCATGTAGTAAATACAATAATTCCTACAAATTATAAGGTACTAGGGTCAGATCGTATACGGATCATGTCCTAGTCTGTTTGTTGGTTTAAGTTCTTAAGCTCAGGTTACGTGACAGTGGGTCAGAGGCTCCTGAACTAAAGGTAGGTGGTAGAAGGTGCCAAAAGTTCCCTCCCCTCACATTTAATACGGTATTTATAGGAGTTGCGAGGGGACACATGTCGACCCCTCGGTATGCATGGCACGTGGAACACATGCATAGGGCGAGGTCGAATCCTGTCTGATCCCTCCACGTGCTTAGAGATTCCTGATTCCACCAGACCCACTGCTACTGAACTTAGTCGAGAGAACCATGTTTAAGGCTCTAAGTACCAGGTCAAATGCCCCGCCCCGATCTGATATGGTCGGGACGGGGTAATGAGTCCTAATCTCCGCCGGCTAGTGAAATTATCCTCGGTCGGAGATCTAGGTCGGGTAAGTGTGCAAAAAGTTTGATCATGCTCTGGTAGGTTCAACTCAGTAGGTAGGCACAATACGGATCAAGTATACGCTAGGGTGCGGTCGGAGATAACATGTTCGTACCTCGGCCTAACAAAACATTTAGGAGGATATTTAATTTTTTGTTTGGTTGCACAGGGTATTCCTCCAGTCTGTAGACAGAAAACTAATCCATGTTCCGACGGTCAGTACCAACCGATAGCCTCGTCCCCAACGATCAGCATCAAATAGTATGGGACAAGGTGCTGAACCATCAGGCCAACCATGTTGGTTGGGAGGATATTTAATTTAGGAGTACATTTCCATAACCAAGTTGTACTCGATCTAGTTTAGGATATACCATACGCCTTTGAATCCTGCATCGGAATCACCAATGAGATCAGCATCGCCATGAGTCCATAACCAGCCACGAGGTACCGCAGCATAAGGAGGTTGACCGTTGACTCCGTCTTCTTCCAAGATATATCGAGCCATGGGTTTGAGCAATAGGCCTTCTAAATTTCGTCCCGCTGTTTTTCGATCCAAATCTTCTCTTCTCCCCCGGCACACCGCCACCATGAAGTGAGTTCTTTCGATGTTTTCTACGATATATGTCTATATATTATGCGATTAATATGCAATGGTCTATTGGATTCTGCGTCGTTCCATTTGGATTCTATGTATTGATCTGTTTACGAATTAGGTGGGTAGATCTGTTGGGGTTGGATCTAGCTTCAGGATCAAGTTAAGAAAACAGAAAGTAGGGGTTGACAATAGTGGGATTAATCTGTGTTGTTTAGCATTTCATTTTGCATACATATTCTCGTTTGGAAAACGTTGTGTTTTAGCATTTTACTTTTCATTGTAGTTGGGAGCTGGGTTTTTTTGTTTTTCTTCAGAAGAAGAATGTTGACATAGCATGTATTTATTGGAGAAAAAGTGGTAGTAAACCAAACCAAGATTGAATTTTTGAGAATGGTAACTCTGCATATAAAAGGCAGAAGGTGAGTTCATAGACTCACTCTGTCATGTTAGCACCAATAGGACCCTTGTTAACAGCTTTGTTGACGTGAGTGGCCGTGCACTCCCATCCCTTAAGAGAGGTCAGGAGTTCGAACTCCCTCTTGTATGAAAAAATCAATCTGGCCAGCATTTTGCCCCTTAATTGGCCGGCTTGGTGCGAATGGGGATTAGTATGAGTATAATACGAACTTAAAAGGTGCCTCTTACAGTTAGGGCGTGCTTAGGACACCTCATAGCCTCACCAAAAAAAAATAGGACCCTTGTTTACATTTGGCCTTGATGGAAATGCACTCTAATTTCTCTTTGGAGATTAAGGATAATATTGATGTGCATGTTCTTTTATAAAGGGAAAATTGCATTTTTTATTCTTCGGTTTTGCCCGTGGTACAAACTTAGTCTCTAGTCTCTTAGTTATATGTGTTACCATCTTTTAACTCCTAAGTTATGCGCAAAGTGGAGATTTTAGTCCCTTAGGAACTATTTCTGTCACCAATTTGTCACTTAATAAAGTGATTGATTTGGTCCTTCAAGGAGATAGTCATGCATATAACTCAGGACTAAGTCTCTAGTATAACTAGAGGACAAAAGATGCAATTTTTCCTTTTATAAATATATCTCTTTCATTTGTGGCAGTCCTTTGTGAACTTAGAATACTTAATCCACAGTTGTATGACTTGTATCATGTGTTTTTTTACATGAATAGTTGAAGCTGCATTTTCAGTCTTTGTAGGTTTGTAGGGCCGTAAGAGTGTCACGTTTATTTGGTCTCATACTTCATTATCTATTTGATCAAATGGTTATTTAAAGTTTAGATGGAAGTGCTTATTCCTAAACAGAAATATATGTTTTACATTCTTTGAATACCAATTGGTTGACTGGAGAAGAATCTCATGATTTATTTGGAAATGTTTACAGAACGAGGAAACTTTTTGGGATTTCGCTCTCTATATTAATAATCAACATGGCCGCAATAATGGAGCGGGCCGATGAGAACCTCCTTCCAGCTGTGTACAAAGAAGTCAGTGAGGCATTTACGGCAGGACCATCTGATCTTGGATACCTCACGTTCATAAGGAACTTTGTGCAGGGAATTGCATCACCTGTGGCGGGTATATTGGTCATAACCTATGACCGCCCAACAGTCCTTGCAATTGGCATAGTGTGCTGGGCTCTGTCAACAGCGGCAGTGGGTGCAAGCACGTTTTTTTTACAGGTTGCATTGTGGAGAGCGGTAAATGGCTTTGGACTGGCAATTGTAATACCAGCGCTTCAGTCCTTCATAGCCGATAGCTATATGGATGAGGTGAGAGGGGCTGGATTTGGGTTTCTAAATCTTATCGGGACTGTGGGCGGTATAGGAGGTGGAGCTATTGCTACGGTTATGGCTGGTTACAGTTATTGGGGCATCCCGGGATGGCGTTGCGCCTTTATCATGATGGCGACGTTGAGTTGTTTGATCGGGTTTCTTGTTTTTATGTTTGTTGTTGACCCAAGAAAAGTAGCTAAGATTGACCATGAAAACCCAAAATCTTCTGAAAGGTATTGAATTACTTCTTCGAGTTTGCATTTGACCTTTAGATTACTTGGTTGGAACAGGATGATGATTGAGAATTCGTTTTTTTCTTTTCTTCTTAGAGATGAATTAGTACCGAAGGGAAATGCCAGTTCAATGCCGATTTGGGTGGAGTCCTGGACAGCCATGAAAGCGGTTATGAAAGTGCAAACGTTTCAGTTTATTGTCTTGCAGGGCCTGGTTGGATCGATTCCTTGGACTGCCATTGTCTTCTTCACGTTATGGTTTGAATTAATTGGTGAGTAGAATTCGAGTTTATTATGGCGCTTTATCATAAAGTTGTGATTCTTCGATATACTCCATCAACGACTTATGTAAACTCATTATGCAGGCTTTGATCATAACGGGGCAGCTGCACTAGTTGGCCTTTTTGCCGCTGGATGTGCTTTGGGATCCTTTTTCGGGGGAGTAGTAGCAGATCAGATATCGAGAGCATACCCTTATTCGGGGCGGATCATGTGTGCACAATTCAGCGCTTTTATGGGCATCCCGTTCTCATGGTTCCTTCTTCGAGTTATCCCTCAATCTGTAAGCAGCTACTATACGTTTGCCACGACCCTATTCCTGATGGGACTTACCATCAGCTGGAATGCCACTGCCACAAACGGCCCCATGTTTGCCGAAGTGGTGCCTTCGAAACACCGTACCATGATTTATGCTTTCGATCGTGCGTTTGAAGTATCCTTCTCGTCTTTCGCTGCTCCTACCGTGGGCATCCTTGCTGAGAAAATATACGGGTATGATGCCAAATCTGTTAATCTTAACGGTTCTCCTCGAGAGGCTTATGCACTTTCGAGAGGCCTGTTCGCAATGATGGCAGTGCCATTTGCGTTGTGTTGCTTGTTCTACACTCCACTATATTGGACTTACAAACAAGACCGCGAGAATGCAAGAGTAGCCAGTGCAAAAGAAACAGAGATGATATGATTAATTCACACCACCTTACATCCTAGGTTACTCGATTCTTCTTAGACTCCCTTCGTTTTTTCGATACACTCTAACCTACTAGTAGTATCTGATTCAAACCTAAAACCTTCCTTATGAAAGATAACAGTGATGCTATCAGACCACAAGATACTTGGCCTTAGACTCCCTTTTTAACACTCCCTAAAGATGAACTGTTGTACTCAGATAGTTGTTCTGGTCTGCACCGGTTCAAGACAAAATCCGCCTCTTTTCGGATTTGCAAAGCAGTGCCCAAGTCTTCCTTCCTGTGTGGAGAATGTTGCTTCTTAGCAGTATACGAGAGCAGAAAGATAAGATAGAATGGTATTGATCACACTGCATTTCCACTACTCTAACAGATTTACTTGCTGTTGTGTTTCTTGATTATCAGCCCTGTATACAGACCTTAGCACACTGGACAGTATTAGAGTATAGTTTAGTTTTTTTTTTTTTTTTTTTTTTTTTTTTTTTTTTTTCTTGAGGATTGGATCTGTAATGTACTTTGGGTTCAAAAGGTGCAAATAGTACATTGTTATTACTAGCATTTTGCTTGTTTTTCAAAGTCTAAGGTTACAAATACAGTATTCAACATTCTAGTTTCTTTGATGGTGCTTGGCATTTTAGTGAATTGTATTAGATGTTTTGATTGTTAGTACTATTAACTCTATTACAATGTAGTATCTGTCCATATTAGCATTGGTAATTAAATTATTATTATATACATATATATATATATATATATATATATATATATATATATATATATATATATATATATATATATATATATAGAGGAAGGTTCAAGTGCGGCGGTGTGGTCAATTGTAGGCCATTAGATTAGATAAATCCAATGAATCACATTCGTCAGGGCTTCTCCGATATTTTTGCGCACATTCTCACTCTACGAGAACTGTAAGGTTAAAGTCGTTACTGGGCACCAGAAGAGGGCAAATCATAGTGTTGTGTGTTTTATGTTCGTTATTGGTGCATTATTAACCTTACTCAGGGTGTATTTGTGGATTCGTGTTGGTGCCTTCCTGTGTGGTCAGTGCGACCGCACTAATAGTTATACAAATATACACCATCCATGTTAGAAAATGCACACCAAAAAAACATGCACACAGTGTTCGGAAATACACCATTGGGGTGATGAGTTATATGGTGCATTTTTTTGGGTGTGTTGTGTGTTATTTTGGTGTATTTGTGCATTTCATTGTTGTGCTTTTCCTAACACTATTAGTGTCTTTTGTTAACACTATTGGTGTATTCTGTTAAACGACCGATATAAATGACCACTATAATTACCATAATACCCCCCACTTACGAAGACGCGCTTAAATCTTCAAATCTTCATAAATTAGCCGCTGCCGTCAGATTAAGCAAAATGGACGATGCTGATATTACTGCACCGCCATACCTAAGGACCCTGCCGCATATGAGCTTTATTTTATATATATATATACTTTTCTAGTGAAACCCTAGTTTAGGCAAGGGTATTTTTGTCTTTTTAATTTTTTTTTGTTATTATTTTCCCAATAAGTTAATTCTAGTGGAGGTCTCTTATTTTAGGCGTATTTTCCGATGACAAAGAAGAGAATTCTTTCTTCTTCTTCTTCTTTTTCATTTTTTTTTTTCATAATCTATAGCTATAATAGATGATTCACAGAATCATGAACTAAAACAATAGTGATCAATTGAAGCCAATTAGGTGGCAACATCCTGAGCTTTCTCATTGCGTTGCAAAATGATTTTCTTACATGCAAAGATCCTCATGTACTTGGTATCACCATTGACAAAGGACGATTTGGGGTTAGCTTGAACTGTTGAAGGAGATGAAGGCGAGCCGGTTGAAGGAGATGGTGCAATCCACGGCTGAAGAGACAAAATTAAAAAATTTTAAAAATTGGCATGAAAAACTTTTTTTTTAATGAAGAGATGAAAATGCTCTAAAATAGGGTTTCACCTCAAAAAAGTTATCGGATGAACCAAAAGTATCCAAAATACGATAATTTGGGTTGTTAAATGACAATTTGGGACTAAATTTGAAATTGTCACCGAAAACAAAGAACCTTTGCTGGAATTAACTCTTTGAAAAAAATTTAAAAAAAAATAAAGAGAGGAAAATACCCTTGCATAAATAGGTTTCATTGGAAAAGTCATCGTAAGAATCAAAAGTGTCCAAAATATGATAGTCTAGGGTGTTAAATGGCAAAATCATAATTTAGGATTAAATTTAAAATTACCACCAAAGATAAAAGACCTCCGTTGAAATTAACTCATAAATATAAATTAATGGTATAAATTAGTAACAAAATAGTCTTTTGAATTAAAATCAAATCAAATATGCAAATCCAAAACTTTATTGTCAATGTTTTGTCCCAAAATCGTTAATGTGATCCATTATTTACCAAAATCTAACTTTAGTAGTTTCACTAATCCACAATCAAATGCCAATACAAATTAGATTGAGAGTATAATTTGAGTTTACAGGACAGAAATTGTTAGAATGAAAGAATATATTCTAGAAAAAATTGTTAAATAAGTCCTTTTAAGTCAAATAAATAGTGCAATTAAGTCTTTAACTAAAAAAATTTTGATCTATAATCCTAAAATTGGCAAAAATGTAAAATTGAGTTCAAATGCAACCTTAGTTAGGATGTTCCAATAATATGGCTAACATATATGTTTCTAATGCTTATGCGGATCCCACGAGCACTTTTCCTTCTTTCTTTTTTTTTTTTTTTTTTTTTTTTTTTTTGTAATTATTTTAATTTTTTATTTTTTATTTAGAAACAACCACTAATTGAGACAGTCAATGACTATCTATAATGACGAAAGTTCCATTTCTTGCAAATTAGCCCTTGAATTTTGGTGGATCCTTTAATTTTTGTTACATTCTGATCTATCTTTTCTATATTACACACTAATTATTATTTTTTTATGAAACACTTTAATTTATCAAACGTGTTTGTCACATCGATCAATAAATGTATCAATGTTTGTCTCCGTCACAAATGTATCAAGCATAATGTCATATACCATTACCACTTTTACTATTCTCATATTATTTGTGTTGAGAAGTAGAGATGACACATTCAATCCCTTTATAACAACTGTATCAATTTATTCCTACTGTCATTTGCAATCAAGATTTAATTATTTATCTATTATTATGAAAGTAACATTTTTTATCCCTAAAAAAAAACTAAATATCACCAATACATTGGTTAATAATATGGCTGATTTTACCCGTATAACAACTAAGTTGATCACAATGATAAAATTTAAAAACAATGACCCTAAAGTGAATCTCATCAATGAGAGTGTGAGAGCAAAAGTCCAGTGTCAAAAATAAAATAAAAAGTAGAAGATACTCCGACTCAAAACTCAACTATTATTGCTTTGAAGTACAACATAAATTTATTAAAAAGAAAAAAAAAATGTACAAGTGTACAACATAAATTATTCAGACTTTCTAGTCATTGGAATTTAAAAGTTGGCAAATAACTCAAACACCAATGCATGGCACCATGAAATATAAACCATTCACTTTCTCTAAGAAACAAACTAATTAGTAAAGTTACGTAATGTCGCACCGGGCTCACAAGCCTTGGCCGCCGGAGAAGGCTCCACGGACGGCGACGGAGGCACAGGGGTCCCGGTCAACTCCGCCGGCAATTTCTCAATACCCTTCAAGTAAAAGGTGTAGAACAGCTTAAACGGATAGACGAGCTGCCGGAGCTTCACCTGCCCGGTAACCCCTTCAAAAATGCCAGACCCGCCGGTGACGGCGAGATAAGACTCATCGTAGGTGAGGTAGGGCCCCTGAACGGCGATGTGGCCGTAATCCCCAAAGTAGAAACTGAAAACGGCCTCGTAACGGTCGCCGCCCTTCTCCTCCTCGTGCTTGATCAGAATGCATAGCCCTGCGGTGATGCCTACGCGCACCTGCAAGTCGCCGGAGTAGACCTTGTTGGTGAAGGGAACGAGATCGCCGAGAGAGTTGACCTTCTTGTTGCTTAGCCGGAGATACGCCGGACTGCCCCGATCACGCTCGTTGATCTCGTACACATACATCTCTTGAACATCACCTGAAATCAACCAAATATATAACATTAAAGCAAAATGTAGTTAATAGTTAATATTGTACATTTATCTTTATGGCCCTTTTTGGTAAAACATTGACCTATAGTCAATTTTGACTTATTCGATCATTATTAATTGTTTGATTTAGTTAAAATACTAATATAAATGTTTGGTTAATTAGTTTTTTGTAAGTCCAAAATGTTAAAATTCAAAAAGTTACTCAAAGCAACTTTTTTAATTAGCTTTTTGAGAAAAGAAATTATATCAAACAACTATCAGGTAACAGCTAATTTACTAAACACTTTTCACAATCCTAATGTTATCAACTATTTAGGCCATCTCCAAGGGGACTTTATTCCCTCAAAACACAAAAATGAAATGGCGCAAATCTACTCCAATGGGGCGCCATTTCACTAAATATTTGGCGCAGCACTGTGAACAGTGCGCCAAATCTGTATATATATTTTTTTCGTTTTTGACCCCTCCTTTTTGTTTTATTCCTTTTGTGTTTTATTTTTTGTTTTAATATATTTGTATATTTTGTTAAGTTGTTAACTATAAATTTTATATTATTTAAAATGAATTATATCATTTGAAAGATCCCATCAAGACGATTAAAATAAGTCTAATATTGAACATAGATTAATTAAAAATGAAAACACATAAAGCTTAATTATAACAAAATTAAAGCAACTTACATACTTAATTTAAAGCAAACACATAAAACTTAATTAAAAATAAAATTACATAAAATATAATTAAAGTCTAATTTATTAAATTACAACTATTAGTTTTGTTAAAAGAATAAAAGTATAAATATAAACTTTATGAGGGTGTAGGAATAAAATTTGGTGCAGAATTTAGTGTAATGGGTTGGAGATGGAAAAAATTTGGTGTAAGAATATGGGAATATTCCTTTTTGGTGTAAAATTTGGTGCAATGGTTGGAGATGGTCTTATACCATCTAATTAACACAATCAACTAATATTATCAACTATTTATACCATCTAATTAACACAATCAACTAATTGCTAACAGCTATCAGCTAACAGTCATTTTACCAAACAAGGCCTATATGTTTATATATTATAGGCTGAAGTAGCAGTTACCGGCGGCAGGATTTGAGTCGGATAGGCTGCTCTGGCTCTTGACAACCACTGATCTTTTAGGGGCGGCGGGGGGTGCATGAGAGAGAGGTTTTTTGAGCTGAAGGGTCGGAGTTGGAGAGAAGGGGAAGGGGAAGGGACGGCGCAGGCGGCGAGCTTAGGTGAAGAAGAAATGGCTCGGGAAGCGGCGGCGAAAGTTGAGGAAGGGGAAGCAACAGCCATTGTGAGAGTTGAAGAAGAGATCAGAGGGTATTGTAAAAGCGTGGTGAGAAAGGGGAAACAAAGAGTGGGTATATATAAGTGGAAGGAGGGGCCGGGCCGGGAGTGATGAGGCTCTTTGGTTTCGCCGGAAAGAGAGATGGTCGGTGAAACTCGGCGGCCTTTATCAGTTGGACTGTGAGTGGAAAAGTCGCCGAAGCCTTTTCACATCACATAAGCCTTTATCATTTGTTAAGGGAGCTAAAGCCTTTTCACATCACATGCATAATTGTCCCAATTGTAAAACCAACAATATTAAGTCATTTTTTAATGGAATAAGGTTCAAATTGACCACTGAACGTAACATGAAAATGCAATTAGGCCACTGAACGAAAAAAAAAATGCAATTAGGCCATTGAACAATCTAAAATTGTGCAATTTCACCTGATAGCAGGTTACCCTCAATTTTAGCAGGTTATCTGCTTATGTGGCAGCTGAGTTGACATTTTTAATAAATTTTAATAATAACTTTTTATTAAATTTTTTTTTTAAAAAAAAAATAAAAACGATTTTATTTTATTTTTTTATTTAATTTTTTCCAATTTTTTATAAAATTTATTATTAAATTAATTATTAAAAATTATTAAAAATGTCAATTAAGCTGCCATGTAAGCAGGTAACCTACTAAAATTGATGGTAACCTGCTATCTGGTAAAATTGCATACGTTTGGAGAGTTCAGTGGCCTAATTGCACATTTTTTGAGTGTTCAATGGCCTAATTGCACTTTTTTTTCGTTCAGTGGCCTAATTGCATTTTCAGGTTACGTTCAGTGGCCAATTTGAACCTTATTCCTTTTTTTAAAATAGTAACTAAAAATAATTACAACAATATGTCTCCCAAAAGGTTGAATCATCAATTCCAATAGGAATAAGGTTCAAATTGGCCACTGAACGTAACCTGAAAATGCAATTAGGCCACTGAACGAAAAAAAAAAAAAAAAAAAAAAAAGTGCAATTAGGCCACTGAACACTCCAAAAACGTGCAATTAGGTCACTGAACTCTCCAAACCTATGCAATTTCACCGGATAGCAGGTTACCATCAAGTTTAGCAGGTTACCTGCTTACGTGACAGCTGGGTTGGCATTTTTAAATAATTTTTAATAATTAATTTTAATAATAAATTTTATAAAAAAATTGAAAAAATAAATAAATAATAAAATAAAGTCGTTTTTATTTTTTTAAAAAAAAATTTAAATAAAAAATTATTATTAAAATTTATTAAAAATTATTTAAAATTTATTAAAAATGTCAACTCAGCTGCCACGTAAGCAGATAACCTGCTAAAATTGAGGGTAACCTGCTATCAGGTGAAATTGCACATTTTTTGAGTGTTCAGTGGCCTAATTGCACTTTTTTTTCGTTCAATGACCTAATTGCATTTTCAGGTTACGTTCAGTTGCCAATTTGAACCTTATTCCATTCCAATAACCTTAAATCCTGATCCGACAAAGTATTTGAGTTAATCCTGTGCGGACTTCTACCTTTTCTATTATCTAATAATGTAGCAATTGCACCAAAACATAATGGTGGGGAGAAATACCAAATAACACTAAATTTAACAAAACATAATGGTGGGGGGAAACACCAAATAACAAGAGTTCGTTGTAATTTTCTCTCAAATGTTTTATTGGATAGGGTATAGAAAATCCCTTAAAGTTGGAGATTCAACCTTTGAAATATCCGTGATACCCATAAGGGGGCGTTTGGTTCAAGGAATCTTTGATTATCCCAGTGATGGTTTTTGAGTTTTCGGGCCCAAGGAGGTCCAACACAACCTTAAGCTGGTGGATACACCTTTCACAAAAGGGTTTAAGTCTTAGTAAAATATGATGCTTAGTAGTACTTGTCTATTCCCACTCCGGGTTCTTGAATCTGCCTCATACAAGGGTGGAGGAGCCCTCTTTATAATGGCTCCTCCTCTACTGACTTAAAGGCTTATGATGGCCGACTTAAAGATTACATTCAATGCGCCGAGCCGTTGGGCGACGTTACGGACTCTGTCAACGGCTCTCTTTGGCTAGTAACTGGCGGACCGAGCCCGGCCTTTAATGCCTCAACGGCTCCTTGTCTTAACTGCGTTGAAGGCTCCCTCAACGGCTCTCTGGACCGAGTCCTCTCCTAGGTCGGGCCTGGGCCGACTCCTCGTCCCCGTTTGGTATTGGGCCGTCCTTCCAGTCTCTGAACTGGGCCTCCCTCTTTGGACCTGGGCCGAGTCCCGGACTCGGCCCATGCATTCTTTCTGGGCCTCTCTTCTTGGGCCGGGGTTCTCACCCCATCACCCAGGTAATAGGATTACTTGGGGGTAAGTAATGTGAGATTTTGGGAATGTAAGATTACCTGATGTGTTTGGTTAAAGTTGTAGGAATGTAACATTAACTTGTTTTGTTGAAGGTTATATTTTAAGTTATATTACATCAATTACTTAAATGCCCTCATAGAAATTGAAAGGTGTAAATTACAAGTTTTTTTTTCATAATTCAAAATTTAACAAGATGGTTCTACTACTAATAATAATAATAATAATAATAATAATAATAATAATAATAATAATAATAATGATGATGATGATGATGATTGAATGTGTACTGTAAGTAAAGATGAAATTCAATAATAATAATAATAATAATAATAATAATAATAATAATAATAATAATAATAATAATGCAATGCAATGCAATGCAATGCGTAATTCAATAACAACAACAACAACAACAATAATAATAATAATAATAATAATAATAATAATAATAATAGAATAATGAGGTTTATGTAATGAATAGAAGAGAAATAAATGAGGACAATTTTGGAATATTGAAAAGTAATCTCACATTACCTAACTAAAACTTGGTAATCACATTACCTCAAATATACCCCCATTTCCTACGTGGTAGTAATCTTACATTACTTACCCTCTCAGATTACCTAAACCAAACATGGTAATCTAAGATTACCTTTCTCAGATTACCAAGGTAATCTGAGATACCTTGAACCAAACGCCCCCTAAGGGCATCCCAAAAGGAGATTTTTGAGGAATTTTGGCTCAATTTTTTAGGGAGGAAGAGTGAGTTGGAAGAGAGAGAGGAAGGAGAGAGATGAAACTTTTTGCTCCTGCAAACACCCCTAATTTTGCAGAATGTGGGTCCCACAATTTGAATGGAGAGTTGCGCCTCATGCTCGCGCCCAATGCACGCGCCAGCCTGGGGCGAAAAACAATTTAATTTTTTTTCTTTTTCAACTTTTGATTTTATTTTTTTTTCTTTTAGTTTTTTTTTTCTCCCCTCTCATTTTCTCTTTCATAATCATACATACAAAAACTCCTCAAAATCCTCATTATTGAGGATGCCCTAAGAACTCTACCAAAATGTACTAAAAGAGTCTTGTTTTTTTTATCTCCCTTGCTTTAATTTTACTTTACATCTTTAGGCAGCATGTGTTGGCCTGCCAACATGCTCTCATCTTTTTCACTACTATTATTATACTTACTTTCACTTTCATTTAAGTTTTTTTCTTTTAATTATTTCGATATGCCCAATACATCACAAATAAAATCAAACTTACTTACCAAAAATTTTATGAGTAAATTAATAAAATCTGTAAATATTTCAAAAGTTTATTATAGTGACACATTTCAATTGACTTTTAGAAAGAAAATGAATAGTAACTTTTTTCTCTTTTTAATCCAATAAAATCAAATTATATGACACAAATAATACTCTCAAAAAATACTTTTGAATATGCACATAAATGTAAAACGTGCGTTAAAACTTTACGCATGGTTGGCTAATGTGGATAATATAATGGAAACTCCTTTTGTAAATACTTTATGTTTGTCTTTCCAATACATGATTCAAGGGTCTTGCAAAGCAATATGTATTTATTGATCCTGCTGGGTAAAATAGTTAGTCCATTAATTAATTTTTTTATTTTTTGATAACTATTAATTGTTTGACTTGGTTAAACAATTAATATAAGTGTTTGGTTAATTAGCTTTTTGTAATAGCTTATTGTTCCAAAAGGCTAAAATTTAAAAAGCTACTCAAAACAGCTTTTTCAATTAGCTTTTTGAGAAAGACCCTGTTTGGTAAAAAATTGACTTATAGGTCAATTTTGGCTTATTTGACCACTATTAATTGTTTGATTTAGTTAAAATATCAATATAAGTGTTTGGTTAATTAGTTTTTTGCAACTCCAAAATGCTAAAATTCAAAAAGCTACTCCAAACAACTTTTTCAATTAGCTTTTTCAGAAAAGAAATTATACTAAACAGCTATCAGCTATTAGCTAATTTACCAAACATTTTTCTACAACAGCTAATATTATCAACTAATTATACCCTCTAATTAACACAATCAGCTAACAGCTAACAACCATTTACCAAACAGGGCCTTTGTCATTTTACATATAATCAGCTATCCGCTAACAGCTAATTTATCAAACATCTTTCTACAATCAACCAATATTATAAACTAATCAAACTCACTATCTCAATCAACTAACAGCTGTTTATCAAACACTCCCAATATGTATAATAAATTTTAACCATTTTTTCTGTCTCTTGAATATATGCAGTAATTTTACTTTTGTTGATTCCTCCGACACATTTGGTTATCTGATTTGCATAATTGACCATCGTTGACTCCAATAATGTCACAAATTTAGAATCCGTATAGAAACACAAAAATTGTTTTCTAAAAAATGAATTCCATGTGATCTTGTTTGTCCTTTATGCGGTTTGGAAAATGAAGATATATTGCATTTATTTGCTAACTGTGTCTTTGCTCGTCAGTGTTGGCATATAGTAAATGAACACTGGACTCTATCTTATGCTGACTCGCTTACGGGATGGTTGGAGGAGATGTGGACGGGATTGGCCAAACATTTGCTTGAGAAAATTGTCATTATGCATGCTAAGAAAGGTTTGTTTGCTGTCCGTGAGGCTAAAGCAATTGTTGCTCGTGAAGCCCTGAGCTGGTTAAAGGATCATGGGTGGCAGCGATTTGTTCTGGAGACGGATGTCCAAGTTGTAACGCATGTTGTCACGGCTGGTCAATCAAATACGCCATTCGGTTTCATCATTCAAGAGATCCGTACTCTACTTCGCCATATGCCTCTCGTAGAATTTCGTTTTGTGCCTCGTAGTCGTAATATGATTGCTCACTCTTTAGCAAGACATGCTTTAAACTATGAGGGGGAGGGCATGCTTGGGTTTTTTGACTCTGTGCCTGGTTTTATTTCTGCGTTTTGTGTCTGAACTTGGCTTTCTAAATATATTGAGGTTATTCTGGTTTTTCAAAAAAAAAAAAAAATGATTTCTATAGTCAAGCATCTTGTATTCAGATGGCATGTAGTGATCTCTTCCATGTGATCGGTCATGAGATTGAGCTTCAGTGGAGGCGTTGTTGACTCTTTGTGCTTCATTACATTGAGAAAGTATGTTTGAACATCTAATAGAGTTATTAGCATTAAAATAATTATTTAAAAAATATATATATTTTTTACTTCTTCGTGTTTGGCTAGAAGTCAGAAAATAATTTTTTTTCTATTTGGCTAGAAGCTAAAAAAATTTATATTTTTTCTATTTGAAAAAAAAAAATGAATGTAAATCTATTACAAAATTATTTCTTATAAAATATTAATTATTTTCATAAATTAACAAGGATAATAATTTCGAACTAAATAAATTAAAGAATTTTTTTGGATGTGGATCGGGTCAAATCAAGATTGTTATTGTTTAATTTAACTTAGTCAAACTCATATTTAATCAGAAATTGAGGAATGTAACGACTTTGAACTAAAGAAATTGAAGAACAAATATTACTTTTTTTTTTTTTTAAAGTTGTGGACCGGTAGCCGCATTCTACCTCAAAGGAAGAAGGCAATCGGTTGATCACCTTCTTCCTCAAATGAAGAAGGTGACCAGTAGGCCGCCTCCTCTGGGTGAAAGGTGACCAGTCGGTTGCCTCCATTAGAGAAGAAGGCGACCGATAATTGCCTCTTGGAGAAGAAGGTAACCAGCAATCGTTCGCCAGTAGTCGATCGTAGATTTTTTATCAAAGCATTGGCTGAACTCTAACGGTCAGCTATTACAGGTCACTCAAAGTTTGACCAAAGCATTGGTGGAATTGTGGTTATGACAACATACAACTAGCCACCTTTGACTTACAGCGTGTTTGGGTTGTACTTTGTAGAATAGATATTCATGGAATAACATTTTGTGTAATTAACATCTTCTTCAATTTAGTTAGTTTATTTATTTATTTATTTTATACATTAGCTATTTCCATTATAAGTCATCCCCTACTATATTTGTTATATATTCCCGTTATCAGGAGTAGTCATTATTATCCCTCTAAATCTTTTCCATTTTAAGGCTCCATTCAGTTAAAATTAATTTTAAAAATTGTTATTAGAACAATGAATTATTTCACCACTATTTTTTAAACAACAACAACAATAACAATAATAAATTTGAGTGGTACCCATCTCACTACCTTTTAAAATGCACTCTAAATGAATTAAATAATAGACAAAATTTATAGTGTACATTTTTAAAAAAAGTACCGTGATAATTAATTTCTCAATTATAATCAAAATATAAAGTTAATATATCCTCGAAGTGGGATATATATTTCCTAATATTAGAATTTCTTTAAAACCCTAGAAACCAAATTAGTCACCCATAACTAAATCTATCTATAGCCGCAGGAATATACGTGACTGAAAATAAATGTCATTTTCTATAATAATTTTCCCTTATATATATGTTTATCTAATTATCCCGTAAACTAAACACTATTGGAAAGAAGATTTGATGCAGATTAGATTTGGTGGGCCCCATTGAAGGCCAAAGCTATGGTGGAGAAGTACAAAGGATACAGATGGCACAGACTTATTGGGACAAGCAGGATAAGGTGCATAGGTTTCCTTGGATTTTCTTTTTCTTAGCTTCTCACAATTACTATATATAATGCGTTGTGTCACTGTTACGTTTCCCTACTTCCCTTCGCTGCGGACTACTCTCTCTTCCTCCGCATTAATGGAACTACGATGAACCATCCAACAACCTCGGAACTGCCTTCCACTTCTTTAACTCTTGTCCACTTGTCTTTGTGAGTATATGTGTATATATATATATTTGTCTGAACTGATATGTCTATATCTGCAATTAACATATTATGTTCTTTCAGTTAACAATTTATGTGTACGTAATTATCATGTTATGTGTCTACAATTACTATGTTATGTACCTTCAATTTATTTACACTTACTGAAACGATTAATCGCAAATGTGTCAATGGTAGATATAAGATTTGAAGGTTATTTTTGAATTAGGGTCTACAATACAAGTAAATCCTGGTTATGATATAACTTGTCTATAGTGTTGGACTTGGCCCTTTGGGCGTCCGCCCAACAATCCCCTAGTCATATGATGTTCGACTTGGCCTTTTATCGGATCTCCCCCAACAATTTTTCTAGACATGTCAGCCTTAACTGGACAGTTTACTTGAACTCAGACATGTGACTTGACTATGATACTAGGATCAAGCATCATACACCATTTATGATTTTAGTTTCTTGTGACATGTTGACCATTGTTCCTGTTTGCTTAGGTTTTGATAGGTGTAAATGTTAGTATTCATGTATTCTGAAACCACTATTCTGTTCTATATATGCATTCTGAAGGCGTGGCAACGCTCTTTTCTGGCGCTGAAACAACACTAGTAAGAGACAAGAATGGCGTGCGGGGCTGTTTTAGGAGGAAGGGTACAAAAACAAGGATGTTTGGAACATCTTGGTATCCTTAGAAGACCACCACTTAGTGGTCTTCTAAGGAGAAGAGTGTGCAGAGTTCAAAATGCTTTAAACTCTAGTGAGAGGCAACTGAGGTGCTTGGATGCATACTTTGATAAGCTACATGATGATTCGAAGCGGTTTTCGATTCTGGATAATGGAAGGGCCAAGTTGCAGGATAAGATTAGAGAATTAGCTTCAGAGAGAGCAGTTAGAAGTTTGGAAGGTTACAAGGATAAAATCAGTAAGTATGAGCTAGCTAGCTAAGCTAGAACCATGAGAATAGAATCATTCATCCTTAGCTTGAATTCGTTATTCCTCGATCTAATGGTGTTCGATTTGTTCAGTGGCGAAGGCGGGAGACCATCTGCCGTCTGATTCTGATGGAAAAACTCGGGAAAGATCACCATATACTTCTGCCAAAATAATCTATGGAGGAGGTAACAAAGCTAAGAAATTTCACAACTATGTGGAGGTAAAGGCCAATGATGGTGAGACTGGTTTGAAGAATTCAAATGAAGACACATCGAGTTTGTACTTAATGTAATGACATCCCTCTTTGCTACCCTAATAGATACTTACAGCCCGTTTGGTTGGAGGGAATTGCAAGTCCTTTCAATTCCCTCCTTGCAACCAAACGCCCGTTAATTTGATGGACGGAGGCCAGTAATGGCCAAGTCCAGCACCTTGCCTCTGGAAAATGTGATCGCAGTGTATAAGTTGGCATAGTGGTAAGCTTTTGATCCTAACAGTAATAACTTTGATCATCTCTGAATGCAGAGGCACTTTGGCTTCCATAAATGTAGGAGTTTTCCTCTTCGAAATAGCGAGTCCAGTTAGGAATGCTGAGTTAGAGCTGTGCTCAATCCCATCACTTTACGGGGCAAAGATAAACGATCTGATCCTTATTGGAGAGTGGTGGAGGCTTGTAACACCAATGTTTCTGGTACAAGATTGACAACCTTGGTTCGTTAACGTTCTTATATATATGATGATGTTTTTATTTATCTGCTCGATCTATAGCTCTCCATCTTCTTGAACATCTGCAAGACTGTTTAACTAATGGGATTATAGACATTATCTCATAATGTAGCATTCAGGTGTCCTCCATATGGCGCTTGGCATATGGGTACTTCTTAGCTTCGGGCCTCCAGTATGCAAAGCATATGGTTCGTTTACGTTCTTTCTGATATATGTACTCGGGGGAATATCGGGCAACTTGATCAGCTTTCTCCACACGCCAGAGCCAACTGTTGGAGGAACTGTAAGTGCAACCAACATATATAGTATACTTGTTAGTTACTTATCTTTGTCTGAGGCTTCATTACTGTGTTCTGCAATGCGTTTTCAGGGACCGGTTTTCGCCCTAATAGGCGCATGGCTAGTTTGTAAAGCTCAGAACAGAGATATGGTTGAAAAGGAAGTTTATGGAAGCATGTTTTGCAAGGCCATGCTTGCCACTGCTCTCAGCTTTGTACTAAGCACTTTCGGCCCGATTGATGACTGGTTAGTAGCTATACCTCGTAGCAAATGCGCAACTTTATTTCCTTATAGAAGGACCGCCATCACATAAACCAGTCTTGCTCTGACACCACTTGTTGGAATCAAACGCTTACCACTACGCCAAAAGCTATAGCTAGCTTACAGCGAAGACGCAACTTTGTTCCTTATACTGTCACACATTTTCGAGAGCCAGGGTGCTGGATTTGGCCATTTACCAGCCTCCGCTCGACAATCCCCTAGCCACATGGTGCTAGGCTAGGCTCTTACCGGCCTCCGCCCAACATTAGTAATGAAGTGTTTAATATAGGAACTTTTAAATTGATGTTGTTGGTCCACAGGTCACATTTTGGAGCAGCAGTGGTGGGTGTAGCTTATGGGTACTTGGCTTGTGGCCCAACTCTTGAAATGGACAATGCATCATCCGATAGCAGTCAAAAAGAAGGCATCACACTTGTGAAACAATCTGCAGAGAATCCTTATAAATCTCTTATATATTTCTCATTGTTCATTCTACTGTTATGTTCACTACTTTTGATCATAGAGCCTCCACTCAGCTCAGTCAGCACTGATGAGTTTTAAGGTTGTAGCAGTGACATACAAATGAGATGTAAATATTTGGCAATACATGTAATACATACATCCTATATATATTCCCACTTTTGTTATGATGCACTTTCAGGCTTCCAGAAATGATCCATGGTTCAAAATAATATAGCTCTGCTCATATTTTGTACTATAATACCAATATGTCCAAAGAAAACAGTATAGTGTTTGCAGTTATACAGGAAAGCCAAATCTCTACCAGAGTTCTAATACTATATAAAGTAGTGAGCGAACTTCACAGAGGCTGTTCAGGTTCGCGTGTGTGCCAGTTTACGAGTGCCAGCGTATGGCGGCCCCCACACGCCACGAGTGTAGCGCACCACTGTCCTTCAGCGTCGCTCAGATCCTTTGGAGGTGGAATGTTGATGGGCACTTCCGAAGGATGACCAGTTGTCACCTTTCTCCCGTATCCTAGTCGTCCATGGTCTCCTCGCCCGAACTGCCAAAGTCCATGATTAGTGTCACTCAAATTCTTGAATTTCCATTTCTTAATTCATTTGGTCGGGGAAACGAATAACGATCTTGATCTGAGCTAGCAACTTGACCAAAGTTGTGAAAGTAACACAAGATATAACGTTGTAATGAACTTTAGGTACACTTAAGCAAAAACATCAAAGATTATGACATTCAAACCATATCTATCTGAAATTTAGTATGCAAATGCTCGGCTCAGTTTAGAGCATTGTATAAAGAATATCACAGCACTTACAGAAAACATGCGGCCATCCCGTGTTAGTGCCACAGAGTGGGTCCCTCCACACGAGATCTGCAACATGAACAATAAATTCATTAACTTCAAGAGGCATATTCATAAAATAAAGCTTGAAAATTTCAGGAAAAAAACACTCAAATTGGTCAGTAGATAGAATACACAAGGGATAGTAATATTGGATTTGTCCTGGAAGACTATTCGCAAGATATATGAATGGAATTACGACTGCAAATATTAATCAACACAGTAAGTTACTATAGACCATGAATCCACCAATTCGACATGCAAAATCAACAACACTGAACGACTAAAACAATGTAAATTTGCACATAAGTGGGTAAATTTTGTGGGTTAGAATATCCACATCGAATCTTTGATGCCTATGAATAAGGATGGTAAATGGCATTTCACCTGTACAATATTCTCCCCAGATAGAAGTTGAACCTTTTGTGGCACCATTTTACTGCTCTTATCATCCCCAAAGCCGAGCCTTCCATGTTCCCCTCTGCCCCAACCATAAACCTGGAGTATGGAGAACATTGCAATTGATAAGAACCTTTAAGGTACCACAACATCCATGGCTCCTATCAGAATAAGTTTTTACAAAGGCATATATAGAATATCCAAAATCAGCTAAAACACGCAAAAACATTCTATCAAAAACATTCGACTGTAATTTATAATGGCCCTGTTTGGTAAAAAATTGGCCTATAGGCCAATTTTGGCTTATTTGACCACTTTTAATTGTTTGATTTCGTTTAAATATCAATATAAGTGTTTGGTTAATTAGCTTTTTGCAACTCCAAAATGTTAAAATTCAAAAAGCTACTCCAAACAACTTTTTCAATTAGCTTTTTCAAAAAAGAAATTATATCAAACAGCTATCCGCTAATAGCTTATTTACCAAACACTTTTCTACAACAACTAATATTATCAACTAATTATACCCTCTAATTAACACAATCAGCTAACAGCTAAACAGCTATCAGCTAACAACCATTTACCAAACAGGGCCAATGTATTTTGTATTTTAGCCTTATTATGGTGGTTTGATATTTTGTCATTGACATTTCTAACGTCATTTAAACTTCGCCCCTGCTCGGATGATTTTCTGGATCCATCCCTAAATAATTATTAATTAATGCAGAGACAGTTACTTAGAAGACAACAAAATACCTCCCCTTCTTCTGTCAATGCTGCAGAATGCCATCCTCCAGCAGCAATATCAACCTGGAGAAAAATGGCAAAAATACATTTAGAGTTGTTATTTTTGCATTGAAGATAAAGGCACATCACCAGATTGGAAATCATAATACAAACCAGTGAAAGACCCAGCAGTCCTTGAACAGGGATGGGTTGTGATCTTGGCTGGGTATCCCCTGTTCCTAGTTGTCCATACTCATTATTACCCCATGCCATCAAAGCTCCATCATCAAGAAGAGCCAAGTTGTGAAAAGCTCCAACTGCAATTAGCCTTACACTTGCAAGGCCTTGTACTCGAACGGGCGTGGATATTTGCTTTCTGCGGAAAACATTTAGAAATCATAATTTTTTCCAAAGAAGAATAATCTTATTGTTTTACAGAGAATTCAACAGTATCTAACTTTGATGCCTTTTTGCCAAAAAAAAAAATGGTGCATGGGGGTGGGAGGTGGGGTGGGGTGATTTTTTTCACATGCCACATTTTTCCTTCTTTTCTCTTGGTATGACCAAAACATCCCCCCTCTTCCCATATTTGGAAAAAGGCATCAAAAGCATAAACATTGCAATAAAATTATTTAGAAATCCTTGTTTTATTCACTACAGACCAAAAATTAAGGAACTAAGAGATTAAGAGGGTACATGTCCCCAGGAGGCCATGGTTGACCCCATGTCCATACATGCCCTTCCTTTGTAAGAACCACCGAATGAGTGCCACCTGCAGCTACCTGCAATGTCAGGAAACAAGAAATTAATTCTTGAATACAAATCAAAGGCAAGGGAAAACACTAGAAAATGATGCAGTACTCATAAATTAGGATTCCCAAAGGAAAGAAATTGACATTATAATCTCACCTGACGAACCGAAAGCTTTGGCACACATCGCTGTGGAGTTCCAATATCCCTCCTCACAGGCTTCCCAGTGTCATCTTTCCTCTCTGGTTCTTCACCACACTGCCCATACTCGTTCCCACCTGAAACAAAAACGTTGCACACCCTAGAAGTTGGATAAATGCTCCCCCCATCATGCTGTTATTTCTGGAGATACATACATGATACATACACTCGATTCCATTGTATATATATTTCTTGGTGCTAAGTATGCTTCAATTGTAAAATTCATTGAAGTAATCTAACTTTGAAAGCACAAGATTACTCTTTTTTTTTCTGGAATGGGTAAAAAATTTAGTTTTCAAAATGAATTTCACTTATCCAATCTACAGCCTCTTCAAGTTTTACAAGGAAATAAAAGTTGATTTGGATTGAAGAATAAAGAAAATATACACACCCCAAGCATAAGCTCGGCCTTGGTCATCAACAGCCAGACAATGCCATCCACCAATAGCTGCCTGGAATCAGAAAGTATGACATTAAACTCCGAAATAAAAACCAAAAGTTTTCATCTTTTTCGGCATTGACATTTAGAGCTGAGATTACCTGAACAATTTTGACATTAGCAAGAGCCTTAACCTGACTGGGAATATTCTCAGTCTTAGATATCGGTGCGTGTCCCAAGGTCCCTCTTTGATTCCAACCCCATGTAAACAACTGGTTATTCAGCAAAAATAAAGACATAAACCCATTAAAACACAATGAATGTTTAGCTCATACACATAATTTTTAAATTTTTTTGCAAATACCTGGCCGTTTTCACAGATGGCGAGAGAGTTCCTGCTGCCGGCGACAACTGAGGAAACCTTCTCGTTCTGGAGTGCTTTGATAGAGCAAACCCATTCTTTCTCTTCGTCATCCCCTATTCCTAACTGCCCATCTTCTCCTGAGCCCCTGATAGACAGTCATCATCATGAATCAGAGCGTCGGTAAAAAGAGCACAATTACATAGGAGTAGGTTGGAGAACGGGTTTTGGGGTTAAAGAACAAACCACGCGATGACGGCGGATCTTGAGGCCATAGAGAGCGATTGCTGCCGTCAAAAATGGTCACACTAGCGTAGTCGTGGACTGCTTGCTAGTTGCTTCCGAGGGGAAAATGGTATTGGGCTTAGTGGTTGTGCGAATCCTACTCATACTGCACTTGTCTGCCACGTTTTTTTTAAAACCTTGAATGATGTACGGAATAATGGCAAATTATATAGTGTATTATGTTAAGAGTTTATATATATTATGTTAAGAATTTGTGTATTATGTATTATGTATTAAGATTATGTGTATAATGTTAGGAGTTTATGTGTGTTATATTCTACAATTATGTACATATGAAACAAAAGATTTTTAGAGCGCATAATGCATTGTGCACCTTGGTGAATGATATAATAATTGCGGAATAATGGAATATAATAATTTGCATTCAACTCCAATTATTTTTCAAAGGAATAAGATTCAAATTGGCTACTGAACGTAAAAAAAAGTGTAATTAGACCACTGAACACGGTAAAATCATGCAATTTGTCTCCAGTGTTTTGTAGTGACATGTTACCAACAGGTAATTGACTAAAATTTAAAAAAAAATATTTAAAAAAAAAAAACAGGGTCTTCCTCCGACAAAGTCAGCTCGACAACGGCGTGGCTCCCCTCTCCCGATAATGAGTTGTGACCTTCCCTCTCCCGGTAGTGAGTTGCGAATGAACGGCGATCTCTCATCTCCTTTTGTGCGAAGACAGTGTTTGGGAGCTACGGCGACGGGTTTTGGAGTGGCGATGGCGGATGAGAAGTTGGGCAGCAACTGGGTGAAATCTTCTCCCCCTGTTTCCGGGAGCAGGGTGTTCTGGCAGCTTTTGGGTGACGTTTTCCGGCAATGGGCAGCTCCGGCAGTGGCAGTAGTTCCGACGGCGATCTGGGTGGCAATTTCTCTCTTTCTGTTCCTCTGGTCTTCAACACTTCATTTTTTTTTGAGTAAATACCCAAAATGGTCCATCGACTATAGCTAAATTCACAAATTGGTCCTCAACTTTCAATTTCAACCAATTAAGTCCTTAACTTTGTAATTTTAACACAATTTGGTCCTTTGTCTATTTGACCGTTTGTTGACTGTGATTTTTGAGGATATATATGTAATTTCATGGTCCACCGTCGGTTTTAAAGGTTCCGATTGCATTTCCAGACCGAACTGTTACATTCGAGTCCACTGCCGAAAGCAATATACCAAATTCGGTCGCTTATCTTCATCCTCCCTTTGGATTCAATGTAGTTGAATTCGTACCAAAGCGAAGAAGACGACGTGTTTCCGAACCGGTGCAACGTCATCCTGGAGGCCTCCACGTGCTCCGAAGATAGCTAAAGGTTCTTTTGGAGATCGTCGATCATGGTCAACAAACGGTCAAATAGATGAAGGACCAAATCGTGTCAAAATTGCAAAGTTAAGGACTTAATTGGTTGAAATTGAAAGTCGAAGACTAATTTGTGAATTTAGCTATAGTCGAGGGACCATTTTGAGTATTTACTCTATTTTTTTTAAATGGCTTGTTTGGTTATCAGCGGTTAGAGGTTAGCGGTAGCGGATTGTGTTAGCGGTTATCAGATAGTGGATTGTATTAGCGGGTTTGACCAGCATATTGTATTAGCGGTTTGTAAAAAAAATGTTTGGTAAAATTAGTTGTTTAGATTAGCGGTTAACATGTAAAATGATCATAAGGGTATACATTATAATTTATAATAATAATAATAATTTAAAAAAAAAAAAAAAAAAAACGAGCATGGCGTATCCGCCAATAACCAAACATGGCCAAAAGCTTGAAGGGATGTCATGATCGCTGCCTTCATCCCTTCATGGATCTGGTGCCCTGTTTTTTTTTCTTTTCTTTTTTTTTTTTTTATATATATATTTTTTATTTATTTTTAAAATTTTAGCTAATTACATGTTGGTCACTTGAGACAAATTGCATGATTTTACAAGTGTTCAGTGGTCTAATTTGATTTTTTTTTTTGTTGTTCAGTGGCCTAATTGCACTTTCAAGTTACGTTCAGTATCAAATTTGAACCTTATTCCTTTTTCAAATTTAACTCTTACTTTATTCATAAAATGTACATCCATTGAACTATTTAGGGATAGCAATTAAATCACCAAACTCGAATAAGCTCCAAATTCATCCATAAACCCGAGAAAAAAAAACCATTAGCATTTGTAGCAGGTTAACAACATATTTGTGTTGATTGGGATGCCATGTGTATATTATTATTATTATTATTATTATTATTATTATTACTACAATTACTACTATTACTATCATCATCATCATCATCATCATCATCATCATCACCATCATCATCATCATCATCATCATCATCATCATCATCATCATCATCATCATCCTACCAAGCATTTTACCCTCTTCTTGGATGCCATGTTTTCCTAATTTTATTTCCTGACGTGTCAACTATTGTATTTAAAAATAAATTTTAAAATTGTATTTTAATAATTTCAAATAAAATAATTCTTTTAAAAATTATATTTAAAAAAATAGTCTGGCCGGAGACGAAGGGGACCCCTCCTTCTCCATGGTCGGCCCTTCGACTCCGTGGCTGGCTAGAGACGAAGGGGTCCCCTTCCGTCTCCATGACCAGACATAGACAAAAGGGGGCCCTTCATCTCCAGCCAGCCAATGGAGGCTGTTTTTTTTTTTTTTTTTTTTTTTTTTTTTTTTTTTTTTTTTTTTTTTTTTTTTGCAACAAGTATAAAATAAAAATATGCAAAATTTGTCCAAAAATTATTAATTGTTTTAAATAAAAGTTAATACTAACCAGCTTAGTTGACGATAGTGGTTGTATACTCTTGTCCCTTAAGAAAGGTCGGGAGTTTGAACGCCCTCTGTATGGAAAAAATTAATATGGTAGGAGTTTAGAGGTGTCTCCTATAGTTAGGTGTCAATTTGGGGTTTTTTTTTTTTTGTTTTTTTTTTTTGTTTTTTGTTTTTTGTTTTTTGTTTTTGTTTTTGTTTTTGTTTTTTGTTTTTTTTTTTTTTTTTTTTTTTTTTTTTTTTGCATCTAGGTCAAATTTTAGGTATATAAATACAAAGCATAATAAAAAAAAAAACGCGGTGCCAAATTGGTCTTTTTGCATCTAGGTCAAATTTAAGATGCATGATTTTTGTTGCTGTGTGCTTTAAGGTAGTGCATGATTTGTCAAGAAGGTGCTTTGTTTTCTGTTCATAACTACTTTCTCAACCAAATGAAGCACAAAGAGCCAATATCGCATCCTGGGGCTCGAACCCACAACCGCCCCTATAAGGTAGCAACTTGGTGCCATTGGACAACAAGGTCCTTGGCAAGTTCAAAATGATCTAATTCAAAAAAAAAAAAAAAAACTTTTGGAGTAAACATGAAGAAGATGGATGCATTTGAGGATGCACATTTTTTTTTTAATGTTCATTAATTTGAGCCGTTGATATAGATTTGATCAACGACTCAGATCTAACCTCATTTTCACCTATGAGCATCTCTGCACCATAACTCATCCCTATATATGGAAATTTTTTACTGTCATGATGTGCCAATTAATTAAAAGCTCTACATAAACATTTAGGCTTTGAACTCTCCTCATTAGTTTTTTCTTTGAGTTTTTACCCCTTTTGGTCCCTTGACTATGACTCATTCTCAATTTTGCATTCCGACATTTAATTGCACCCAATGTGATCCCTTGACTTTTAAAAATTACCCCAATTTGGTCCTCCGTTACCTTTTCCATCAATTAGGCGTTAAGTTTAGGGGTATTTTGGTCATTTCATTGTGTTTTTTTTGTGGGTTTCGGAGCAAATTAAGCTCAAAGGTTTTGGAGAAAAATAGGGTATGGAAATGTCGACAGGAGGTGTGCGCTATGGCCGCGACTCCGACTGCAAATTGGCCATCAACGATCTCCATTCGTTCGTTCTAAGCTTCTGACACAAATACATCTTCAAGAAGGCAGAAAGATTTCTCTTCTTCGAACACAAATACATCTTCAACCCCGAGGTCAGCCACACCATTGTTGTTGAACTCCTTGAGAAGGCATTCATCACCTTCAAGCTTTCTGGAATTATGAAAGGGACCAACGGGGATGGACGAAGGCTTGGGTGCTCTGTTTCTCACGCTAACAGCATCAACTCCAAGGCCGACGACAGAAAGGGTATTCTTCGAACCTAGAGAACGGGATATAGAAGGCTCAACCGACTGAGGAGCAGTCGATTTCCCTTTTCCGGCCATGAAAACAACAGAAAAATAGACGGAAAACGGAGAGAAGACTTAGTGGAAGTCGCCGGAGAAAACCTTCGTGAAGTCGCCGGCAATACTAGAAAACCTTCGTGGAGTCACCGCTTCGAACAACAACAGCCAAAGAACAATCTGGTCGCCGGACTATTTTGTCGTTAACGGAAAAGCCAAGGAGAATTTTTTATTGTTGTTTATTGTTACACTGGCTCAGTATTTCATCACTTCTGGCTCCTCTCCTGGGTAATTTTTTTGTCTTTTTTTTTAGTTTTATATCCATCATTATTGCATTTCATTGTCCTTGGTTTGGAGTGCCCATAATGTTTCGATTCTAAGGAAAATTTTAACCTCATTTCCCTTTTCTTTTGGAAAAAATATAGGTATGTTCTTGATGCAATGAGGGCTGTGAATGAGGCAAGTGCCTTGTCCGTCAGTGGCCTCAAAGTAAGAAAACTATCCTTCTGATTGTGTATACATGTATGTAAAGAAAAAGACATTTAATGAATTTGGGAAGAAATTCTGTTATCTTATATGATTACGTAAAGTGTTACAAGGCCAGAAAGCTTCTTCAATAATCAGATAATAATTATTGAATTTTTCTGTTGATTATCTTGATGTTGAATGATCAAGCAAAGGGGGTTTCAAGAAAAAAATGGCAGTGTAGTTATTACAATTGATCAGAGCAAAATGGGCAGAGATCTTTTAGATAGTAATGCGACATCTTGGACAAAGCTTGTGATGGATATGTACCCCCACGGAACATCTGTTAGGTCGGTGAGTGGTTTAATCATTATGGTTATGTTTATCTTAATCATTATGAACAGAGCACTCAAGTCTCAAATGGCGGGAGTGAACACTGAACAGAGCCATTGGGTTGAAGGGATGTGGGAGCTTTGGTAACGGAGGACCAGAAACCACAAATACCAAAATACAACAAAATGACCAAAAATACCCCTAAACTTAACACCTAATTGATGGAAAAGGTAACTGAGGACCAAATTGAAATAATTTTTAAAAGTCAAGGGACCACATTGGGTGCAATTAAAAGTCGGAATGCAAAATTGAGAATGAGCCATAGTCAAGGGACCAAAATGGGTAAAAACTCTTTTTTCTTTCATGTCTTCCAACTGCTTCCCACTACCCTTGTTGTTCACCACAATTAATGGCCGAATAGAGATCTTAGACGAAGACGGTACTCAACAAAATGTCTCAATAACACCTTTCTTACCACTACTTGGATGCTGCAAAATGTCATCAAATAAAAAAGTTTCGTTTTGCTTCATAGTCACATGGGTAAACTGCAACAAACACTCTATGCATTCACCTGCCAAACCAACACACTTATAGAATTCGGACCGCAACTGGTTGACTATCGATTTAGCTTCCTCTTCACCTACACTTTAATCTATAACTACTCCATCAACTTGAAATACTTGCCACAAATAGGCATATCTAGTCCACTGTGTAACCACATAGTTTGTAGGATACATTCAACCCGGACATCCTTACAAACAAGGAAAATATGCCTACACAATAACCCAACACTTTCAAACATCTGATAGCTACAAAAGTAGCGCCATTATCATTCAGGTTATGCTCCATACATGACACACATTCATCATCTTTTACTTCATAGCAAACTAAATCCCCCAGCTCATAAAAGGAAACAACATGACACATAAAACACCCAACAAAAATTTATGCGTGAACTTCACAGAAAATAGTTTTAGTGTACATTGATGCAACATGTCGCTCCAACATCAGCTGTGTCTTGTAATATGAAAAATAGCCAACACAAGCATCATTTAGTTTGGTATGTATGCCTATGAGTATCAATTGCACTCTCAAATTGCATCAAAAAAAAAAAAAAAAAAAAAAAAAAAAAAAACTCCACTGAACTTGTGTGATGCGTTACGAAACTCCAAAATAAATTATTTTTCGCTTCCAACCAGGACATTGTATGAATTAAACCCTCCATAAACATGTTGCTGAAGTACACATAGATCCAAAACAATGCACATGTAGTATATTGTGACATTACCATATTTAGTATTACTCTTTTTATTTTTATTTTATAATGTCATTAACTTTCATTTGTTTTTTATGATCAATCCTCCATTGAAATTTTCATTATTATCTCTCTCTCTCTATCTATCTATCTATCTATCTATCTATCTATCTATCTATCTATCTATCTATCTATCTATCTATATATATATATATATATATATATATATATATATATATATATATATATATTATTATTATTATTATTATTATTATTAAAGCAAAATGAGATACTGTAAAAAGTTTCCGCCAAATCCAATACTAAGTTTAAGCCAATCAAAATCAATTACTAAGTTTAAGTCAATCAATTCAATTACTAAGATGCCAGCCAACCAAAATCAATTACTAAGTTTAAGCCAATTGCTAAGATATCTAAACATCTATATATATTTCACACCATCTACAATACAAACACTATCAAGGAAGTTGTGATAGCGTATCAAATCTAGAAACGCTCTTCGCTTGCGAGTTGTGAGAGAGTATGAAATCCCCGAGAGAAAATCGTCTTCCATAATCAAATCCAAGGAAGTTGTCTTCCATGACCAGCAGGTAAGTTCTTTTACAAATCTCAATTCAAATCAGGCTACATCAATCAGTTTATACGAGACCATGTTAAAAGCTCTATTCTATGAAAACTGAGAAACTAAAGAAACTGTGAACATCAAGATGTGATCTTTGTGTGTCTGAATTTTGAATTTTAAACAATTGAATGATGGTGGTTTTTTTTTTTTTTTTTTTTTTTTTTTGCTGAACAATGAACAGATAGACATTTTTTGTCTAACGCATTTCAATGGGGGATGAGATGTCATTCCTACTTCGAATCTGATAGACATTTTATTATGTTTTTCTATATTTTATGATGGATCTGTCTAAGTTATTCCTAAATCCTTATTACTATTTAGAATAAGGTAGCAACACTGCTTTCTATGCTATTTCATAATATTTTGCAGGTTTAGAAGTACATATACAAGAACATATCACACATAGCAAATAAGAGGACTCCAAAAGCTGATAGAATTTGATTATCCTTATCTATATTTTAAGGTGGATCTCTCTAAGTTATTCATAATTCCTTATTACCAATTAGAATTAGGTAACAAATAGTGCTCCTTTTGGCTTTGGGTTTCTATTTTGCAGGTTTTGGAGTACATGGCTTTGGGTTTCTATTTTGCAGGTTTTGGAGTACATATACAAGAACACATCACATAGCAAATGAGAGGACCATGACAAACAGTGTGAATTGAAACAACCAATTTCAAGAGCATATATATCATGCATGAAGACATAAAAAATTGTTTTTTTTTTTCCTACAAAAAAAATGTTATGATAGAATTGTGTAGGACATGTATTGTAACACCCCCGATTTTTACCACAATTTTTAAAACTTAAATTCAAAGTTAAACATCTAATCATCAAGACGTAAAGCAAACGGAAGCTATATGAAATCGGTAAGTGTTATGCCACACCCATAAACCATGGGTGCACAGGCTAGTAAACAACAATCTAACAAAACATAAGAATACTAAGGCGCCCAGGCCAACAAGAGTAACTGTCTAGCAAGAGATCTATTCTATCTAAGTCCACATCTAGCGTGCTTGGCATCTACTCAAAACCTGTAAAATCAAGGGATAACACCTGGTCAGCGAATATTGCTGGCAACCCATCAGTACGCGTTAAATAACATATATAGATAGATATAATCAAAACCATTTGGAACGGGAATATAATATATATCATTTTAAAACCAAAGAGAGGAGTCAATACCAAAGACTCATCAATTACTCTCAAAAGAAATGAGGATCACCATCCTCACAACAACAACAAGACTACAAACATGAAAGATAACACAACCCATGATGCATTCTACTGATCACAAAGTAGAATACATCAAGACATGCTCATAAGCAAGGAATACACATTCACACGGTGACAACTACATGCCACAGTGACAACTACATAACACAAGTTTCATAGTTCTAACCTTATGCCCTGTTCCAACCTTATGGCTACCCATGACCTTATTTCGGTTCCAACCATTACCTCCTAGTGCCACCCTATACTTCTGAGTCCAACCTTTTGCCTCCGGGGACCGTCGTCCCCCCTCCAACAACCTCCAACATTACCACCGAACTCTCACTACATGAGGGTACCATTAATTTCATTCACACAACCACCAACTCGTGAGCAAAGCTCAAATAACAAACCACCAATCTTAATCATAGTCACACAAGGTCATCATCATTACCAAGAAGACTAAGGCTCAACAATAGCCTCAATCAAGTATCAATCAAAGGGTACAACGATTTGCATACGTTCACATCATAGGAATCAATCAAGAGACCACAATAAAGACATGAGACCATACTCAACAACAAAGGATTACAATCCAACACCAAATGATTGTCAACACAAGTTGCCAATCCCAATAAGAAGGAACAAACCACACATACTAGCATTTCAACATCAAACTAGCATGCTTATCAAACGGGTAAATCAAAAGTAGTTCCAAAGAACATTCAAGACTCACGTTAGCCCAACGAATCACAAAGTCGGACTCTTTGCACGATTCAAGACACTAAATCCTACATGGATTCCTAACATACCGTCCTAGACATACGAAACATCAAGAAGACTCACAAATAGCCCAATAAATCAACATCGGGAGGTCAAAATATCAATATCGAGAATAAAGAATCATGGGAACAAATTCCCGACATCAACCAACAACGTTCCCCGCGGGTACACACCCACGAACCACCGGTTCCCCGCGGGTGGGGTGGCGGGTTGGGCCCTGCCCGTCGTTTCGCCCGCGGGTACACACCTGTACACAAAAATATCCCTTCGGGGATTTTCAACAACAAGGCCAAGTCCAATTCCAAAACACCTAAAATCTCACACACAACAACAATATGACTTGAATCCAATAAATAGCCAAGCAATGACATTCAAAAACCCTAAGAACAAGCTCTAAACATGCATCACCACAAGATAATGCATCAAATCTCACAAATCAACACAAGAATCACAAGTAGAAGCTAAGAATCATCATATAAGTAAGAAAATAGGTTTTGTAAAGCATGGGTTACCTTTGTAGCCTAACAACTTCTTCTTTTCACCCTTAAAAGCCTTTCCTAGAGCTCCTCTTCCACACCAACTTCTTACACAAACCAAAACACAACAAAGATCCTAACTTTTAGAAAAAGACAACTAAAAGAAGGTTAAAAACACCAAAAAGCTAAGGATCTTACCCTTTCATATGCTCAAGATGAAGAAAGTAGGAATCTTGTAAGAAAATCTTGCAAGACTTTGATGCTCAAATTCTATCTTGGAGAAGAAGCTAAATCATTTTAGAGAGAAGCTAGAGTTTTTGAGTTTTAGGTTGAAGAGTGAATGAAATGAGAGTGTCTTGCTAGGTTAGCTTGAATCACAATTCTTAGGTAGAAAGACATTCCTACCCTTACTAATGTTGGAATGATATATATAATTGAGTAGAATAATTTAATTATATATATATAATTTAATTAAGAATTTTTATTCGTAATTATGAAATTAATTATTATATATAAAAATAATCTATTAAAAGGTAGAATATTTATTTATATAATAATTATTTTCATATGAACGTATGTAACTGTCAATTTCATTATTTATAATATACATAATATACTTTAACAATATAAAAAAATAAAATAACATTAACTACTATAAATTTATAGGTCGTGCATCGCACGGGCATTATACTAGTATCATTTATAAGAGAATGATATAAATTATATGTTGAGACAAGATACTTGAATGATGAAAGTACATATTTGTTATATTTATTTAAAGAGAGTGACAAAATTTAAAATGAAACATTACTTGTGACAAGTAAACAAAAATTGTGTGTGAATATAATTGAACAAAATTTTAAAAAGTAATATTATGTGTGACAAAATTAAGAATTTGCGTGCTCTTTTGATTAATATAACTTGATTAACTTCCTCTAGATTGGGTGTGTGTGTGTTCTAAATCATCAAAATATTTTTCTTTAATCCTCTCCTCTCCCACAGTAAAACCGTGATACGCTGGGTCTCTGGCTCTCTGCTGAAGTGCTCCTTCACTGTCGCACTCCTCTTTCTGAATTCTGAGGCACGACATATTAGCGAACTTGTATATGCTCCAGAAGAAGAGAAGCAACGTAAATTCTGAAAATGGCGAAGAGCTATGCGAGAGAGAACGCGCCCCTATCGAGATTCGGAGTACTGGTGGCGCAATTGGAATCCATAGTCGCCTCTGCAGCTCACAAGCCTCCCGACCCTCTCCTCTGCTTTGATCTCCTCTCCGATCTCATCTCAGCCATCAACGAAGAGCCCAAGGTCAGCATTTACTCTCCTGTTTCTCTTTAGATCTCTACTATATCATTTAACTTCGTCTCTCATTCTACTAATCCTTTCGAATTGTTGTTACATTCCCTGGATTCTAAACCAATACTTTTATAATTCTCTTCTCTCATTTCGTTTGAGTAGGTGTTTGAAAGAAGTGTATAAGTCCAGCGCAAAATATTGGTTTTGATATTTGCTCTGGAAATGTGAACTTTGAGAGTTTGAGGCAATATATTTCGTTATGAAACTGTGTTCTTTCTTAGTAACTCAGACTTTTTAACAAAAGTTACAGACTTTCTTGTGAAAATCCTTTTAGTTTCTAGCAGAGTTTTGTTACCTGATGTGAATTTTATCCATAAATGGATTGTGCTAGAATTTATTCTGAATGGTTCATGATTTCATGTATTATTATTGCATGAAGTCAAGGTTCTTGATCATGATGTCCGAATTTCAGGAATCAATACCGATCTGTCAGAGGAAATGTGAAGATGCTCTTTATTCTCTACTTGTGCTTGGTGCAAGAAAGCCAGTGCGACACTTGGCATCTTTGGCTATGGCTAGGGTCATACAAAAGGGTGATTCCATTTCAATATATTCCAGAGCTAGCAGCTTGCAGGGATTCCTCTCAGATGGAAAGAAAAACGAGCCTCACCGATTTGCTGGTTTGTCATACTTGAATTTCCTCGTTTGCCAAAGTTCAGGCATATTAAAAGATACTCCATATTTCTTTTAGGTGTTTGATATTAGGTTGTTCTCTGATTTGGAAAAATGGAATGGGTACTATGTCAATGACATCTTTTTATCATAGACTTCAAGATGTCCTTGTATTTTAACTTCCGAGGGGCTTAATAGATTATCCATTGTTGTTATTCTTTTGTTGATACATTGAACTTTGATGTTCTGTAGTATTACACCTTGTTACCAACTTACCATACATGTTCTTGTTGCTTTTCCTCTATAGTACATTTCTGTAGTTGATCCCAGTGCACAAGACTCATTTTATTGAAGCTTATCTCTGTGCTCTAAAGGTGCTGCTGAGTGCTTGGGTGAATTGTATCGCTACTTTGGGAGACGAATTACTTCTGGATTACTTGAAACAACTGCAATTCTCACAAAAATGTTGAAGTTCAATGAGGTAATTAGTATACAAAGTGATTTTAATATCTATCTAGTTCATGAGGTGTGTGATATCAGAATTCCTTTGCCAATACTCAATAACAGATCTTAGTAATTTTTGCATTAGAGTACCAATTTCTTGCTTTTCTTTTCTCTTGTTAAATAAGGGATATTGTGGCAAAATATTACAGGCCTCACAATGCATTATTTCTAGGTCAAATTTCTCAAAGTTCAACACTCGAACATCAGTTGACTATCTATAGACATATAACTGTGAGAATACAACTTTTTAATGATCCTGTACAAACACAGCATGGACAAGAAACTTTTAATGATAATGAATAAGTCAATAAGTACAATATACATAGGAACTTAGTAGGACTGTTAGTAAAAATAATATCCTAACAATGAGACATCTTAAACACCATATATTCATAATCAATATTACATGTTTGCTGGCTTCTTCAAGAAATATCTAGCATCAAATGCCTTAATGGACACTAATATCAATGAGCACAGAGTATGGGAAAAGAAGCATAACCCATTAAATCCTTCCTTTAGACCCAAGGTCTTTCTCTCATAAATCTCACTTCCTAAATATGCAATTGTTCAAAGACTTGACAAGTTAGTATAATTCAATTGCTTATAGGCAATAGGTAGTGAATTGTTACTACGATATCTTTATTTTCAGTAACTAAGCATATTTCCTCTTGATGTTAAAAATCAGTTCATGTGTTAGTTCATATTAAGATTTTGTGGATCAGTTGCATCTGCTTGTATTATGAATGTTTTTCATTTGATCCTTGCTATCTAACATTTTGTCAAGGGCATGCAACACATCTAACAACCAGTTACTTCAGGACTTCGTGAGACATGAAGGTTTTCACATGCTTCAGAATGCTTTGGAAGGATCAGGTGGCAGTGCTGCTTCCTCAGCATATACAGAGGCGTTCCGTATCATAATGCGGACAGGAATTGGAGACAAATCATTTAATGTTAGAATAGCTGCGGCTAGATGCCTGAAGGCATTTGCAAACATTGGAGGACCTGGATTAGGTGTTGGAGAGCTTGAGAGTTCATCTTCTTACTGTGTCAAGGTTGGACAATTTGTATTTTTTTAGCTATTTACATTTTTGTTAATTGTTATCCCATTTTATTTTATTGATTCTAATTTTAATTATTCCTTTACTTGAGTTCAAATTTATAGCTCTAACTCTGTAGGCCCTTGAGGACCCAATACCATCTGTTAGGGATGCCTTTGCTGAAGCCCTTGGAGCACTGCTTGCTCTTGGGATGAATCCCAATGCACAGGTGAGCATATGTGGCTGCCATGCTTTATTGGTTTCTTGCTTCAACTTTTAAACTGTTATTCTTAATAGGTGCAACTGAGGGGGAAAGCTCATTTTACTCAAAAAAAACTTGAAGGAGGTCTCGAAAGGCACTTGGTTTTGCCCTTCATAAAAGGTATATCTATAGTAGCTTGCACTTTAGTTCTTTGCTTCTCTTCCTCTAGCTAAAAGGAATATGCATTTATTGTTGTTGTTGTTGTTGTTGTTTTTTGCTGGTGTTGGTGTTGGTTTTTAGTTCTATGTGATGGTTTATTGGTTTATTATCGTTAGCAAATTCTGATGAACATTGATAAAATTTTCAGCTAGTGGACCTCGTTCAAAAGACTTGCGGGTTGGGCTTACCTTATCATGGGTGTCATTTCTACAGGTAGCTCATGACACAGAACATTAGCTAAAGGTGTTTTCTTGTTGTGTAGTCTAGGTGAACTACCATTACTGGATTTGAATATCTTGAGGCTTATAAACTAACTTGCTTGGCTATTAATACGGTAACATGGAGAGATAAAAATATAAATTATCAAACTCGGTTTGGATATGCATTATTTAGTCATTGTTTATTAATAAGCTCAAAACAGCTTGCTGGTCTAGTTTGGATAGACAACTTTAATAAGTTCTTTTAAGATAGACGCTTTTCAATAAGCTCTAAACAACTTATATGGGTTTACCATTTTAACTGACCTTTGGAAAGCTGTTTTCAGTTTATTCTAATAAGCTCCTTGAAATAGCTTTTGGAAATAAGCACAAAACAGCTTTTCAAAAGCCATAAACTCTAATTAAAAAAAAGAAGCCATAAACTCTTTTGATAAGCTTTTCCAAATTCCAAACGCTATAAAATCAATACAAATCATTACAGTAGTAGATAAGCTGAAAATGACCTCATTCTATAGCTGATGGTGATACTAGAAAAAATGCCTTTCCTAACTTTTATGTCTGCCACAGCAGATTTACTTTTACAGTGTAGTTTCTCTGTCTTTTAACAAGTGCAAGCAAACTACATCGACTAGAACTCCACAATTCTTTTTGCAGGCCATTCGCATGAAGTATCTTCAACCTGATAGTGAGCTTGATAAGTTTGCCACCCAAGTTATTGACATGCTTCGTGTAGACAATTCTTTTGATGCTCAAGCAGTGGTATGTTTCTTCCTTATCTGACGCTTCAATTTCTATATGATTTTATGGGAGCAAAGAAATCTTCTGATCCATCAAAGTTTTCTTTTATGTCCTCATTGAAGTGAAAGTGGCATATGTTGAATGGACCTTATATTTACTTTCTCTTTGTTTGTATTTTAAGAACAAAGTTTATCATTCTCCATTGTGTACTACATCTGCTTGATACTACAATGATCTCGTTGTTCAATGAAATTTTCATTCCTCTTGTATCCTTGAAGTTGGACTAAATAGATTAAACTTATGCTGGCTGAAAATTGTACTATTTGGAGCTCCGCATACCCAGAACCATACAACTATCCAGCCTTAAGTACGCTAGGCTTTAAGCTCTACATGTGGGTGTATGCAATTAACAAAGATGATAGATTTTGGTAACTGGAACTCTTTAGTAGTCATTTGTCATTGTAATCATTGTTGATAATGCTGTCTACAAAGGCTCTTTGTGAATTTATTAAAAATTGGCTGAGCAGAAGAATTTGGCATTTTAATTAACAATCACTCAGAATTGCGCAACTCTTTGATATATTATCATAGACTTTGCAAATTTATTCGGTTTCTAAATGGTCTGCCTTGTACTTGTTTGAAGGCATGTGTCCTTTACATTCTTCGCGTTGGTATAACGGATCAAATGAGTGAAGCTACTCAAAGTGGCTTCTTGGTTGTTTTGAGCAAGCAGGTTATTCATAGCTATCCTTTTTACCTTTATCTTTTGAGTACTTGTATAATTCATTCAGGTGATCTAATGTTACTTAGTCTGCAGCTTCAATCTCCTGAGGCCACTCCTTCAATGCGAGTTGCTGCTTTACGTACTCTGTCCTATGCTTTGAAAACACTGGGCGAGGTGAAACATAGTTTCAGGGTCTACATATTTTTGCCTGAATCTCTTCTTTCTTGTTGAAACCTATGTTCTTGTTCGTACTCTTGACAACTAGCTAATGTTATCAAGAAGGCATTCAACCAACTTTTGATATATCGAAAGAAAAGTTCCATGAGAGATATATATGTATTGGATAAAATTGTGAAGAAAACACAAAAGCTGAGCAGTAGAATTGGTTAATGATAAATTTTTTTGATTTATTACTTTTTTCTTTTGGGTATGGATACTGGGGAGTGGGGGAGCTTGACAAGAGTTGTTTCTTTTTGATATAACATGATTAACTAGTTCATGCTTTTAAATTAACTGCTGAGAGGGTAAACTGGATTCTCCTAATAATTAAGACCAGGCCTAAGATCATACTGATAGTACCTGTAATAACCCATGAAAAGAAAGCCCAAAAGTTCTATAATACCTCATTAAAGCATAAATTTAGGCAATTCTTTGTCAAATAACATTTTTATTAGCCATGGGGAAGTTGATATATGTATTGGTTTCTAAAGGTCGTATTTAAGTATGCTCAATATTCAGGTGCCTGCAGAATTCAAGGAAGTTCTTGATAACACTGTTGTTGCAGCAGTTTCTAATCCGTCACCACAAGTAACTTTCTGAATTTTTGATTTCTAAGTAGTTCAATTTATTAAATGAATTTCTTTTTGAATACCATTTTGCCATTTTGGTTTCTATGCATTTCCTAGGTACGTGTTGAGGCTGCATTGACATTGCGTGCTCTTGCTGAGGTTGATCCTACTTGTATAGGTGGTTTAATTTCTTATGCAGTAACCATGCTTGGTGCAGTCAGAGAGAACATTTCATTTGAGAAGGTATAACTGAAGCAGTAGTTAAAATCAGAATCTGTGTTTTTGTTCGCAGGCTGCTACAACTTTCTCTTATTATCTATGTTTTGTCACTGTAAATTTAGAATCCTTCATGCTTCTTGAGGGACTAGTTCTCCTTGACCTTCTTTGATAACAATTTCTGGACCTGCACAAATGATGAAGAGCATAATTTTCTCAGCATTTATGAATTCTTTGCTTAGCTATCTCTAACTTGTTGTGATTTATTATCTATCCTAATTTCTCCCTTGTGTACTGTTTACTAGTCTTGTCTCATTTGTGGTTCTAGAGATGGGTTTCAAAAAATTTTCCCCACATACCTTTTACTACGTGAGTTATTTAATCTAGCTTTGCTTCTTTGCATGATATAGGGAACTAATTTAAAAGCTGAGCTGGTCTGTCTGAATGGTCAAGCTGCAGTTTTGGCAGCATTGGTTTCTATTTCTCCAAAATCACCTCTTGGTTATCCAGCTAGGTATTGTTTTTCATTGTTGATGCTTAAATTCTTTCTCCTCTGCTTTAAGCTCTGTTACTGTCATATATCAACACTTAAAATATTTTTAAATAAGTGATTTATTATGTTCTCTTCTTGTTGAGTGGGGGAAGTTGATAAAGGGGGTTTGTATCATACCAGATTGCCTAGATCAGTTCTTGAAGTTTCCAAGAAAATGCTTTTAGAATCAAGTAGGAACCCTACTTCGGCTGCCGTTGAAAAGGAAGCTGGATGGATGCTTTTATCATCTCTGCTGTCTTCCATGCCAAAACAGGTAAAAAAAGGTTCCTGGTTTATTTGTGAAGCATCTAAATGTTGATTGTTAAGGATCATATTGATGGGTGCAGGAGCTTGAAGAAGAAGTTTTTGATATTCTTTCTCTATGGGCATCTGTGTTCAGCAAAAATCCAGAACACCACATTAGCGCAACAGTAGATTTGCCATCTAATTTATGGTTAGATAATCCTTTATTATGTTAAATTTGTACCTCTTTTTTTTTTTTTTTTTTTGGTCATTGCCAACTGTGTTTATTGCATCCAAAGTTGTGGACCATAATATGTTCTCTTTCAGCTTTCTCTGGAATTCCAGATTTTTTTTTTGTTTTTTTTTTTTTGTTTCTTTTCTTTTCTTTTCTTCCCATGCAAACCTTGGAGTTTGTTGGGTTTTTATTTTCATGGATTTTTAACATTTTCTTCTCCATTTAGCACTTTTATGCATTACTTGAGAATTCAAAATATTTATTGCTTGTTGTCTACTTCAAGGCCTAGGGCATTTATGTTCTAGGGGGAGGGGGTCCTTAGCCTTAGCCTTCTTAAAAACCATTTTTACTTAAGTGAATAGCATTAGAGGACTGTCTAGGAGAAGTACTTTTAATCTCAATATCTAATGTTCTATGAGGAACCTGATCCTTCAAAGAGAGTGTGGCAACATCGTTTTCTGCTAGAAGCTCTACATTTATTACGAGGAGAAAAGATGTGTACTTTAAATCATTTATCTGCCTTCTTGTTCCTATTTTGCGTTGTTGTCTGCTCCTATATCTCTTTGGTGATTGTATGTGCATTTTTTCAGTAATTTATCTTTCATGCTTATTTATGATGTTTTACCCTTTAATTAATTTCTTTAAATTTTTTTTTTTTTTTTTAATGAAAGTTTTGAAAAATGAACGTCGTCTTTACTTCCCTCTAGTGTATGGTCTGCTGCAATGGATACGTTGACGGTGTTTATAAAATGCTTTCTTTCATCTGATGCTGTGAGCAAGGGGATCTTACTTCAACCGGTGCAACTATATCTTAGTAGGTAACAACATTAAACATGTTTATTTCCCTGCATCATCTGGATTATTATTGGCTATGTATATGTTTCTTTATCAAATGTTTGTGGAAAGAAACCATTTCCTTTTTGTTTTTGTTGTTTGCTTGTTTGTTTATTTATTTATTTACTTTTTTTGTTTTGTTTTTTTCTTTGTTAATTAATTAATTTATTTTTATATTTTAAAGTTGTTTTTGCTTTTGTGGGTGTAGAGAAGTCAATAAGTAATTCTTGAACTATAGATGATTGGATATGTCTTTTGGAGCCAGGAAGCCTCATTTAAACTTTATATCTACTATTACTAGCCAGACCTTCTGGGTGCATTTATCTGAATCTATGATTCATACAAACCTCTGAGAGGGTAGCAATTTTCTGTTTCAAAAATGTTTCTATGCCGTTTCCTAATAAAACAAAAGTTTCAGGTCATTTCGGAATTAACCAAACAACTGGAAACACATTTCAGGTTCAAAATTTGACAAAAAAATTTCCTGGGTCAAAATATGAAAAATTGAAATTAAAACCTAAACTTTGTCTTTTACTCCTAAGACCTATGTCACCAATTCTGTTACTCGCTTTAGTCTTCAAAATCCTAAGGCCTATATCGTCGAATCCTGCAAGGCAGTTGCATGTACCAACATCCAGCTTTCGACATTAGGCTACCTACTTCATTGTTGTGAAAGGAATCAGAGTAGTTATTCCCTTCCTCTTGATGTGAAAGGAATTAGAATAGTTATTCCTTTATTCATTCATTCAGAAGGAACAAATTATTTCCAAAAAGTGTTGAAAACTTTGTTTTTATTCACAACAATCTGTCTTCTATCAAGGAATACCTTTGAATATTATGCTGACAAATAAAAAATGTGGAATGTAAGAGGGGATGAATTTGTGAGCATAGAAGGTGTTGGCATCCTTCAGTTTGCCAACCTATTTTTTTAGATGAGGCTGAGCTAGAATTTGTATTTTTAATGAAGATGCTAATGAAAACATAAACAGTTAGAATGTTTAAATTTAAGAATATTTTGGAGTTTGGACATTGTGTTCTTATTTCAAATAGACTCTGGTATTTAACTATTTATTAGTGATTTAGTGTATTGCTCTTATTTATTAGTTTAATACTTTTAATTATGAAAGTATTAGATAATTCATATTTAAGATGATTTTTATTTTTTATTTTTGTTGCAAATATACCCCTATATTTTTATATTTACATGTTTCCCCAACATTTCAATTCCTACATTTTTTGAAATTGTTGTTTCCTTGTTTCCAGTTTCCATGCTACATAGATCTGAACTTTAGGACTCACTAGGAAAGTAAAATGGAAATGCAAATAAGTATTGCTAATACCTTGAACTTATTTTCCTGGTAATGTGATATCCAATGTGTTTAAGCAGGGCCCTTTCCTACATATTGCAATTGGTAGCTAGAGACCACAGGAATGCAAAACCTGGAGTGGATGTATTTATCATCAAGACACTGCAAGCTTATCAGTCCCTTTCTGACCCAAATGCATATAAAAGTGACCATGCGCGCATTGTTCATGTTTGCACCACACCATTTAGGTAATAATTTTTTTTGGCTTGCATATAAGTGGTCCTTGTATATTTTCATTTATTTTAGTCACTAGGCTTTATATTGAAGGACTTATTTTGAACACACAAATATATTCCTTTCTGTTAGTGAATCATTGCTCATTTTATTTCTAAGCTTATTTTTATTTTTTCTTGGAATGGCAACAGGGAAGCTTCTAAATGTGAGGAAAGCTCATGCTTGCGCATGCTTTTAGACAAGAGAGATGCGTGGCTTGGTCCTTGGAACCCTGGAAGGTCTCTGCCTGTGACTTTCTTAACTGTGTCCTTTTCTTTTATAGGCAATATTTCATTCTCATACAAATTACTCAGGTGGTGCCATTGCCAATTCATTTGAATAATTGATTGTCAATCTTTTTGCTTATTGTACTCAGAGATTGGTTTGAAGATGAACTTCGTTCATTCCAAGGGGGAAGAGATGGTGTATTGCCTTGTGTGTGGGAACATGAGCCTCCCAGTTTTCCTCAGGTAAACCGTTCTTCTGTTCCCCTTCCCCATTCCCACACCCCAGGCCAAAGGCAGCGGAAAGCACAAGTCAAAAGCGGTTCTGCTTTGCAACATTTCAGATTTTGCAATTTTTTGCTTGGGGAGCTTATTTATTCTTGACTTTAAAGCCAGTACTAATACTTATCATTTTATCTTGAAGCCGGAGACAATAAGCAAATCGTTGGTGAATCAAATGCTTCTCTCCTTTGGAACCATGTTTGCTTCCCAGGTAGGTGAATGTGGTTGATGACCATTGACTTGGCTTTGAGCTCTTGTTGTGTTTTCTGTGGTTGAAATATCTGGGTTTTGTCAGTTCAATTCAATATTCCTATTTCATCCCAGGATAGTAAGGGAATGCTCTCACTTCTTGGCACGGTTGAGCAAAGTCTAAAAGCTGGAAAGAAACAAGCTTGGCATTCTGCTAATGTCACCAATATATGTGTGGGATTACTTGCTGGGTTGAAGGTTCTCTTTAGTTGGTTTTTTCCCTCCCTCTCTCTCTCTCTCTCACACTCACACACACACAGATATTGTGAATTTTCAATGTCTTATACCCTTATTTGATGTCCATGCTGACACAGGCATTGCATGCTTTACGTCCTGAGCCCCTAGGACTGGAAGTACTGAATGCAACACAATCTATTTTTCAGGTTTTCTGCAATTTGAACTCAGTTTTGCTCCGAGTACATTGGTAAAACATGATTGATTTCTTATATTTCTGTGCAATTTTACAGATTATTTTGGTTGAGGGTGATATCAGTGCATCTCAACGCCGAGCACTGTCAGAAGGTCTTGGTCTAGTAGCACGACTTGGGAATGATGTATTCACTGCCAAATTGGTTAGTTGAATATGGTTTCTAACCTATCTGCTTGCTTTGTTTTCAAAGTGTTTGCATGCTAAATTTTTCATATTGCAGAAATTAAAATTTTATAATTTTTGCTACTTAGTTTCCATATATAACTGTCTTCTCTGGGTAGTGACTGGCTCATTTTCTGTTGCTGACTTGGAAACATGCTGTTGGGTTCTTCCTTCTATCTTCTTTGTGCATGCTGCTGATTTGAACTGACTAGCTTTTGTTATCACAGACACGATCGTTCCTTGGTGACATACATAGCGGTGCAGATTCACATTATGCTGCTTCAATTGCCCTTGCGCTTGGCTGCATTCATCGCAGGTAGTCCTGAGACTTGAAGATCTTGATTGGTTTTGGTCTTAATTTAGCTTCAAGAATCTAGTGGTTATTACATAGAAATTATAGAATGATAGAAAACCAGTTACAGGAGGAAGTGGGAACTGAAAATTCATTGCAAATGCATTTTATTGCATACTGAATGATTTAGTTGAGGTAGAGCTGCCTGGTGATCCCTAGGTTGCAGCACGTCTGGTCGTTAACTCCTCGTGCTGCTGCACTGCATTGCTCTTGCATTCATTACTATTTATTTGTTCTTCTAAGCTGTGGAAGACTGAATGCTGTTGATCTTGGTTGCAGTGCAGGGGGAATGGCATTGTCAAGTTTAGTGCCTGCTACTGTCAACTCTCTGTCTTCTCTTGCTAAAAGTTCAGTCACTGGTTTGCAAATTTGGTCTTTGCATGGACTTCTCTTGACCATTGAAGCTGCTGGCTTGTCCTATGTATCTCAAGTTCAGGTATCAGACACTGGTTTGATTTTAAATTTGGCATCTTTTTTTTTTTTTTTTTTTTTTTTTTTTTTTTTTTTTTTTTTTTTTTGAAAGGAAAATTTGGCATCTTTAATCCTTCTTCATACCTAAACAGTTTTATCAAAAAATTTGAAATCCAATGAGCACAAGTTGTTCAAATGATAACTTTTAAACATAAGATTGTTGGTTCCCATTCTCCCATTCTATGGAACTAAGGCTTGAGTTAAGATTTTTGGTACATTTCCATAACATGATAAATAGCATAATAGATGTGGTAACTCTGAAGTTTATAAGAAAGTTTCCTGTCACAAAAACTTGATAATATGTTTGTTTCACTGTTAAGAAATGATTGATATGAGTCTTTTTAATACACTGAAGTTATGAGATCTTGAGTAGACATCAATATGCAATTTAGGTAAAATGGAAACAGCATCTACTGTTGCTCTTGAATATATAAAAATGTTGCTTCAGATGTTCATTAGCAATTGTTAATTAGCCATTATTTTCCAGGAGTCTCCCCTCCCCCCTGTTTTTGTGTGTGTGTGTGTGTGTGTGTGTTTGTGTGTGTGTGACAAATATGACATCTTTATTTAAGCAGAGATTGAACTACTATATTATTTCATTATATTTTTCATGCTGTTGTTGGTAACTTGCATTATGTCCTATTACTTGCTTCAAAATTTGTATATCAATACATTATTACATCAAATAATTTATTTTTGGGTTGCTCTGGTAGGTTTTGAGTAAATTCTGTTGATTGATTTCCTGCTATTATCTTTCTTTTTCAGGCAACACTTGGCCTTGCTACAGATGTTCTTTTGTCCAATGAGATTGGCTCTACTGACCTGCAACAGGGAGTGGGCCGCCTTATAAATGCTATCGTTGCTGTTCTTGGTCCTGAACTTGCTCCTGGAAGTATCTTCTTTTCCCGCTGCAAGGTAGGTTACTTAGATTGCAAGAAACTTGGCATATAGTGCGGACAAAAATTGGCAGTGCCTTTTTGTATTAAAAAAAATTCATGCCCATTCTCTAATGATATTGGTAATTTTCTTGAGCAACTGTAAGTAACAGCAGATGATTTTTCACTTGAAACTGTGAATGTTCTCATTTTCCTTTTTTGTTTTGTTTTGTTTTGTTTTTTTGTTTGTTTGTTTTTTTTTTTTTTTTCATAATATGATGAATATATAATATATTACAATCAATTAATAGATGAATACACAACAATTACCAAAAGTTAAAGCCCCAACCTCTAGGGGAGGGGGGGGGGGGGGGGACTTTCTTGTTTTCTTAATTATGTCTTTTAAGAATTATTATCTTGAGCACGTGTTTCTATTCAGTTTGTCATTGCAGAGATTAGCTCCAGACAAGAAACTGCAACACTTCTCGAGTAAGCCCACTTGGAGAATTTATATATGTAGTGATGTTTTTATGTTTTCTATTGGCAACAAAGAGTGGGTTCACTTCAGCCTAGCTCTTCAAAGTTAGTTAGCTTGTTTTGTTTCTGTTTTCCTTAAAGTTCCTTGTATATTTGACAGGAATGTCCGCTTCACACAGCAACTAGTACTCTTTGCACCACAGGCTGTTAGTGTACATTCCCACATTCAGACACTCCTCCCTACCCTCTCCTCAAGACAGGTACTCTTCTCTTTTTAGCAGGGGACCAGTATGTGTTTCACAGATAATTTTATAAATGTGAATGGTGAAACTGATTGATTCCATTTCCAACAGCCAACATTGAGGCATCTTGCTCTGTCTACTGTTCGACACCTCATAGAAAAGGACCCGGTTGGTAACATGGTTTTTTATTCATCTCCCAAACATTACTTTGAATGTTCCATCTTATCAAGCCATTAGAATCTTTGATGGGACAGAGATGTAAAAGCAGTTTTTTATTTTTAATAAATTTTTAATGTGTTTTTTTTTTTTTTTTTCCTGTGCTATAAAATCTTATTTTCTTAGGTCCTTCTGGACTTCTTTTGTATTTCTAGAAAATCTGAATGCATCTGAGAAAAATAGTTTTGAACAAAATGAGTTGAATCCAACAGAATTATTAAATGCATTTATTCACTTCATAGGATTCAAATTGATTGCACTAAGCTGATGATAGTCACATTTACTAATCATCTTTTATAGGTCTCTGTCATCAACGAACAAATAGAAAATGCATTGTTCCACATGCTTGATGAGGAAACTGATGCTGAGTAAGTTGATTGTTTGATTATGATTGTGAAAAGTATTGTATCAGGCTTTGGGTCTTGGAAGACGCTTTGTAGTCGGTCTTGGATCATTCCTTTAGTAAACATATTATGGAGTATCACATTATCAATTACATTAAAAGATTTTACTAATCCAATGCCAAAAGAAAACAAACTTTTTTGATTGTTAAAGTGTTGTATCAGGCATTGGGTCTTGGAAGATGCTTTTTGGTTGGTCTTGGATCATTCCTTTAGTAAAACTATTATGGAGTATCACATTATCAATAACATTGAAATATTTTATTAATCCAATGACAAAAGAAATGAAAACAAAAAAACATGAGCTGATTTTGTGTATGAAAACTTTTCTTGTTTTCTGTCTAAATTCACCATATTCTTTCTCTTAACATATCAAATTAGTTGTTTTCAAAAAAAAAAAAAACATATCAAATTAGAAACTATGGAAACCTAAGGAGTGTTTACTTGATGTTTGTTCCTCCCTTCACAGATGTCTTTATATGACATTTAGTTCCATTCCCGATGTCTTGTGATTGTGCTTAAATTCGGTCTAGATGATCTTTTATGTGCCATGTACCTAAGTTTGAATTCTATTATTTTGCAGGATTGGTCGCTTAGCTCGTACCACAATCATGCGGTTGCTTTATGCATCATGCCCATCATGTCCTTCTCACTGGCTTTCAATATGTCGCAACATGGTAATATCACATTTTCTGCGCTTAATTGCTTATTGTGTAACCTTCATATTTGACCTGAAGTAGTGTCTCAACTTTGGGTCAGTTATGAAACGAAGACTGTTTTCATGAATTTTTGGAGCTTGAATCATATGTGATTTTCATAACCTTGCCATCAGTTCCAGATTCTTCTTGTATTATTATAATTGTTGTTATTGTTATTTGTTAAGAGTCCCACATTGAAAAAATAAGAGAGAATATATGGGTTTATAAGGTCATGAGTTAGACTAGCTAATTGGTTGGATTCAATCTTTTAGTGTGGTTTGGCCCATGTGCATTATAGCCCAATTGAGTGACCATAGCGCAATCTTAATTTATAACATTGTTGTTGTTGTTGTTGTTATTATTATTATTATTATTATTATTATTATTATTATAATAATAATAATATTATTATTATTATTATTATTATTATTATTATTATGATTGTTGTTGTTGACATGTTATACCAATTCCGGGGAAAAGGTTGATTCTATTGGATTGAGATTGATTACTGACAACTAACATATGGTTTTACTTTTACCTAGATCCTTGCTTTATCATCAAGGGATGCCAAGACTAGGGACAATATGGATAGTGATTCAAGTGGTCCAGGTGGTGAGACAAGATTGCATTTTGGTGGAGATGAGGAGAACATGGTCTCTAGCTCCAAAAGCCAATCTCCTCAGAGTTATGCATTTGGTTATTCCAAAGACAAACACCTTAGATATCGGACAAAGGTTTTTGCTGCTGAGTAAGTGAGCGAACTATTGCTTTTGTGTTATTTTATTTAGACATATTTCAGTACTAGGAAGGATGGTTGGTTATGCAGCTTGTTGCTCTTGAATTCAGATGCTTGAGTCATATACCAGAAGCTGTTGGAAAGAATCCTGCTCATTTTGACCTTGATGTAGCTGGAGGACATCGTTCTGGTGATTGGCTAGTTCTTCATCTGCAAGAGCTCATTTCACTGGCCTATCAGGTGGAAGAAAAAAGAAATCAATAGCATCTTATGACAATTTCTTTGCAATGAAATTTGTAAAATATCTCTCGAAATAACTTGCAGATCAGCACCATTCAATTTGAGAACATGCGTCACATTGGTGTAGCACTTCTAAGTACCATTATGGACAAGGTACCTGTGCATCATTTAGCCATTAATGTGGTTGTTGATCATATAGAAGAGCATTATTCTAATCTTCGTAAAAATGTATTTTTTTCTTCATTCAGTTCCATCTATGGCACCTTTTCCTTTGCATTATTTCAAGTATGATTTGGCTGTGATATTTTATATTTAACATTATGTGTCAGTTTGAAACTGTTTCGGACCCTGAGCTTCCTGGACACCTCCTTCTGGAGCAATACCAGGTCCAAACATTTTTTCCTTATATTATCTGAATCTTTATTTTCTAAGTATACTTATGGAATATACTTAATGTTGTACATTAGCAATGGTGTAAAAGTTAAAATTTCATAATTATGCAAGTACTATGCTACTTGTATTTATTTACTAAAGCATATTTCATATTGATGTTAACAGGCCCAACTTGTTTCGGCAATTCGAACAGCATTGGTCTCATCTTCTGGTCCTGTACTTTTGGAAGCAGGCTTACAGCTTGCAACTAAGGTTTTAAGTTATCAAATACTTTTTGTTTCAAATGAAAATTGATTGCCTAGTGCTGACATGATGACATAAAAATTACAGATATTGACATGTAAAATTGTCAGTCATGACCAACTTGCTGTAAAACGGATATTTTCATTGATCTCTCGACCTCTAAGTGAATTTGATGACCTCTACTACCCATCATTTGCAGAATGGGTATCATGTAAGGTTGGTTGACTCTGGTTCTTGTTTTCTGAGTTTCTCTAACTTTACCAATTTGTTAAGACTGGGCAGTTGTCAGTTTTGACCAACACTTTTTTGATAATCTTCTGTCTAGATCAAAATAAGGCTTCTGACTGCTCATGCCTCTTTGAAATGTTATACATATACATTCTTGAGAAACCAACATAGTGGGATTTCTGATGAGTATCTAGCTTTATTACCGCTGTTCTCTGAAAGTTCAAATGTTCTGGGTATTTACTGGCTCGGTGTTTTGAAAGACTACAGTTATGTCTCCTTCCGTTCACATCCTAAAGAAAGTGTGAGCTCCCAGTTTTGAATTTCTTTCCATCTTATTTTTTCACCCCTTTCTCTGATTTCTATGGGTTAACAACTTTGACTGTGCACTGCAGTGGAAACCATTCCTTGATGGAATTCAATCTTCATTAGTTTCAACTAAATTGTTGCCATGTTTAGAGGAATCCTGGCCCCTAATCCTGCAAGCAGTTGTATTAGATGCAGTTCCTACGAACTTTGTGGCTAAGGAATCTTCTGCTACTTATAATGAATCACAAAGTACCTTCATTTCTGGATACAGCATGGTTAAATTGCGGTTAGAAGACTTTCAATTTTTGTGGGGCTTTTCTGTTCTTGCTCTGTTTCAGGGGCAAGGTCATTCTCTAGGTGATTATATGATGCCGATGGGCTCTGCAGAATCTGAAATAAGGGATGAATCTTCTCTTGATGTGAATTCTGTAGACTCAAAGCTATGTGAGACGTTGTTGCCTGTATTTCATGCTCTGTCTACAGAAAGATTTTTCAGTGCCGGATTTCTGACTGTGGATATCTGTAGAGAACTGGTGCAGGTAATGTGAATGCTCTCTCAATTACAACCCCCACAAATCCCCACTATTTTGCCTCTTAAAGGTTTCCCTTCATTATAGCTGTTGTGATTTACAATTTTTGTGGAGGTTGCACATTTTAGGGTTCTGGGAAGTTTTTGTAAGCTTATTGTGTGCATGATACTATTCCATTGAAGTCATATTTGTTCATACACATGTAGAAGGTGACATTTTAGATCAAGTTCATGTTACTATAGTCTATACTCTATACTAGTTCTAACAATTTTTTCTGTAGTTAGGCAATCTAATTAGACATGTCTGGTTTCCACTCTGATCACTTCTTGCAAATGTATTCAGGCCTTCTCTTTTTCCATTTGTGTCAAAGATGCATGGGACTCTCTTGCTATCTCAGTTTTATCACAGGTACTTATGGCATCCTCCTATAATTTAGTTGGACATGTCCTGGATCAAAATTATGCTTTCACTGTAATATTGTTAATTTTGCAATATGTTATGTGCTTTCATAACCAGATATTGCATAACCTTCATTCTTCTTTTACTCTATGTCTCTATTGATGCAAACTCCTATTTAGCTAATGGCTTATTTTACCCTGTACCTGATCTTATGATAAAGTCAGAAAATGGACTAATTTTTTTTTAAAAGTTACTATGCATGTGCTTGTGTCTTTTTGTGTTGATAAATATGCAATTTGGTTCTAGTGCTTGATGTCTTATTTTTTCCCCTATTTTCTTTGGGCTACTCTAACAGATTGTTCAGCATTGTCCCAAAGAATTTCTCGAGACAGAAGATTTTCCATATCTTGCAGCAGAACTATGTTTGGCATTTTTCTTTAAATTCTTCCTGAGGTACTAATCTGTTTTGACAAAATTGTAGTTCTTATATTATTGTAGTCTTCTACCTTGAAAATCCGTAATATAGTAATAGTTCCTAGCTGTTTTTTGGGTCAGCGATGCAAAATCTCAATACCATTCAGACTGGGAGGATATGATTTCTGTGACACTTACTACTGCTGCAGTGCTTCTGAGGCGGTTTAAACCAAAGGTTGGCAATATCACACTTTATGCTTCTACCTTTTTTCCAGAGGAATGATATTGTGGCTAAGGTTCTGCACTCATCACCTGTTTGAATTATTAAAGTTCTCTGATCATAATTTCTGTACAGATGCGCTTAAAGTCACTATTGGCTTTTACATTGGTTGGTTACAAATGCATTGGGTTTGCAACAACTGACATATTCCTTATAAGAGTTAAAGATTTTGTCCAGTCTATCACTTCTTCATTACAACAATATATTACTGGTAAGTACCTATGATTTGCATAGGAAGTCTCCAGGAGCCTAATATTATGTTGTTTCATTTTCTGTAATTGTATGATGGTGATGGGATCCCCCTCAATTTCTTCTAACAGCTACACCTGACCTTGGAGATGATGAAGTCCAGTACTTCACTACAACTACCAGAGCTTGTCTGAGTGCAAGTGCTAGTTTAATCAAGGACTGTATTGAGAGCATTCACCAATCTGAAAATAAGAAGTCCAACATGTTAAAACTGCTTTTGATGAAGCTTGCTATGTCCTTGGAGCAAACTATTACACTGGCTAAAGTTTCCTTTGAAATTGAACACCACAGAGAAAATGAAGAATATAAACCAATCTTATATACCACATTATGTCATAGCACTCACTGTATCAGGACTGTTCTTTGTGATTCTGAGATACAGGTAACTACCTTATATATTACATGCAACATCAAAGTCACCAATCGCTATTAACCAATTGAGAAAAATTTATGCAGGTTCAAGCATTTGGCTTGCAAGTATTGAAGGGAATGCTACAAAGAGGGACGACTACAGAATCCAACTCTTTCATAATATTTTTTGTTGGGGAACTTATTGAAGATATTATTGCAGTAATCCACAAATCCTTAAAGGTGTGCTTTGCTGTCAAGAATTTATGATTTTCAATTCGTTGTTTGTCACTCTAAAGTGTTATGGTTGTCATTTTATGGCAGAAAGTGATAAATAGGGAAGGGGTGGCCATTATTGGGGAATGCTTGAAAATATTGATGCTTCTCCAGACACTGTCAAAAGATAGTGACAGTCAGAAAGGTCTCATGAATCTTTTCTTGGAAACTATTCTCATGATTTTTACAATACCAGAGGATAATTCTGAGGTACTACTTAACCACACAGTATTTGGCTTTGTTTTATCTGCCGTCTCCGTTTGTCCCTTTACACATAACTGTCCACTTGAATTGCAGGAAATAAGTGATCTTAGGATCATGGCTGTAAAACTGGTCTCACAACTTGCTCAAAATTCTACTTCTGCTGTTTACTTCAAGGATGTCTTACTGGCAATGCCTATAACTCGAAGACAACAACTTCAGGTGATTGTCTTCTCTTAATATTTTTGGTTTATTTCTGTAATTTTTGTAGTAAAAATCTTCCTAAAATGCTGCATGATTTGGGAACTGTTCACACAGTTCTTATCTTTTGATAAATTTTAGTGTTTCATGCTAAATACGAATAGAATAATTCAAAGTAAAGTTCTCGTTTTTGTCAAGATACACAACACTCCTGTTGAATTATATTTTTGCCACAGTATGCCTTGTGAATATAGAATTTTTGTGGGCTGATGTCTTACAAGTATTTGTGAATCTAAATAATTTTTAAGTTTTCGTTGACTCTACTCATTGACAATTGTTGAGGGATTGATAGGTCTGGCGGGTGGAGAATAACCACCACCCGCCAGTTAGGCTGAAGCAAAATATGTGAGAACTAAAGAACAAGAGAATAAAGAGAATATATTATAATGAAAGATTACAATAGATTGTCTCTCTGTATATCTATGTTCTATACTTCAATGGACCTCTATATATACTAAACTAGATACTAAATTAGTCTAGGAAACTACTAATAAGATTAGGAAACTAAGACAACTTTCCTAATATTCAACTCTCCCCCTCAAGCTGGAACATCTGGAAGTTCCAAGCTTGGATTAAAACAAGCACTCTACCTCACTCAAAATTACAAATGAAAATTAAATGCAACTAGAGGATAACAATGCCACCTATACGAAGAATGAATGATTACCAGGAAGAATACAAAAAGCGAACAAAAATGGAGACAGCCTCGGACGGAACTTCATGGATCGAGATTGCAATCCGATCGCCACGCATGCGTCTTGGTTTTCTCAACATTGTTTTCATAACCGGCGAAGACACACCCTGTATGTATTGCAGACATATATATGAGTACGATTAAGGATCTGCAGCACCATACCGGAGAAATCGAATGAATAAACAAACAACTTACGAGAATACTAGCATGTGCATAGATGATAGCGCCGTCATCTGTGCTAATGGCGACATCGGCTCGATATCCTTCATCGAAAAAAAGATCCATCCGGCGGTTCGACGAGGAGGCGAAGGTGCGGCACTGTTTCCTCGTTGGTCTGCTCCGATAATGAATAAAGGTTTCTTCTGCGTACGATGAGGCAGGGGAGGTGGAATCGGCAAAAATGTCGCATGATTCAAATCCAAAAGCTTGCCCATCTTTCCGATATGATCCTCAAATTTCTGCAAATTAAATTTGTTTAATTTCTGTTAAACCAAACACATAAGAAATAAATTAAACAGACGGCATTATTTTTACCTTAAATCCAATGATGTTTGGGAGGAATACGGGACAAGGGAAGATCAAAAAGTACTAATAAGATTAGGAAACTAAGAGAACTTTCCTAATATTCAACAACAATCTGGTAATAGGAGGGATGAGCATAATATCATATGCTGTAATATTAAAACACTGGAGTGTCCAAGCCTTGTAACCTTGCCTATTTATGCATTCTTAGGATATTTAATCTGATTAAAGAGCTCTGATTCAGTTTTCTTTGTTTCTCATTTTTCTGTTACTTAAGTGTTTATTTACTTGTCCCTTTGCTATTTTCAATTGTTTTTGTTTGTACTACCGTGCAGTTCTATGACCTTGATAACCCCGTGATTGTGACTAAAGAAACTTACTTTCCTAGAATGTTTTTCTAGTGTCCATTGAATGTCTGAATGAAAATTGATGTTCACCATGTTTCAGTGAAACAATTTGATATCTTTTACAAATAATCCACTTTCAGGATATTATCCGTGCATCTGTGAATCGAGACCAGAATCCAATCCAGGTGAAATCCACTGGACCACCTATAGTGTTGAAATTACCTGCAAAAATGGAGGAAACAAAAGATCAAAATTTCACCTCTGCATTTCCCACAAAAGAATCTGAAGACAACTCCTTGGAAGAAGAAGAAGAAGAAGATGATGATTGGGACACTTTCCAGTCTTTTCCTGCCTCTGTCAGTGGGGATCCTCCAACTTCTGAAATAGCAGTATATTCGAATTTGACCACGAATACATCAGTTTCATCAGTTTCAGATAGTGATTCGGGAAATAATGACCTTGAGACACAGAATATTTCCGAACCATTGTACATGGTAGACGAACTCAATTTCCAAGATGAAACGGCAGCTGGAGAGACCTATGAATTTGCTACAAGTAGCAGTGACCAGATACAAGAGCCCCATGATTGCCAAGATAATTTAGACCACACTGAGGAACCTGTCACTTCTGAGCAGAAGGGTACCATAGAGCTGAGCCAGGAAGGTGAACATGTCTCACCCATTCAACCTGTTGTTGAGGTGAAAGAAAAAGACTCCGAGTCATCTCAAGGAACAGGGCTAAATATTGTTTCCACTAGTGATTCATCTTTGCCAGAGAGTTTACACGTTACGGAGACACTATCTGATGAGGAAAGTTGTAGAGTTGGAGTAGATGATAGGAATGGAGATAAACCTGCCAAGGAACTTGATGATCAACATTACAAGGAGATAGATATCAAGGACCGAAACATAGATAAAGACTCAATGGATATCCATTCTTCAGAAGATACAAAAGGTTGAAAGAAAGTCTATATATCAGAGAATGATAATCAATAGACTCTGCAAAGGCAAATAATTGGTATGTTGCTTCTCACTGTTGCTGTTTTATGTCCTTAGCAATCATGAGGAAGCATTTTCCCCTACAGACATGCATAATGATACTGGGAATGATAAATCTGACCAATAATACTCCAGAGTGGCCCAAAGTGAAATTTGTTGTTGTTACGCATATTGGTTTACTTTTATTGTAATTTTGAGTATCATATGTATGTATTTCAGAACACTTGGAATGCAAAACCTTTTGCAATGCCAACAATAGATGTGATTAAACATCTCCCTATGGTTAGTCTGTAATACAATCATTTCTTAGACAAATGTTCAGCTTGCTGTATTTTCTGGAGCTATTGTTTTCATTTCAATTCATTTCTTGTTTGCCCTCTTGTTTTCTTCCTCCTGTTGGATCACATATGTCAAGTGGAGCCATGGTGGATGAACAATGATGCTCAGGTGATGGATGAAACTTTCTGCATCCTTCTTCCCTTTTTTCTATACTAGTAATCTGTCCCAAAGTCACAAGGATGACCTATGAAATTGCATGAAATATTGAAATAACTTCTAAATTGATATGCACAACTTAGGGTCAGGGACATTATACTCAACCTCTGCTTAAGGTTTTCTGTTGCTTATTATGTATGCTGCTACCTTATTTGTGATTGCTTTTATTTTTGTCATACATTTCAAACAAAATATGATTTTGCTATAGTATTTCAATGTCATGAAGATGCTCGTTTATGGAAAGGTTCAAATTTACGGAGTTTGACTTTTCAGTGTTGTCAGGAACTAGGAAGCTTACTAAAGTTGTGTTTGCATAGAACACTTTGAGCATCGCCATTAGTGAATCCAAAATGTGCGTGTTTTTTTGTTTGTCGGTCCAAGTAAAAAAGAGAAAGAGAAAGAGAAAGGGGACACCGAGTCATTGGACCTTGCATCTTGCGACTAGACTATCATTGGAATTGGCCAGGATGATAATATATATATATAATTTCAAAGTGCGGCTACAAAATCTCTATCAAGAAATTCCTCCGATTCTCCACTTGACTAACTTGACTTGAAAATTTAGCTATGAAGGGCCTCTGAACAAGGCATTTGACATGCGCGCGGCTTGTTCTTGAAGCCACTCGAAGGGGAGTAGTTATGCTGTGCATCCGTATGCACCATGCATGGTGCATACGGATGCAAAAATGACGTCGTTTTATTAAAAACGCGCGTCTCCCCTTTAAAAAAAAATTCAGGTTCGATTCCCAGCAACAGCATTATGTTGTTCATTCATTCTGGAATTTTAGTTCATAGATTATGGAATTTTAGTTCATTGATTCTGGAATTTTAGTTCATTCATTCTGGAATTTTTAGTTCATAGATTAGATTCTGGAATTTTAGTTCATAGATTCTAGAATTATAGTTCATCGATTTTGGAATTATAGTTCATCGATTCTGGAATTTTAATTCATATGTTGTTGTTGGGAATCGAACCTGAATTTTTTTTTTTTTAAGGGAAGATGCGCGTTTTTAATAAAACGACGTCGTTTTTGCATGCGTATGCACCATGCTTGGTGCATACGGATGCACAACATAATTTGCCCTCGAAGGGCCTCCGATCTTTAATTGGCTTAATATTTGATTTTAGTCCATTTTAACTTGGCTTCTTCAATCCAATTTAGCTTGGCTTGATCACTTGAATATCTTCAATCTACTTTAGCTTATCTTCAATCCACTTTAGCTTGGTTTACTTTAGCTCAGTTTGATCTTCAATCCGAAGCTTCTCTAGGACTTCTAAGGGATCTTCGACGTGTCTTCAACTCTTCAAGTGTGATGTTAGTGTGACCTTTGGAATGTGTTATAGGAGAGAAATATATGAGGCTTTCACTGGAACTCAAATTCTTCAACATTATCTTTATATTATCAATGATATTTAGGATAATATGGATATTTATCCAAAATGTATCTTAACTACAATTGCATCCATGTTCATGATCTTATCACATATTTAAATTAAATAGTTAATTTAAATATATAAATATTTACTTGCTATGCCTGGTTTAATCAATCCTTATAATTTGAATCAACTAGTCTTCAATTGTATTTAATTAGGAGAATTGGGTCAATTTAATTAATTCAAATAAATCAATAATCAGCCAATTATATCAAAATGAAACCCAACACATACGAATAAAACCCATTTTATCTGCTTCAAATTTTCTGTGTCTACAAAAATTGATTCAATTTCTTAGTTTTGTTCTGTCCAGGAAACTTGCGGCACCAGAACTCATTCTTCTTGTGTGGATTGACTGCACTGTATATCTTGATTTTGATCTGGGCGGAGAGCAATTCCAGCGTCAATAGCAATCTGCTTTACAACTTTCACTCTCTTCTCTATGCCTGCAGCAGCTTCATGTGTGGACAGTTTTTCTATCATCTGTACAATTTCATTTGGTGCCCAACAAACATTAAAGTCAATTTCATTTTGGCCCTGTTTGATAAAAAATTGGCCTATAGGCCAATTTTGGCTTATTTGACCACTATTAATTGTTTGATTTAGTTAAAAATATCAATATAAATGTTTGGTTAATTAGTTTTTTGCAACTCCAAAAAGTTAAAATTAAAAAAGCTACTCCTAGCAACTTTTTCAATTAGCTTTTTGAGAAAAGAAATTATACCAAACAGTTATAGCTAATTTACCAAACACTTTTCTACAATCAGCTAATATTATCAAATATTTATACCCTCTAATTAACACAATCAGCTAACAGCAAACAACTATCAGCTAACAGTCATTTTACCAAACAGGGCCGTTATATATTTTTCTACTAATATAATTAAAGTTAAACTATATATACCTTTGGATGTACTCCACAATTCTTGCGCAACTCAACGCATTGAACTGTGAATTCTTGACCAAATCTTGATGCAAAAATGTGTCTTAGTTGTTGAAGCTCTGGGAATTCACCAAATCTTGAAGCTGCAAAGATCAACCCTGATATCCCCTCCCTCAGCTCCTCAGGGCATTCCCTGCATATATACCAACATCATCACACTACTCATGCCATTAAACTAGCTACAACATTATTATTATTTTCCACAAATTAAAACATATGAATTTACACTAACATACATGTTACTATCTAACACTGCCCTTCGTTCAATCAGAAGATGGCAGTAGTTCTCCATCATGGCTAGCGCATCGCACATGTTTTCTTCCTTCATCACCACCACAGCCTTCAATAACACAAAGCCCACAATCAAAACTAAACTAGTGGTAGATAAAGAGAGCGAGGGTTCAACTGTCACTTTAAATGTGTTGTTTGAAGCCCATAAAATGGTAATCTGTTCGCACACTTGAGGGAGCGTGTTGAGCATATAATATATAATTATAAACAGTTCAACTATCAGAGCCCATCAAAAAGTAATCTGCCTGTACACACCTGTAGGGCATGTCGAGTATATAATATATAAATATAGATATGCAGTTCAACTATCAGCTTAACTTAACAATGAAACGTACCCGAAGAAGTGCGCGGTCGTGGTGGCCGAGGTGGAGTAACTGGACAATATCGGAGCGGGCGTAGGAACACCTCACATGATGCTGGTTCTTGAGAATACTAATCCTAGAGATTGCGAGATTAGCCATGCTCTTTACTCTTGATGCCAGGGATTTCCTTCCAAATAGACCCATTTTTCTTTGATTTCTGGGATTTGATGAACTGATTCAAGAAACTAAATGGTATGTTTCTGGTTCCTATATGGCTATAAATTTGTTTGAGTACTCTATATGGCTATATATAGTAGACTTGTTTTGAAAATGTCTAAAAGTTTGGTCAAAGGGTACACGGAAATGGTTCACAAAAATCCCAAATTAAAGGATAATTTATCATTTATGTTCCTATCTGCGCAACTTTGGTATTGGTATCGTGGTTAAGCATAAATTACAATTTTCAATTCAATTCAATGTCCTTGAATTATGCAATCTTCAATTCAATTTTGTAAATGCGTGTTATTTTTAATTGCATTTATTGAGTTCCTATTCACTACATAGACTCTCCAAATTCTACTTCCTCATTTATACTTCTTGAGGTGGCAAATCAGGATTGATTATTTTCATCATGTGGATCCACAAAAAAATTGTCTACATTAAGAGGACGTGAGATGGAGTACAAGTTGGGAGTTTAAAATAGGAGTACACCAAATATTTTCCTTTGCATTATGGTTGAGTCTCCGGTGAAACCGTCCGTCTCACAGATTCTAGATATGTGAGAGAGTCAGAGATAAAAATGTATAGTAATATTTATTTAGAAAATGAAATATTATTTGAGAATAAATTATTTATTACTTGTAATAAAAAATATAATGTTTTTAAATTAAAATACAATATGTAGGGATTGAACAATAACTTATGAGAAAAAGTGTACTATTAATCTGGGATAAATTATATTGATTGATTGTTACTTATCAGAGGAAGTGTAATATTTATAGTGAAAAATGTGATACTTTTAATAATAAAAAAATGTAATACGATACTTTCAATTCAAAATATAATATTAGGAATTGAAAAGTTAGTCTGCACTCGCTTAGCTCAATGGTTTAGTGGACAGTATTTGGAAGAAGAGATACATCACCAGTGTTGTTTTTCTGTGGTGTATATTTGTTGAACTATTGGTGATGTCGCACCGCCGCACCTGAACTCGCCTATATATATATATATATATATATATATATATATATATATATATATATATATATATATATATATATATGAAGGTGTCTTTGCATGAAAACTGAGTCAAAGGGTTGGGTAAATAAAGTCTTAGAACCGATGAGCAACCTGGAAGACAAGAATAAAGAATTGCATTTCATATTTTAATTTATCCCTACTTAGTCTGCTGCTGTCTTACTACGAAGGCTACATTTCCTTTGATCTTTTCAACTTGCTTAATTAATTTGTCATCATAAATAAATAAAATAAAATAAAATAAGAAACCAATTACATAGGCCCTGTTTGGTAACATATATAGTTAGTTTATCAGTCAATTTTAGCTTATTATCACTATTAGTTGTTTGACTTGGTTAAACAATCAATATAAGTGTTTGATTAATTAGTTTTTTGTAACAGCTTATTGCTAGCTCTAAAATGCTAAAATTTTAAAAACTGCTCAAAACAGTTTTTTCGATAAGCTTTTTGAGAAAGTCATTTTGCATATAATCAGTTATCAGCTAATAGCTAATTTATCAAACATCTTTCTGCAATCAAATATAATTGATGAATATCTTAGAATGGGTGAGTTCACTAGTAGAAAGTGCATCCAAATATTTGTTAAGTTATAAATGTCTTGTTTGGGAATGAGTATTTGAGAAGGCTAAATCTTATAGATGTACAAGAAACTAATGTCCATTGGAGACAATATATAGGGGTTGTTAGGGACTATTGGTTGCATGCATTAGGAGTGGTGAAATTTTTTAACCACATATATAGCAAGCCCAATATGCTAGAGGGTGTAGGGAATTTTCTCGATTAAAACTTGAAATTAAAAAGAAAATTCCCAAAATTTTAGTCAACAAACCAACAAAAATTCAAGGCATGTGTCTATGTTCACATCACTTTCCTTAAAATTAATTCGCTTCCTCCCGAGGGTGCTATGAGTGGTGAAACATTATGATAGGATAATCAGACAAGGTACTGGATCCAACCCGAAATGTTCTTGGTCTAATATGAAGGAGTCAAAACAATTAACACAGTCAATTAGTAATGTTCAGAAGTCAAGTAGGGAGGAAATCGAAAGGTGCACTTAACTCAGAGTCCAATACACTTATTACTACTTTATTAGAGTACCTATCGTCTCATCAAAGAGCAGGAGTTATGGAGGAGAGTCCACTTCAATTACTAAGGAGTCATGCACAACACTTATTAGGAGAGTCATTGTACTTATTAGGAAGCCGTTATGTACCCATTATTGTAACCATTACTGTTGTATATATATATACTATAAAAGCTTAGCCCAAGTAACAACAAGGGAGACATGCTCACAAACTTGTGCTCAGAATCATCAAGCAATACCACTTGTTTATTTGATACTCTTTTCAATTCATAATTATTCTCCGGTACATTCTTACCGTCAATTGGTGTTTTCATTGAGAGTCTGATCGAGATCAAGTCTCAAGCAGGCTATCACATACATCCATCTTTCTCGAAACAAACTGAAGCAATGTCACGATTAGGATTAAGCAACGCCCATGGTTCTTGCAACCTCAACCCCAATGGAACCGCTAGTGGACACGCCTGACCAACAAATAAAGCTTGTATGTATATATTGCACAAATGATAAATGAGTATGTTTAGGAATATTTGACAAAATATATAGCGTCAAGATTCAACCCATGTGAGCTCTAGAAGAATCACAAGATTATTATATAGAATATTCGTTTTAGTGACAATCTAGCATATTTGTTCACACAATCCTTTTCCTATACTTATTCTTTGAAAAATGTTTTTATTATATTAGAACGTGTAGACTTTGAAGATTGTTATCTTAAATGGGGAATGATATTTACTTGAATTAATCTTGAAGACCAACAAGTTGTACTCTTTTTCCTTTAATTAAGTTTTGATATAATTTTCTTAATTAAAGATTTTTTAACAAGGCAGCTATTGCAACATGTGAATACAAATATATCATGTACTCTTTTTCTCACTTGTTTTTTCTCATTGAATTTTTGTTAGTGAGGTTTTAACGAGGCATGAATATGATATAGTAATGTTCAAGGAAAGTGTTGTAAATAAATATACGTGAATATTACTAGAGGAATTATATTATGATAATTGATAATACCTCCAAGGCTCCATCCTTTATAAACTTATATATATAGTAGTTATATGCTAACTTTATACACCATGTATATATTGAATTAATTAATGAATAATAAAATATTAATAGTTCTCTCTGTATCTCTTGTCTTCTCTTTTTACTTTACTATATGTTGTCATATATGTTCACACGAGAGGGCATCTAATTTTACAACAAATATAACAATAGAATCCACTTTTAAAATGCAAAACTATTACAGGAATGCAGATCATATAGCCTAATAGTGTATTACTGTCACCTGCATCACTCTTCTTTCCTACCATGAATGTCAATCGCAACAGGCCCAAGCTCCTTACTACCAATCATTGTATAAAATACATTATTTAAAAATATATTATTTGAGTATTGAAAGTATATTATTTTATATACTATCAAATAATATACATTCAGTATATAAATAATGTATTTTTATTATATTAAAAATGTATTTTGTATTCATGAAAAATATATAATCTGAGTATTAAAAGTACATTAGTTCATATAATGTACGATCAGTATACAAATAATATTCTTTTAATATATTAAAAATACTCTTTTTATGGTCCAGGTAATAATTTGCTTCTCACTACTTCCTCCACGTGCATTTGGGCCATTCCTCCTGGTATTTTGATGAGTCTTTTAAAGGGCCTCAGGAAGTAGCCATTCTTCTCACTTCATATTGGGCTTGGTTTTCTGGACTTATCTCCTTCATAATATTGGGTGGCATAAATTATGGCAATTTATATCCTACAGCACGGCGCGCGTTGCAATATGTGCCCAGATGCAAAACGACGTCGTTTTAATTTCTACTTTTTTTTTTTGAAATTTCCCGCCCCAGTGAATGGCAGTAGTTTTTTCTTTAAAAAAAAATCCGCTGTTCAAGAATGTACATAATGTTATACTAGAATACACATAATTGTATACATGAATGTACATAATTATATAACAAAATATACATACTCTTTTTAAAAGATAATACACATAATCTAACATAATACATAATAAACATAAACTTTTAACATAATACACATCAACTATTAACATAATACACACAAATTTTCTGATTCGGATGTACATAATTGTATAAAAAGAATGTACATAATTGAATAAAAAATGTACATAACTGTATGAACCAATACACATAACTGTATGAACAAATACACATAACTGTGTGAACAAATACACATAATCCCAGCAACTTCCTACCGCGCCTCCCAAAACGATCCCAAAACGACGTCAGGCGCGCGGCGCATAGTGCTATGTACGCCGTGGTGTAGGGTATAACGATTGATAAATTATGCTGTGTAACCGTGTAAGGTGGACACGGTTCTAAAACGGCCTCGTTTTACATCAAAATGATACTGTGTCAACTAAAAACAAATTTTTTTTTTCGTCGTAAACGGCGTTTGTCTTCAGAAGTCTATGTTCATAATTACTGGACTCTATGTTCATAATTTTTGAACTCCATATTCACAATTATTGAACTCTATATTCATAATTACAGAACTCTATGTTCATAATTATAGAACTCTAGAAGTCTCTGTTAATAATTATTGAACTCTATACTCATAATTACTGAAATCTATGTTCATAATTTTTGAACTCCATATTCACAATTATCGAACTCTATATTCACAATTACAGAACTATATGTTCATAATTATAGAACTCTATGTTCATAATTTTTGAACTCTATATTTACAACTGCAGAACTCTATATTCACAATTAATATTTGATGTCGCTGAATTCTTTTGACAATTTTTTTTTTTTAAAATAATCCGATTGGTGGAAGGAAAACGGTGCCACTAATGGTACCGTTACTCCTGAATTACAAAACGGCGTCGTATTGGACCCATGTCCACCTTGCAAGGTGGACACGGGTCCATGGCATAACAACTCGTATTGGGTCACTTCCGACTAGAATTGTTTTGGATCATAAATTTGTCTATTCACTTGGATATTTGTAATGAAAAATGAAATACACTCTTGTAAATCACACAAAAGAAAGATAAATCACACTTAAAAGATTCTATGTGACGAGTTTGATCAAAAGAGTATTGACAAGAATCAAATCCGTAATCTTTATATATGAGAATCATATTTCACCCACTCAATCACCCTTTTTGGGAAGTCATCACACTCATTTTTAACTTGTAAGAGAATCATATATATATATAGTCTATTGTATGTTGTTTTATGCATGTATTTTTGGAAAAGTAAAAGATAACTTTATATATATATATATATATATATATATATATATATATATATATATATATATATATATATATAGGGATGCACACAGGTGCGAATAAGTGCTCAGGAGGGAAATGCGAACGAATCAGCGCGCGACACGTGTCCAGATCTAATAACTTAAAAAAATGCGGTGACATTTTCGTAAATAATTGAACATCGAAGTGCAAGTAAAATCAACCACAAGTGCACCTACTTTCACCTATAAGTGCATGTAATTTTGCCTTGTTAGCATTCACTTTCCGCAAACATTCATGCTCTTGGGTGTGCTTATAACTATATGTGCAACTATTTATAACTATAGGTGCAACTACTTATAACTATATGTGCACCTACTTTCACCTATAAGTGCATGTAATTTTGCCTTGTTAGCATTCACTTTCCGCAAACATTCATGCACCTGGGTGTGCTTATAACTATATGTGCAAATATTTATAACTATAGGTGCAACTACTTATAACTATAGGTGCACCTACTTTCACCTATAAGTGCATGTAATTTTGCCTTGTTAACATTCATTGATCTGAGTTTAGCGGGTAGTAATACCCCTGAAAACCACTTGCAAACATTCATACACCTAGGTGCAACTACTTATAACTATATGTGCAACTACTTAGAACTATAGGTGCAACTACTTAGAACTATAGATGCAACTAAGTATTGATGCTCACTGTAAATTTTTACTTGCACTTATAATACATTTTACATGCACTTGTAATACATTTTACTTGCACTTCGATGTTCAATTATTTACGAAAATACCACCGCGTTTTTTTAAAAAATCAGTGTTTCTCATCCATTAGATCTGAACACATGGACGAACAGAATTCATTCCTATTTCGCGCCTGGGCGAAGCATTCGCACCTGAGTGCGATTATATATATATATATATATATATATATATATATATAATACAAAAATCAATGAGTGTCATATAAAAAATGCATCATGGTCCACGATATAAGTAACTATTGCTATTTTCAATTTGTCAACTTTATTTGTAATGAAAAATGAAATATAGTCTCATAAATATAATCACACAAGATCACGTGTAACAAGCTAGTTTGCCATAATCATGTTATGTTGCGCACACTTGGTCACTCCTTTTGGGAGAGTCACACTCATTTTTAACTTGTAAGAAAAGTATATAAAGTCTAATGTATATATGTTGTTTTATCCTGTAGTTTTGTAAAAGTAAAAGATAACTTTGAGCCACACTCATTTATTAGCCCACAAACCACACATGAAAAAATAAACCACACTATTAGAAAGATCAGATGTGACGAATTTGACCAGGTATACTAGGAAGATTATGTTTGACGAATTTAACCACTAGAGTGTTTTGAAAAAAACCCAACTTTAATTGTGACCTTCAATAGATACGAGAATCATGTTTCAGCCACATACTTAGCCACTCATCCCAGGACAGTCCCAGTCATTTTTAACTTGGAAGATCAGATAAGCATATATAGTCTTGTAGATTGATGTTGTTTATGCATGTAGTTTTGTAAAAGTAAAAGATAAGTTTATGAGTCACACTCATTCAGTCATTTGTAACTTGTGAAGAGAATTGGAAGAATAGTCTCATCATTTATATGTTGTTTTATGCGTGTAGGTTTGTAAGGAGTTGATGTTTGATTCATCAAGCTAGCAATGGAGAGTTGTTGCAAACAAGGCAGCCAACCCAAAACACGTACTTTTAATTTGATACGCCGTGATCTGATCTGGTTGAATTAGTACTATAGGTTGACGGCCGGGGCGGGGCGGCTCATCATGAAACACACCGCGCCACTGTCCATTCAGGTGTGAAGTTATTAGCAGCCATATATCTCGTAGCTTCAATTCCTACTGTTTGACTAATGCATTCACATCTTTTTCTTCCCGGCCTGATTGATGTTCATGGCTGCTCATCATCGTCGTACGTCAAAAGTCAGCAAGAAAATGTATGAAAAGATAGAATTAATGATATTTTAATCATTTGATTGATCTGATGTTCTCTAGCTAGCAGCCTTCCGTCATTCATGACGCCTTTTCTACATCTCCGCTTTGTTCATTCATCTTCACATCTAGCTTACTTGTACACAATATTTCTCTCTCTCTCTCTCTTTGAAAAGTGTGATGCTACTATTGGTCTAGACGAATAAAAGTGTACAAGAATAGGATCGGAGTTGAATAAACTTTTAAAAGTTTTTGGAATGAGGTTCAAATTGGCCACTGAATCTAACCTGAAAATGCAATTAGACTATTGAACAAAAAACATGTGCAATTAGGCCACTAAATACTTTAAATGTATGTAATTCCACCTGATAGCAGGTTACCATCAATTTTAGCAGGTTACATGCTTACTTGACAGCTGAGTTGGCATTTTTAATAATTTTTAAATAATTTTTAATAAATTTTAATAATAAATTTATAAAAAAAAAAAACGACGGTGGCCGTTGGCCACCCGTTGTTTTATTTTTAATTTTTAATTTTTTTAATTTAATTTTTTCAATTTTTTAAAATTTATTATTAAAATTTATTAAAAATTATTTAAAAATGCCAACTTAGCTGCCACGTAAGCAGGTAACTTACTAAAATTGATGGTAACCTGCTATCCGGTGAAATCGCATACATTTGGTCCATTTGGAGTGTTTAGTGGTTTAACTGCACGTTTTTGGAGTGTTCCGTGGCCTAATTGCACTTTTTTTTTTTTCGTTTAGTGGTCTAATTGCATTTTCAGGTTAAGTTCAATAGCCAATTTGAACCTTGTTCCAAAGTTTTTTTTAAGTAAAAATAATCAAAGTATTTTGTAGTGAAAGTCTTAATTAAATTTGTCAAATATGTAGTATAGCTTGTTTTGTATTTGCTTTATAAAGTGTACGGAAACATGTGTGTGATTTGGATCGTTTTGCAAGTAAATAAGGAGAGTAGAGAAGAGAGATTGAGATAATATTTTTGTAGCAGTTCAAAAACTCATACTCCACTCTCATTCTTTTTAATACTAAGGAGAATTTCACTAGTACGATATAAATACAAGCAAAAATATAACCATCCATACTAGTTTCAAATAAAGCTAGCCAACTAGGTTACTAGCTATCTCCTTAACAATTTTTGGAATGACTTTCTTCACAAGTTTGCATGCTCGTCACTACTCAATCTTTCACTCTAACTAAGGGTCATCCACCAAGTCATCTTCAGTAAAGATCTCCAACGTTCTAACCATTGAGAGAAAGATTTTTGTCCTAAAATGGTTGGTCAAAATTTAATTTAATTTGGATGATTTTTTGAAACTTATAATGCTTAAATAAAAGTTTTAGATTGCATGTGTAGTACTCATGACAATATATATAGTTCTAGATCTTCTAGTTCTTCCAATATAGTGCCTTCTACACTCACACCTTCCATGACAGAATCAACACTTGTACATATATTTATGGCCTCACCAAGGATGGATGAAGAATCTACTGCTTGCCCTTAATTAGCTAGAATTGCTGCTACTATCTATTTGAGCAAGTTCAATGAAGTGTCTTCATCAATTTGTTTAGGCGTCTCATTAATTTTATTTTTATTTTTTATTTTTTAAAAAATTGAAGCTAGCCTAAGGTCGGTTAGTTAGTGGTGTCAAAATCAAATGCTTACTACTATATTGAAAGCTATAGCTAGTAGCAAATGTGCAGTTCTATTTTCTTATATTTATGTAGCAATAAGCGCTACTGTTAGCCTTAACTACACAACATGCTCTCAACTACTCTAATACCAATTATCAAGATCAAGCAGTTACCACTACACCAAAAGTTATAACTAATATCGAAGACACAATTTTATTTCTTAACATTTGTATGGTAGTCAGCGTCACGTTTCAATGGCAGAATACTAGACTTGGCTCTCTGAGTCGCTGTCCAACAAGAGCCAAAGAAATCAATCGTTATACCGTGCACCAGGCACATAGCAATGTGTGCCCCACGCCTCCCAAAACTACGTCGTTTTGGTGCATTGTCAAAAAAAAATTCTGTTATGTTTCGAATACACATAAACTCATAACAGAATACACAGAAACTTATAACTAAATACACATAATCTAACATGATACATAATACACAGAAACTCTTAACTGAATACACAAAAACTCTTAATTGAATACACAAAAACTCATAACACAATACACATAAACTTTTAACTGAATACACATGATGAGATTTTGACGAACGAAATGACGTCAGCAATTGAAATGCGCGTGTTTTGTGCTAGGCACACATTGCTATGTACACCACGATATAAATTGCCCAAAGAAGATAGTACATACTTTCGAGACTGAGAAATTAATATTTTAGTTGAGGAGGGCCTATTAATTCTGTGCAGAATTAAATTATCTTCAATTCCCAATGAGTAGAATTAGGTCAACTAGTTTGGTTTTCATCATTTATAAGTTATAATGAAACCCTTGCGAAAAACTAAAGGTCAAGTTCTCTTCTTGGAGCCTCAGATCCGTTCATTGCCTTCCATTTCCGAATTTCTTTAACCAAAGTGCAATACAGTACCAAAGCTTATAAATTACTACAAGATATTAAGCACTACAACTAAACTAATTTTAGTAACAAAAATCTAAACTTATATATATATATATATATATATATATATATATATATATATATATATATATATATATATTTGAGTTCAAATGAGGACAAATATATTATAGAGGACTCTGAGGACAGATGTAGTGTGTGCCATTAGCATGTATGTCGTGTGCATGGCCGACTATAGTCGTGTGCCACAGTTTGTATGTTGTGTGCATGGATTTGTTAATTAATAGAGCTTGTGTTTGAAACCTGATGTTTACATGTATTCTTGTGTGCCATTATGTATTAAATTGTGTGCCTGATATTAATTTGTTATGTGCCCATTATTTGTCCGCACAGTCCTCTATATATTGTTGTTAACCAGTGAACCTATGTATTATTGTGCACTGTTGGTCTTGCTCAATTTTGTGGTTTATAATGATAACTTTTGGGAAGAATGATAACTTTCGCTTCCGCTACTACGAATTAAGTTTCTCGTAGATTATTCTCTATACAGTTAGATCATATTTAGATCTCACATCTGCTACCATCAACCAATATATGATAACTTTTGGGAAGAATGATAACTTTAATTATTCGAATTATTGTAATTTATAAGTGTAATATTTTAATTCATTTGTCACTTGTGAGATGATGTGATAGTGCATGTTTCAAAGCTATTCATTATGCTTTGAATGGCCAACGAACCACATGCAATAAGTTTCATGTATTATATGATTTTATTCAATAATGTAGTTTATATATTTTAATTTTGTTTAATTTAATTCTTTCTTCTCCCAAGTTTAATTTAATTCCTAATCATTAGAAACAATTAATTAAAGACATTCATTAACATCATTAACTAACCATTAACTTGCTAACATCAATATAATATGGTGTGCATGTCATGTCAACTTAAAATTTATTTTTTTAATATTTCAAAGTAATTAATTTAATTAAAACATATTAATATCTAGGTTTACAAAATAAATAATAAATAATACATTCAACAAATTGTGAACCCTGAAAATAATATCATTTCATCCCACTCAACTAAATGACTAACTTAATATCATTGTGTGAAATTTAATTAAAAATCATATTATTAAGCTGGGATCTGTAACAAAATTTATTTGTGTCTAAAGAAAAAGTTTCATATAAACTAGAATAAACTTAATTTTTAATAAATAATTTATTTGTATATTTATAGAGAAATTAATATTGATAATTAAAATTTTAAATTTTAAATTTTAAATTTATTGTTATCTATAATTTTTTTTTAACTATTAACACTTTTTAAATTTTGTTTTAAAATGCGTGTGGTGTTTCAAAGGCCTACTATCTAGTTTCATTAAAGTAATGTTGAAGTATCATTTTAATGTTAAAATATGTCAATGACCATGTGGTCTAGTGGCACGAAGTGGCTCTCTATAAAGGGAGGTTATGTGTTTGATCCACACTGCCTTGACTCTTTGTGACCGAGTCAGTAGTACTAAAGATAATGTTGTTTCTGAGGCATGACTTAGAGCATTCCAAAAGGGGCTTTTGAACCAGGTTTTGAGAAATTTTGGGTGAGGGGGAGGAAAGAAAGGGGAGAGAGAGAAATGGTTGGGGTGTCCTGCAAAAATGGGGATTTTGCATAGATAGTGGGTCCCACTGACAGAGAGAGAGAGAGAGTTGTGCCTCACGTGTGTGAGGCGCAACTCTCGCACCCAGGCTGGCACGTGCACTGCACGCGCAGCGCTCGCCTAGGCGCGTAATTATATATATATATATATATATATATATATATATATATATATATATATATATATATATATATATATATATTTTTTTTTTTTTTTTTTCTTTTCCTCTCCTATTTTCTCTTTCACAATCACACCTGTAAAACCTCCTCAAAATCTTCACACTATTAAGGATGCCATTAGCTTGTTTTGTCGAGAAAAATCCCGAATTTCAAGAAATGAAGGAGTTCAAGTAGAGATCACAAGCAATCACATAGGCAAAAACAAGCTAAGTTATCATACAAAACTAAGCTGCAAACGAAAAGCACTTTTGAAGACAGACTAAGGGAGTTGTGTTGAAAAAATAAAAAATATGAAAGAAAAATAAAAGATAAGTATGAACAGATACTATATTGTAACAGAGTTAGTAGTACTTAAAAAAAAATAGTTCATTATTTTAATTCTACCACGGCTTCATTTGACAACATACATATCGCCATTGATTTACTATAGTGATAACCGTTTCTTTTAATTAAATTAAAAGAAATGGAACATATAGCGATTGATTATTTAATTAGTAACTAATAACTTTTTTTTTTTAAATTAATGATAAGATCAACTAATTCATGGGCACCCAATGAATAGAATCCACACTTGATGAAAAATATTAGAGGAAAAAATTTTAAATGAGAAGAAAGTATTTTCCTTAAAATAGTAATAAAATAAAATTTGAGTTGGTATGATATATTATATTATGTTGATGTGGCAATGATGATAATGCTTTTTAAAAGTATTAGGATTAAATTTTTAATGAAATAAATAAATAAATAAAACAGTGATGAAGCACTAACAATTTTATCAAATGTTTATTAATATTATAATCTTTTTTATTCCAAGTCATATTAGTCAGTGCACTCGTGTATTATATATATATTTCATTACAATGTAGTATTGTTTATAACTAAGTACAGATAGTCAATACGGTTGCACTCGCATTATATAAATAGGGGCATTTGGTAATCTGATTCCAAGAACGCATATCGATCAGTGAGTGATATTCTGTACTCTGTTATCCTCAAAAACTACTCTGTAACCATCGCCGCCGGCTTCACCACCTCCGGCCATGGCAGCCGCGGTGGTTCTGATCCCCCTACTGCTCACATGCGCGTGCATGTTCTTGAAACTGGCCTACCAAACCATCTCATGTTACTGGCTAACCCCGAGACGCATCAGAAAAACCATGGAGAAACAGGGAGTTTTCGGGCCCAATCCTCGGTTCCTCCTCGGAAACATCCTTGACATGGCCGCCATGGTCTCCAAGTCAACCTCCGACCACATGGACTCCATCCACCACGACGTCGTCCCACGCCTCTTGCCCCATTACGTCGCCTGGTCCAAAATTTACGGTACCAGAGACAACACATTAAAATTGTTTTACATACTCAACCCAACCCAACCAGCATTGGTTCAAACTTTTTTGTTGGACCGAGGCCCTGAAGAGTCAAGTTCAGCACCAAGTGTCTAAGAAATTGTTGAACAGAAGTCGGTCCAACAAGTCTAGCACTATTGTTTTCTTATACTGTCAACATTTTCTAGACTTTGGGTGCTCGACTTGGCCCTTTAAACCCTTTATTAGCTTTTTTCAATAATCCCCGGTCATTGGGTGTTAGACTTAGCTTTTACCAGCTTCTGCCCAAACGTTATAATAATTTTTAGCGTAGTGTTAAGCGTTTGATTCTGTTTTTGTTTTTTGGGTGAATTGTGTTGGAATTGATAGGGAAGAGATTCATATATTGGAATGGGATTGAGCCTAGGATGTGCTTGACGGAAACCGAGTTGATCAAAGAGCTTCTTTCAAAGTACAGCGCGGTTTCGGGGAAATCTTGGTTGCAGCAACAGGGCTCAAAACATTTCATCGGCCGCGGCCTTTTGATGGCAAACGGCGACGACTGGTATCACCAGCGTCACATTGTCGCCCCAGCTTTCATGGGAGACAAACTCAAGGTACATTTTTTTCAATCTTTTTATAACAGATACTCATTGTAACAGAGTGACTACAAAAAAAATCACATCCATCATAAGCGGATGGAGATCATATTAGAAGACCTGATGGCTATTTGATTTGATTATGGTGCTTGTGGCAATAGCCAATGAATAATGATTGCATTATCTCCCATCCAATTTGGTTTTGATTTTTGATTTTTGGATTGTAGAGTTATGCGGGGTACATGGTGGAATGCACTCAGAAAATGCTCCAATCTCTTGAAAAAGCAGTGCAATCGGGGCAGACGGAGTTGGAGATCGGCGGCTACATGGCACGCCTCACCGCCGATATCATCTCCCAAACCGAGTTCGGAACTAACTATGAGAAGGGCAAACAAATATTTCATCTTTTAACTGTCCTACAACAACGATGTGCTCAAGCTAGTCGTCATTTATGTCTTCCCGGTAGTCGGTAATTTTTTTTTCCCAAAAATTCGATCTTGATTAAATGCCACACACAATATTCAGTCACACCACGATGTTATGTACTAGTTTATTCAAAAAATAATTGTTTTTTTTTTTTAATGATAGTTTTCCTTCTTTCTTCGCTATCCTTCATTTGTGTGTTTTCTGACCAAAAAAATTGGAGCGGAATTGACACACAACTATTTCAGATACATTTTTACTATAATAAATAACTTTGTTTTATTCTCTGCTTGTGTACTTTTTTTTAGTACTACAGACTCCATACAAATCACTTTGTGCTATTAGACCACAAGATCATTGCTTAATTCGCACCATATAAATTGTTTAAATCGGAAGTAATCATTTTTTTCTTACTTCACTTTTTTCCTTTACCATAGAAAATATGCAGAAATCCGATTCCGTTTTAATGGAAAATGTTATCCCCTTTTTACATACATGGTTGAGTTTTCTTGATATTACTTCTGATCCCTCTTTCCCCTTTTATAGATTCCATGCCTTTTTCTTTTTTTTTTTTTTTTTTTTTTTTTTTTTTTTTTTTAACAAAAGTGTCTTTTATAGTATCTTTATTAAGAAGATTATAAAGAAATTTTACTCTAATAGATAAATATTAATTAAAATGAATATTAGCTGTTGTACTTTTTTTTAATTAAAAAATAAATATTTAGATTTTACATGCTAATTATTATTATTTTTAATTCTTTGGACAGATTTTTTCCTAGTAAATATAATAGAGACATAAAATCGTTAAAAATGGAGGTGGAGAGGCTACTAATGGAGATTATACAAAGCCGTAAAGATTGTGTTGAAATCGGTCGGAGTAGCTCGTATGGCAACGATCTGTTAGGGACGTTGTTGACGGAGATGAAAAAAAAGAGATCAAAGAATATCGGGTTTAGCTTAAATTTACAATTGATAATGGATGAATGCAAGACATTCTTCTTCGCTGGCCATGAAACTACTGCTTTGTTACTCACATGGACCATAATGCTCCTTGCTAGCAACCCATCTTGGCAGGACAAAGTTCGGTCCGAAGTTAGACAAGTTTGTAACACTGACACCCCCTCAGTCGAGCACCTCTCCAAGCTCAATCTGGTATGAATTTATATAACTATTTACATTTTTAACGTTATATTTACTTGACTAATTTATTGAGTATAAAGATAGATCAGAGTAAGATGAGATAAGTGATCAAAAAGCGCTTGCGAATATTTTGGTGTTTTTTTTTTTTTTTTTTTAAACTTTATTCTCTTTATCTTTAATTCATTGGGCATGAGGGAAATTGAATAAAATGTGTCACACTTTCAACCAAAACATTAAAAGAAACAATAGAATATAATATTACTATTTATAATCAATAAATTCCATCATTGAGATCATATTCCCTCTTTGCTGGCAATAGGCAACTGCTCATTAATCAAGTAATATTGTAATTGGTAACAAAATGGTGATTGCATTATAGTCCATTCACTGAAAATTAGACCCAAAAAAAAAAACAATTTGTTTAATTTTAATGTAATAATTGTGGAATCCCCTGCCCTCCTTCGTTGGCAATGTTTGCTGTCTGATGGTCCGATACTGTGCAAGCTATGCAAAAGTATCATTTTGTCTCCTGTACTATCCCCTTTTTTTAAAAAGCATTTTTATTTTCAAATTTCAATAATTTATTAAATTTCATTTAATTTAACTCTTCTATTAAAAATGTACTCAGTAATAAGTATAGTTGACTTTTATCTAATTTAAACAAATATATAATTCACCCACTACGTACTTGTATAATATAAAAACATCCCTTCATTTTTATAGTGTTTTATACATGGTTGAAAGCTAGGCGCTGCCTAGGACACTTAGGTGGCAATTAATCAGCGCCTAGGCGGTCGTGTATTTTTTATTTTATTTTTTATTCTTTAAAAATTTGTTTAAGATATTTTAATTTTTCAAGACTTGATAACGACTATAAACTATTTAATACTTAATACTAAAACATTAAATATTAACTTGAAAAACATTTAGAATTTGAATAATTTAGGGTTATTTCGTTCAAAACGATGTCGTTTTGAGTTAAATAATCCATTTTAAAAACAAGGGAACAATAGCTAATCGGCTGACTAGGTCGGACCTAGTCGGTGGTAGGAGGCCTAGGCGATCAGTGCGTCAGCGCCTAAATGACCTAGGCAACGCTTAGGCGGCCGACTCGACCACTTAACCAGATTCGAATCCTAGTATTTGCGGGGTCGCTACACCACACTCAACCTTTGGATTACTGAATTATGCCCGGGGTTATATAGAACTAATAATACCTACCAATATTATTTGTGCAGTTGAACATGGTGATTAATGAATCATTAAGACTATACCCACCAGCTTCTGTTCTTCCAAGAATGGCGTTTGAGGATTTCAAGCTTGGCGATCTTCACATCCCAAAGGGGCTTTCCATATGGGTGCCAGTGCTAGCCATCCATCACAGTGAAGAGATATGGGGAAAAGACGTGAACGAGTTCAACCCTGAGCGATTTGCATCAAAGTCCTTCGCCGGCCCCGCCCGGAATTTCCTGCCGTTCGCCGCCGGCCCCCGGAACTGTGTCGGCCAGTCTTTTGCTCTCATGGAAGCCAAGATCATCTTGGCCATGCTAATATCCAAGTTCAGCTTTGACATCTCCGAGAGTTATCGCCACGCGCCGGTCATCGTCCTCACCATCAAGCCCAAGTATGGAGTTCAGATCAGATTGAGGCCTTTGTAATGTGCTCCGTAATTTTATTTTTATATTTTTTATTGAGTTTTGGCTTGGAATTAGGTATTGAGAGTTCCCAAAAATAGATCGGAGTAGTAATTGTTGTAATATTTCTTCGTTTTCCTTCAAAATTTTGTTGGAAATGCTGAGAATTGTTAAATAAAATATATATATATATGCGTGCAAAAATATACGGAGTATTTTATTATTGTTATTATCTTAAGAGTTAATCAACGATTTGGTCCCTCAATTATTAGCGAACTGTCAATATAGTCCCTCAATTGCTTATTCATCAATTTAGTCCCCGAAAATAATTGTTTTTAGTTGATTTAGTCCCTTCGGCCGTAGTCCGTCAACCAGCCGGCGAGAACTCCGATTAACCATGGGCATTTTGGTCTTTTTCTTCATTCAGCCCCCTTCTTACTTGAGAAAGCATAGCCAAACTGTGGAGTCCCAAATCGACAAAAATCTCTATCACCATGGAGTTCAAATTTGACCAAAATCAACGGCATTGAAGAATTCAAAGAGCGGCGAAATGGACAGTGGAATTCGTAGAAAGATTGACAATGTGATACGCCTAAAGAGTTGCTACAGAAAATACCTCACCACCATGGACGAGCAATTCCTCCTGGGCGTCACGGGGAGACGAGTTCGCCAAACAACGCCTAAGAAATTGGGTTCAAAAACTGGAATGAGAGCCCATCAAATAGGGACGAAAGGGAGTTGATTGCGTTGGAGAAATTCAATCACCCACGACATTCCTCATCGCCATCAAAACTGGATTCTATGGGAAGTTGATTGCGTTGAGACTCTGCCTGACTTGCCTAAGAAGGTGCCACGATCGGAGGACAACGACGACGATGATTTAACCGATTTTCGTCTTTCGTCGTCGTCTTTGATCAGATCACTGAGTGAATCGTTCGCTTCATTGCACGGTGGTCGGCTAATCTATTACTATGTGGCGGATGATAGGAGGAAGGTTGATGATGCGGTTGAAGACCAATCTTTCCAATTTAAAGGGCATTGTTTAGACCAATTGACTGAGAAGAGGAATTGACAGGATTGAGAGCATCATCGTGAGCCTGCGCAATCCCTTCACTGACCACCGCGGCGGAGATGCAGAGGCGTGGGTGGTGGCGGGTATGACTGCGACGCGGACCGATGAAACGACGCGGTTTGTCATGAACGAGGCCTTGATCAGAGACGCCTTGTCTTTCAACGCGCCGAAAATCAGTTCCCGGGAGCCGCTTTCTTCGAGTCATCGCGGGTTGAATTTTGAAATCGGCGATCCGATTGTGTTTTGAACATAGAATACGCCATTTCTTGTTCCAGCCCCAATCTCTGTAAGTAAGACAAGGCCACTGGCTGATTAATCGGAGGCTAGTCAGGTAAGAAGAGGGCTGAAAGACCAAAATGCCCATGGTTAATCGTATCTCTCGTGGGCGGGTTGACGGACTACGGCCGGAGGGACTAAATTGACTAAAAATAATTATTTTTGGGGACTAAATTGATGAATAAGCAATTAAGGGACTACATTGACAGTTCGCTAATAATTAGGGGATCAAATCGTTGATTAACTCTTATCTTAATAAAATAAAATGAGATGCGGAATGGGTGAAATTTGGCTCAATGAATTATTCCCGTATGATTTCAGTAGCAAATTTTTATTAGAGTTAATTTCACTTTTGATCCTACGACTATTGGAGTGTTGTCAATTTGAATCCACCACCTTCAAAATTAATAATTAAGTACCGACAATTTGGCCATACTGACTAAAATTGATAAAAATTGAATAGTTATGGTACTAAATTGTTAGTTTTGAAAGCTGTGGACTCAAATAGACAACACCCCAATAATCATAGGACCAAAAGTGAAATTAACTCTTTTTGTTATCAGTATTTTTTTTGAGAAAAATTATTATTATTATTATTATTATTATTATTATTATTATTATTATTATTATTATTATTATTATTATTATGAAATATATGTATACCCTTTAGGTAATTTTAGCTAGTCTCACTTACATACATTTGGAAGTCCGGCATATGTGATATACAACACTCAAGAAACATCAAAACTTGATCTAAAATCCTGGTAAAGAGCATTGGAGTGCTGTGATCCTTAGATATATCAAGGGTACCTCAACATTGTGTTATGGAGGATCATATCGACTTCATCATTAAAGGCTATATTGATTCAGATTATGAGGTAATCTTGATTGTAGTAAACCCACCATGGGTTATGTGTTTACTCTTACTAGCGGAACAGTAAGCTGGGTCTCGAAGTTGCAGTCTGTTGTGGCAACTTCAACGACACAAGCAGAATACATAACTGCTACTCAAGCTAGTAAAGATGCAATATGGTTGCAAATTCTATTTGAAAAGCTCGGACACAAGTTAGAGAAAATGACTTTATCTTGTGATAGTCAGAGTGCTTTGTACTTGACAAAGAATCCGGCATTTCACTCCAAGACGAAACACATACGAGTTCAATATCACTTTGTTTGTGAAAATGTAGAAGAAGGAAGTGTGGATGTACAGAAAATTCATTCTAAAGACAACTTGTCAGATATGTTAACAAAGCTTTACGAATGATAAATTTGTATGGTGTAGATCCTCAATTGACAAATATGCAAGCAGGGAATTGACAAAAAGGATGAAGATCCACATTGTGACTTTATGTGGGAGATTTGTGAAGAATAAAGTCAAATGTGAAAAGTAGCAAGATGTTTTAAATTTGAGCTAAGGTTTGAGCTAAAGTTGCATTAAAGATTTGTGTAAGGAGTAGGTTGCACTTTGCGTTAAATAAGTTAGGTTTGCACTAAGAATTGCAAATCTCTAGGCTCTCAAATCTATAACTAATATTCATTTGGATTTACTATAAATAGGCAATCCATCTTAATTGTAAATTATCTATCCCAATATGAGATAGAAAAGCATAGCATAGCAACTTAGAGAGATAGAGTGTTATGCTTGTAACTGCTATCGTGATATCATTTTGCCAATACAATTTTTTTTTTTTCAAAATTGTCTTATTGTGTGTATTATTTATTCTAAATCTTACACTAGAAATATTTTTAATATTTCAAGCTCAAGTTGCTATTATAATTAGGTGTTGTGAATTCGCATCGATCCTAACAAAATATTTTTTAAAAAAATGAATCATTTTTTAAAAATTATATTTCAAAAAACATATTTTATATTTCCAAACGTACTCTTAAAAGAATAAATATAAGATTTTTTCAAAATAATAAAATTTTCCCAATTTTATATTATACTGATAAACCCAATTTGCCCCACAAGAGAATTAGATTATATCATATATTAAATTAATCACAATAGTTACCAAAAATCAATGGGCTTAAAAGGTTTTCCTCTTTTTGTTCGATACTTCCAAGTTCCCAACACACGCTGATATAATTGCTCGAGATGCTTCTTTTTAATATATTCGAACAAATTGCTCAGATCAGCTTTCAAATTGAAAAATAGCCAACTAGGGATTAGAATAATGGGTGCCTAGCTTTCTCACCTATCAACAGACTCCACTGCCATTCTGCCCTGTGCCCGCTACACTTCCCACTACTACATTATTTTCTAGGAATAAGGTTCAAATTGCATCTGAACGTAACCTGAAAATGCAATTAGACCACTGAATGAATAAAATGCAATTAAACTACTGAACACTTTAAATATATGCAATTTCACCAGATAGCAAGTTACTATCAATTTTAGCAGATTATCTGCTTATTACGTGACAGTTGAGTTGACATTTTTAATAATTTTCAAATAATTTGAACTAACTGGTCGCCTTCCGCCGGAGGGGGTGACCGGCGATGCCAGAGTTTTACCTGAATTTCGCCGGATCTAAAAGTGACCTGTTATTATAAGTCATTTATATGTTTTTGAATCTAATTGTCTCAATTTGATATGTTTGAAGGTTTAATTGCACATTTTAAAAGTTTAAGTGCCTAATTGACTTTGGGTGTAAAATTTAAGGGTATATTTAACTCTTTTTCTAAATAAAATTAATCATATAAAATTATATGTAACAATACACAATAGTCAAAGATTAAAAGTAAATTTTTTTATTAATTATTGAATGCAATAATTCTCATAACGTGAATATCCGTAGCTAGTGGTAATATAAAATTTTGATGAGGCCGTATAGTTTTTTTTGTTTTTTGTTTTTTTGTTTTTTTGTAAAATAAAAATAATGAGAGGGGTGGAATGTTGGATGGGGAGGAGATCAACGTAACGCCGTCAAAAAAGGAGGAGAGAATACTAGAAAATTGGACCTCCTTTCGCATAAAAGAGATTATCTTCCCATGACAATGATTAGATGATATTTACTAACTTCATATATTTCCTATTTATTTATTTTGAATAAGTACATCTAAATTCTAAAGTGGCCACAACGGCAGATCAATCTTGAAAACTACAATCATTTCACCTAATTAACTATATCCATTATTTTACCTTTTCTCTTCTATCTAAATATATTTTTATTTGACAAATTTACATGGCATGACATTATAAATATATGACATATATATCGGGTAGAGTCATGCCCTCTTAGGCTTCTGGGTCAATTCCTCTTTCTTGATAAAAATAAAATAAATATATAAAAGGATGATTGAAGTAAGAATAAGCTCCTAGAAAAAAAGTATGGACTAATTAGATCTATCAATTTGAGTAAATGAATAGTTGAGGGTTATTGAAAAATAAGAGAAAAATGAGCATGTCAGTTTTATAAATATGATAAATTTAAAAATTTGTAATAATTATAAAATCAACTTTTTTTTTTTTAAACTCTAAACCATTAGGGGAAACCAGTTGCGACACTTTGCAAGGTGAAAATAATCTAGTCAAGTTTTGGAATCAATAGTTATTAAAGATCACAAAATTTATTAATTTTTCATGTGAAGGACCACTAACAGAAAAAAGACAAATGATGTTGATGTGTGTGTGTGTGTTTATTTTATTTTATTTTATTTTATTTTATTTTATTTTTTTATTTTATTTTATTTTATTTTTTATTTTTTTTACTCTTTTAATGTCAGTTTTTTCGTGTAGCAGATTAAGGTGTAGTAATTTTAAAAATATACGATGCCCATTTTTTAAAACAGGCGTCCTATATAAATTTTTTGTTTGTGTTAAATCATATTTATCTATTGCTCTTATAAAAGTAAAAATATTAATGAAGGATTTCAAGCCAAAAAAAAAAAAGAAGATATATTTTACTTTATCATTTGAAGTTTTCTAATTTATTTTTGATATATACACGCACAACACAACACAGACGATTAATTAATATCTTAAAATGTGTTATTCTTTTTGTCTCATTTTATGTGTAAAATTCATATAACTATATTTAATTGGAATAAGGGTCAAATAGGACACTCAACTGCATACCAAATTGCAATTAGGTCATTGAATTCAAAAAAAATGCAATTGAGCCATCAAACAACACAAAAATATGTAATTTAGTCCAAAATGACCTATTTACCTGATGTAGCAAGTTACTAGTTTTAAAATTAATTTTTAATGAATAAATAATTAAAATATTTATAAAAAAAAAAAAAAACAAAACAAACAAACTGCCGGCCGGAGACGATTACCCGCCGACTTTGTCTCCATTGCCGGAGACGAACCTCCGTCTCTAACCATGGAGACAAAGACCTTCGTCTCCATGACTATGGAGACGAAAGGACCGTCCCTTCGTCTCCCTGACCATGGAGACAAAGCCGGCCGGAGACGATTCGTCTCCGGCCGACAGTTCCTATTATTATTTTTAAATATTTTAATTAATTAATTTATTAAAAATTATTTTAGAAAATTAATTTTAAAACCGGTAACTTGCGCGCTATATCAGGTAAATATGTTATTTTGGACTAAATTCCATGTTTTTGTGTTGTTGAATGGCTTAATTATATTTTTTTGAAGTTAATGGCCTAATTACAATTTGATGTGCAGTTGAGTGACCTATTTAACTCTTATTCCTGATTAATTTTAAAAGTCATATATAGTGGGATTGATTATACTATCTTCTCTGTATATATAGTCAAAGATAGATCTTAATAATCATCCCTCCCAACCTTGATTAAAGGCTAAAAGCATTGTGAAGTTGTGGGTAGCTGCATCATCATTATCTTCAGATTACTTTAAACACCAATGCTAATACTATATTACCAAATCTTTTCTAGTACTAATCTCCATAATCATTTTTTTTTCAATATATTAATCTGCCTGCTAAAGTATAAAGCCAATCTCTCTTCTAAAATATTCCAATAATTTCTCAAAATAAACTAATCTTCCTCCCCTGTAAATGGAAACTCAAGTGGCTGAAAGTGACTTTATATGTAACCAATGCACTCGTGCAACATTATTTATAATAAGATAATAATTTTGTAGGTCCACCATATGGCAAGTAGCCAAGTATTACATTTAGCTTTAAGTTTAAATGTAAAACACTCAATTTATAAACATATAACTTTAAATTTATTTATTTACATTTCACATATTATGAACTTAAAACAATGTTAGAATTATTTGACATAATACATTTATAGTTAATAGATTATATTTTTTTGAATGCTACTAGCTCTATTACAATGTAGTATCTATTCATATACTTTCTCAACCTACTGAAACACAAAGAGCTTATAACGCCTCCACTGAGATTCGAATTCACAACCTTCCAAATGAAAGTCCAACCCGGGTACCATTAGAACACATAGTCAGTGGCGGAGCCACAATGGGGGCAGTGGGGGCCGCTGCCCCCACTCACCCCTTCGCAATTTCTTAGTATATATATTTATATGTAAAGATTACTAAAGAATTCAGCAACTCAATTGGTTGAACATTGGTATGATATATATATAAAATGGCATGGGTTTGAAACCCACCTCCAGCACTTTTCTTTCTTCCCCGCTTTTAAAAATGTTCGAAACCCTTCTTTCTTCCCACCGATTAATAAATGTTTCTTTTTTTAAATTAAAGTATTTATTAATATAATTTCTTTTCTACTCAAACTATTTTATCTAATTGATTATATTTTATATTTAATATTTATGAATATAATTTCTTTTCTATTCTAAAGATTTTATTTAATTGATTATGTTTTATATTTTGCTATAAATATTTTTATAACATTTCAAAGTGTTTTAAAATTTCACCATACCCAAATATAGTTTTGGCTCCGCCCCTAAGTAATCTATCATAAACATTTTATTATAATTTATAATATATTTGGACCATATTATAGGTAGGTGTTTGATATTTTGGCATTAACAATTCTAACATCATTTTAAGTATGCCCCCACTGGCATAATTTTCTGGATCCGCCACTGCACATAGTTGACAAATTATGTAACTACCGCAAATATGATGAATATTGACCTAACGAAAGGAAAATAACAAAACAAATGTTGTGCTAATTTAAACGTACAAATTAAAAATAATGTTATTTTGGACGAAGAACCACAATGCAAGTTGAAGCCTGGTCCCCAATATGATTTGCACATTAAGGGGAGTGTATTCCATCATGACTTTTATAGACTTTTAAAATGATATATTTTAATAAACTTTTATTGACTTTTATAGAGTCGTTCAAAACTTTTAAAAACTTTGTAAGACTCAAAGTCGATATAAAAAACATTCATAAACTTTTATCAACTTTTTTATTTTAAAAAGTCTATAAAAGTCATTGAAATTCTAAATTGAATACATCTTTACAAACTTTCAATGTTTTCGATTCTTATCATTTATAATTTTCTTACAAAATATGTTATAATATATCATAATTTTTTTTTATTATATAGTTCTTCACCCACATCAACATTATTATTATTTTTTTATCGATAGTATGATGAGACTTATATGCTAATTACTTATATAGTATATATTAATATGCATCAACTCTAAAATTTATAGTAATAGAATTGTTCAAATAAAATATTTAAAAATATAATTACTAGTTGCATAAAATTAAAATTAAAAATAAAATATTAATAATATATATAAAAAAAAATTATACTTCACAAAGAGTTATTATTTTCAATAACAATTTGGGACTGCAAATAGCAACAAGGTGCTACTGTTTGCAGCCCCAAATTGCTATTGCAAAAAGTAGTTCGTTATTCATAGTAGCCTGTTATTAATACACACACACACACACACACACACACACACACACACACACACATATATATATATATATATATATATATATATATATATATATATATATATATATATATATATATATATATATGACGAATATAAACATAAAAAGAATAAATATCAAAATATACAATATGAATATTATGACACATAGTAAAATTTGACGGTGATAGCTGAAAATTTTGCTTTGTTATAGTATTTACGTAAAAAATGTTCTTAGAGAAAGTTTAGAAGCTAAGTTAGGGAGAAAAGTTCTTAGAGAAACTTTAGAAGTTAGGGATAAAAAGTTCGTAGAAAAAAAATAAAAAGTCAAAATATACAAGCAATAATGAAGTAAAAATAATATTGTTTTGAATTTTTAGAGGAATATTGTAAAGTTTAGGAGGGAGAAAAAATTGGTAGAGTTTAGGTATGAAGAAAATATAGGATAATGAAGAAAAAATAATTTATTGAATTTAGGTATAAGGTTTAAATAGAGGTAGAAAACCTTCAGAGTTGGTATAGAAAGAAAATTTTGAAATCTTGGGATTGATGGTTGGATTTCAACTATTTATATTTGAGAAAGAAAAGTCTACAAAAGTCCTAAAATTAAAAAGTCTAAACAAATTCATAATTTTTTGAATACCACATGACTTTTAAAGACTCTTTAAAAGTCTTAATCGAATACCACTCGACTTTTAAAGACTCTTTAGAAATCTTGAATTGAATACATCCAAACTTTTAAAGTTAATAAAAATCTTTAAAAATTTATGAAAGTCATGATTGAATACATCCTCTAAGTTCCATGAAGGTTAAACTAGAAAAAATATTGGAGTTCATGACCATAGATAGTGAAACTCTCTTTATTAGGGGCAAAAAAATTAAAACAAATGAGATATTTGGGGGTGAGAGAATAAAATGCTTAATAATCTCTTGACTTATAATAATAAGTTATAGAAATACTTAACCATCTAAACTAATTCATCTTTTAGTAATTTTTTCTATATTACTGTTTTATATTTAAATATTTACTTTCTCTATATATACATCGGACCCCTATATATAACGGATAAGGTGGAGGAGGGAGGGAACTACCCCACATTGGATGCAAGGCCTCCCCCAACACTGGATCCGTCTTTGCAGACAAATAACATTTTAAAGTATTACTGTTAAAGAAAAAAAAATCTTATATTAGTTTGGCTTAATCTAAAAAGGCCCATAGTTTTTTTTTTTTTTTTTTTTTTTCATGCTTTCATGTAAAAAAAAATTTAGTCTCTTACTCATTCTGCTCATTAAAACTAGCAGTTCAGATTGACTAAACATGTCCTTAATTTTTACTCAAGTACTAATTTTACCATAAGTAAATCTTGTAGTATAAAATCATCACATGTGTGACGTGTAATATTTTGAAATTAAAATATATTATATTCAATTCTAATCACTCATTTAACAACTTTTAAATTTGAACTTTTTGCTTCTAACCTTTTAGCTTTTAATTAATTTTTAAGTCAAGTTTACTAAACATAGACCAAGAGTCATGACGCAAAAGAGAGAATGTACCATAATTAAGAATTTTTTAGCTAGTAGCATATGTTCAATACTTTAAAATTTAAATTCTTGTTCCTCCAACATATACCATAAATTTTTTTATTAATTTTTTAAAAACTTTATGAGTGGTATGGTACCAATTTTTTTTTAATTATTTTTTTTTGGGGGAGGGGGGGGGGGGTGGGGGGGCGGGGGGCACAAAAATTTAAAAGTTTTGGGTAATAGTTTCAATTTTCAGTCTCATTTACGACTTAACTTTTATTAAGACATCTCCCATTTAAACAACTGACAAGTACAATTTACAATGCAAGCTGAAACTAAAATAATAAAAAATTGAGTAATAATACATTCCTTAGTAAATTTGTTTTTTTTTTTAATATAATATTTATCTCTTGATGAAAAACTATTTAATTAATTTAATTATTAATTTGAATCATTTTATAATTTTTAGTGAGATTGATCAATTCATAATCAACCAATAGATGTTAAAAAAACATTATGAGATAATTAAATTTAGGAGAAAATTAACTCTTTTTTTTTTTTTTTTCTAAAAAAATATGATGTTTTTAGTTGATTGAAGTGAAATGGAGAAGTATTGGACTTAAACAACAAAACTTAGAAGCATAAAATTAAATTAAATGCCCCTGAAATATATAGCTCAACTGGTTAACCAATTCAAAATAAGTTGAGAAGGTTTGTTTTGCTAGGAACCACAAGACACAAGGTGCAAGGTTTGAATGGATTTGTGGGTCTGTATACCAGTTGAGGCACATCCATCCATTCAAGTGATAATATGACTTCTCGTAAAAAAATATAGAATAATGTCATCTGATCTATCCGGCCATTTTTGAGATGATCGGACTAGTAGTGGTCTCAAATAATGAGAAAAATACAGTGACAATTTTGTTAGTATTACAAACTTTGGATGTGCATTTATAAATGTTAAAAATGTATTCGATAATAACTAACCATGCACTTGAGATTATAAAATATGGGGGTGCAACTTATCGTGCATGGTGAATTGGTGACTATACAAAAACAATTTCTATCTAGCAACAAAACTTGAGATATATATTTACTTGTGCTTGAAATTCGAGATACTTGAATTCAATTCTTACCAATCATAAAGCTTAATTGTTATCCATCATAAAGCTTATACTAAAGCTATCATTGAGAAACTCGATGTATACAAGTTGAGTGGAAATGAATGCCCACAAAATTAATGTGAATTATTGGTATTCCTATTTAAGGCACAATGTATGATAGATCTTGAAATTTGGCCTAGTTTGAATTAAGTGATTGAGGGGGATTTGAATGTGAAAGCCTGAGAAAGTTTGAAAGAAATGATGAGTGGAGAATCCTACCAGCATCCACTGAGATCTATATAATTCAGCAATTATTATTGTTGAAGAGGCATTTGATTGACTGAAGAATTGGACTTACATACATGTGGTATTATTATTAGGACAACGTTAATTAAGGATTAGTTGTGTCATTAGTGGTGCCGGTGCGTGATACGTGTTTGCATCGTCTCGTAAATTAAATAATGAATGAGCTGATAGCCGATGAATGATGAGGCCAAAACTTTATTTTGGCTCCACAATCATTACATCATTTATCATGTGCAAAACAGCAAATTAAAAAGCAGGATAGGCGCCGGTTGGACTTCCATATGGGAGATTGTGAATTCAAGTATCAGTGAATGCGTTATTGGTTCTTTGTGCATAGAAGACTGTGAGTTCAAGTCTCAGTAGAAGCGTTATTGACTCTATAATTATAAATAGATACTACAAAAAATCAGGACGAGCGAAATGGGCACTCACCCAGAACCCAATGTTGAAAGGGACTCCTTAATTTGGGTTTTTATTTTTTTGATAACATTGAAGTGATTTTTTTATTATTATTATTATTTTTTTTTTTGCATGAGTAGAGATTTGAACTTACAACTTCAAAATTATTATTTAACATTTTTTGGGGTGTAAAAGTGAGACTCCTTTTTGAAAGTAAGAGAATATTGTAGAAATATAGAGAAAATAATAAAGAAATTACAAATTAGTGATGTAAAAGTAGGATCTATTTTTAAAAGTAAGAGGATTACATGGATAAAAATTTTGCCTTATAGCACAATTTGATTATTTCGGTTACGTTTTGCTTTCTTGTAATCATTTGTTATCTTCTATGACTAGATCAACAGTAATTCATGTTCGTAGGGATGTTATACAGACTTCCTATGTTATGGCTAAGCATGTATCTGCCTCATTGGCACGTTCTCTTTGGAGGGATATATTCCTCCTACTTTTCTTGAGCCTGAAATGACTAATGCATTATAAGTTTGTTGGCTTTCAAAAAAAGATAAACTTATTCAAAAATTTTCATTGCCCTCCTTTTATCGTTGTTTGAAGAATATTAATTTTCACCCAAAAATTTTCTAAGTTCTTCGCTACCTCATTTAATTTCATTGAGGCTTTCATTTTAAGGTAAAAACTTATGTAAGATTATCTCATGAATCTTTGTTTGTGAGACGGATCGGATAAAGATGAAATTTTATACTTATACTAGTAAATATAATACTAAATCAAGAATAAAATGTTTATAACTTATATGAGAAAATGTAATATTTTTGAGAAAAAAATGTAATACTTCTACATTTTGATGTAAAAGTATTACGGAGTACCACTACTGGAAATTATGGAATTTCCGACCACCTGAAAGTGATCTTAAATCAAGTCGAAAGCCTTGTTCCGACTACTTTTGGTATCCGAAAAAACCTTTGTTGCTATTTCCAACTACTTTTTGCTTTCGACTTTATTTAAGATTACTTTCAGGTGGCCGGTAATTCCACAATTTCCAGTAGTGTACATTTTTCATCAAAAGTATTACATTTGTCTTTATAAGTGCAACATTACTTATAAGGAAAAAAAATATAATACTTTTGATGAAAAAAGAAATACTTTTACATCAAAATATAAAAATATTATATTTGTCTTCAAAAACATTATGTTTTCCCTTATAAGTAACAAAAATTTTATATTTTAGTATTATATTTTCTAGTATAAGTATTACATTTACTGATTTACATACTAACTGGATCTGTCTCGGTCTCACACAAGTGTTCCCCTTCATTTAATAGCATGCATGTTTTGTGTTTTTTGTTTGTTTGTTTGTTTGTTTTTTTTTTTTTTTTTTTTTTTTTTTTTTTTTTTTCGTTGACTTTTCTTCAAGTTTTAAGATTTTCATACAAGTCTTGTTGTTTGTGCTCAATTAAGTATTCTTTTCTAGTAAATACATGAAATGTCCATTACTTTTATCAAAAGACATCCCTTGAGACTTAGCCACTCTTCATAGCTTCTGACTAGTTTGTCTCTTTTGATTTTAGTAGAGTTATTTGCCGCTTTATTGTTTTGTCTCTTCTGCTTAACATTCTATTAGTGTGTGAGAGATTCTCTTTGTGTAAGTGGAGGAACACAATTTGATTTTTGATCACACTACCAAATTAGTCCAAGCTAACAGAGTAGTCTAGCACAAAAGGCTAGTCAAATAAGTAGGCAAAACTTTTAAATTTGAGTGTCATCCCATAATCTCTTATAAAGTTAGTATGAAATTATAGTATTTTTATTCACCTCTTAAAAAGCTAACTTAAATCATGGTGACCCACTCTAAACACCTCATACTTTGAACTCTTCTACAGTGTACTCTCCCTAGACCTTATGCCATCTTTTAAATGAATACAAAATTGATATCTTTTGGAAACTTCTCTCATACTCTTTTATGAATTTTAGTTTAATTTGACCTTTGCTAGTTATCTTTTTGAAGGTTTATAAGTCTTAACTCTTTTAAAAAAAAAATTTGCCTCAAATGGTTCCTATTAATGAAAAATCTTTTCTACTTTATGATGAATCTCATGATCTCCCATATGAAAGAGGTCACTACATGCCATCTGAGCACAATGTGCTTGGCTCATATCTTAATTATATTGATTAATATCACCAAATCTGTTAAATTACAATGCAATTCAATTATCCAATCCCTTATAGAGTTCATCCCAAAAGATTAGTCTAATAAATGAGAGAACCGTTCAAACTTAAATACTACTTTACAATGACTTACATAGTAGATGTGAGGTCGTATCATTACCTATCCTTTGAGAAGGTAACTGTTTGTGATATGATGACCCACTCTAGATAGCCTACATGGATTCTTTTTGACTTTCTGTAGACATTATCAAACACCATATTGTCATTTAAAAAAACTCTCACTCTAGACCCTTTCTTGTCACCGGATAGGCATCTTCCATGTAGCCATTTCTTGCAAGCATTGACTCTCATCGATAGCACAAATGATACGTACTTGAGTGTAAAGGAAGAGTGCAGCCCATCCCAAAAGAGTAGTTTAATATATTGAAAAATTTATCAAATTTAAGTATCACTTTACAATTTCTTGTGGAGGCTATATAGATCATACCTCTCTATTTATATTAACCCATCACTACTTGATTTCAATTCGGAGTATGTACACTACTACTATTATTTTATTATTATTATTATTATTATTATTATTATTATTATTATTATTATTATTATTATGTAAGTTAAAATTAATTAAATTTGAATATTATTTAATTTGAAAATAAGAACTTGCAACATTTAGAAAATTAAAAATGGAGGATAAATGACATAATAGTTATAGCAAAACAGTACAAGCTAGCTAGCCCTCTTGAATTTGTCATTATACTCTTTAGTGGAACTCAATAATCCATATACATACGTGCTATTGGATTGAGAAGATATGGATGATGATCTACGTTCACTACTTTCCGAGCAGCACCATAACTTTAAAGCCTCCAAAATAGGGAAATGTTGCCAATTCAACTGCAATTTTGGTAGTGCTATATTTCACATTTCTGGCTAGATAAGACTTAAAAGCATTTTCATCTTCCACCAAAAAGAAAAGTTTGAGATAATACCATTATGGCCATCCATCCAGTAATAGGATCTTAGTTTTGACTTTTTTTTTTTTTTTTTTTTTTTTTACAAGTATCTGCTATCACTTAACCTGCGTTACTACATTAATAATAATTTGAAAAAGTGACAAATTTTAAGTTATATGCATGAATATTGACGACTCAAATTTTAAATTATTGCTGTTGTCAAATTTAGCTAGCACAACAAAAAAAAAAAAAAAAAAAAGGGAAATAGCGACGGGCACATTCCGTTGCTAATTTAGCGATGGAATAGCGACAGATTTTAATTTTTTTTTGTTAAATAGACATTTAGTGACGGATTAACGATGAATTTGCGATGGATATTGCGACGGAATATTTTTGTTGTTAAATACGTAGCTAATATTAACGATAAATTTTCACGCAAAAAATTAGAGACAGATTTGCGATGAAGTTTTCGTGGACTAATTCCATAATTTTAATAGTTACAGATTAGCGACGGATTTTAATTTTCAAGCGGAATTGATTTGTGCTTACATTTTAGCGACGGATTTGAGGATCCGTCGCTATATAGCAACGCAATTCTTAGACCCATAGGAATTGTAATTAAGTAAATGACCCTTTTGCCCTTGATTATTGTTGTTGTTGTTGTTGTTGTTGTTGTACTACAAGAGCATTTTGGTTTTCATATCACTTTTTCCCTTCCAATTCTCAATAATCCTATTCCTCCTTACCAAATAATGTCAATTGAGTTCCTACTTTATACCCACCTTATTCTTTTCCTACTGAATTACAATTCTTTCATTCATAATTCCTTCCTTCGAACCTAACGCCATGTAAGATTATTCATTTATTAATTGTAGCCCAATCATTATGTGTGGACCATGGTCCAAACATATAAAGTATATTATTCTAATTTTAAAATACATTATAAAGTACATTATTCTAACTCATAAAATATATTTATCTTACCCTTGAAATTTTATTTTTCTAACACATTAACTACATTATATAGTATTCTAACTCATAAAATAGATTATTATAACACATAAAGTGCATTATTCTAACTCATAAAATATATTATCTTACCCCACAAATTTTATTATTTTAACACATATAAAACACATTGGGGGCAAGTTCGAACCCTAATGGGGGCATTGACTCTTTGTTCTTGTGCTTCAATAGGTTGAGAAAGTATGTATTAACCATGTTATTTTAACTAATAAAATATATTATTTTACCCCAAAATATTCATTATTCTAACACGTGCACAAAGTAATATTTTTTTTTCAACATCAAAATGCTATCGTCATTTTTTATCACGGTTCACATAACTATATGGACCAATAAATTGCCATGGTAGCCTTGAAAGGGTCTCTTACAGTCCATTGTATTATTCTTATGTATTTTAAATAATTGTCCAATAAAACCATCAAATGTCATGATTAACTTTAATTTGTGACGTCAAAATTATTCTGATTAATTTGACAGTTATAAGAGTTAGTACAAACGTTTGAAATGTAAGTTCAATTTTAAATGCCTATTACAATGTGGTATCTATTCATATACTTTCTCAACCTACTAAAACACAAAGAACCAATAATGCTTCCACTAAGACTTGAACTTACAACTTTCCAAATAGAAGTCCAATCCAAGTACCATTAGACCACATAGTCTTGATATGTTATATGTCTTTAATTTGTTTATAAGTACAAAGAATATTAATTACATGTATAAAATATGTTAATTGCTGTAAACACATAATTTTTGAATCAAAATTCACTATAATTTTTGGATCGGAATTCACTCAGTAATATGTAACAATTGGGAGATTGATGAGTGGTCGGCCTAGTATAGGTCTAATTATGTGTTATGCATAGCCATTATTTTGCACGAAATGATTATAATTCAGAATTTGAGGTATCGGCTCACTCAGTTTAAGATGTATATTGGCAATCATTTTCAAGCAAATTCAAAAGGCATATTAACTTTACAAGATAGTTTACTTTACGAATTTTACCTTTTAAGTCAATAAATATACCTACAATATTATATTGAGTCTTATAATATAATAAATAACTTACTCGAGTAAATGTTTAAATTATTTGAAAGATAATTTATCATGTTGTGTGATAGCCATGGACGGAGCCAAAGGGGACAGGGGCAGCTGTCATCCTCCCTCATTTCATATATAACCTTTGTATATGTATATATGTATATATGTGTATATACTACAAGTTTTAGTATTAATATAAAAAAAAAAAACAGATGAATGTTAACAAGAAGTGAGTTAGATTAGTTGGCAGAGTACATGTTTGGTTATAATAAAGATCCAGGTTATGTATACCATTCTTTATATTAATAATGAGACGTGTAATCTGTAATATGTTCTCTATTCAAATTATTTTATCAAATATTTTATTATGAATATTTTTATAAAATTTTGATGTGTTTTATTTTTCGCTCATATCCAACAATATTTATATCTATATTTCTTGGGTATTTTTTTTTTTTTCAAATTATCTCTTTTGTTTTCATGTTTAGCCTTCACTCAAAAAAAATTTATGGACCCGTCTCTGCTTCTTCGCCCCGCTCAACAGAATTCCTAACTCTGTCCCTGGTGATAGCTAGATATATAATTAATTCAAGTGAAAGTTTAAATCGGAGAGACAAATCGACATTGCACACTCAATTGATTGTACTACATAGTACAATTTGATGGTGATGGTTGCTGTAGAAATAGGTCATTAGTATCCTAAACCAAGATTTGGTGCCATTTGAACAACTAACAATGTGATCCCAATCTTGTTGATGAGAACTTACTTGGGTCTGATCAGATTTTTGGAAGTCCCATAAATAGGGCTCCGCATATTCATGACGAGTGGCCAAAGTGGGAGAACCACTTGGGCCTTCATGGATCTCCAGAAATGACAACTGATCTGATTTTGCAGAATATTTTGAAGCATACATACAGGAAACTCCAACTACAGCCATATAAGGAATATAATTTTATGGATCAATCAAATTTAAAAATGATTGGGCGTCGGTTTAAAGGGTCAAGTATATAGTATTTTGTTATAAGAATGTTGTGCTGATTGTTAAATGAAATAAAGTTACGCAGTCACTAATAGCTATTACTTTTGGTAGTGGTATCAAAAGTATGGATGTTGTGCAGTTGAAGCAAGCAAGTACAGATATCAAACACTTTTCTATAATTAGCTAATGCTATCAACTAGTCAAATCCACTAACTTAATCAGTTAACAGCTATCAGCTAATAGCTATTTACCAAACACTCTTTTGTAAAATTGTGTTTAGGTGGTATTGGATTGATGTGGAGTGGATGAGGATCTGCATTGAGTACAATGTAGCACCATAAAATATAATAAAGCCTCGAAGTAGGGAAACTTGCTAATTGCATGCCATATTGGTAGTGCTATTTCTGGCGAGATAAGACTTAAAGCATTTTAATTTTCCACCAAAATGAAAGTTTGAGATAATACCATAGTGACCATGCAGAGGGATAGGGTCACAATTTTCTATCTGATCTTTTCGCGACTATATCTTCCACCACTCAACCTGCATAAAGGAAAAATCCAACTTTTAAGTTTATCAATTGCGGGGTGTTTGGTAAATAACTATTAGCTGATTAGATTAGTGGATTTACCTAGTTGATAGCTGCAAACTGATAGCTGATTACATACAAAATAACTTTATCAAAAAATTTATCGAAAAAGCTAATTTAAGTAGCTTTTAGAATTTTAGTGTTTTGGAGCAATAAGCTGTTACAAAAAACTAATTAATAAAACACTTATATTAATTGTTTAACAAAGTTAAACAACTAATAGTAGAAAATTATGATTTAAAACATAAAAATGAAAAATAAACATTGCAAATATAGCCATACACATTGTTCGATATGTGTGAAAAATAAAAAACACATCAAAATTTTATATAAAAAAAAATATTAATAACAAAATATAGAACATAATTAATTTGATAAAATGATTTGAATAGAAAACACATTACAAATCATAATCTCAGTATTAATAATATACAAGAAGGTTTGCACATCTTATATTCTAAAGAATAAAAATAAAAATATCAATGATATTCGATCAACCCAACATTTCTTACATTAAGAGCATAACTTACCATCTTATTACCCAACTCATCTTTTGAGTACTTGTATCTATATATTTTATATATATCTAAACAGTGAAAGGTTCAGGTGCGGTTGAATGCTTCCCGTGCGGTTGTGCGGTTGATTAATGTGCGTGAGTATTGTGCTTAACGTGTGAGAGGTTTGTGCTTAATGTGCGTGGGTTTTAATAGGCTGGAAATTCAGCATTTTTAGCTAATAATGTTTCAACTTCAACCACAACGGGCAGGGGATCTCTCCTTCTTGATCAATTGATATTCTTCTATCATGAATGGTAGCAAGATTCAAAACAGCAACCAAAGCTTTTGCTGCATTTTTATGAGCTGCTTTACTGCACCATGAGAGCCTTGTTTTTATGAAGTATTGACAAGTTAAACAAAGCTTTTGCTGCGTTTATCTTGCCCATAAGAGTTCCATTTCCGAGGTAGTGTGCAGAGGTATATGTGGATAGCACGATCATGTTTGTCTCAGAAATAAGTAAGCAGCAAAAATAACAGAGGAAGGTACACACTCACGCACATTAAGTACAAAACTCACGCACCTTAGGTACAAGACTCACACACCTTAAGTTCAAAACTCACGCACATTAAGCATTACACGCTCACGCACATTAAGCACAAATCTCAGACACATTAAGCACATGACTCACGCACATTGAGTACAAAACTCACACACATTAATCACCCGCACAACCGCACGGGAAGACACAAATGCACCTGATCCCCTCCCTATCTGAACATGTACTATATAGATACACACATAAGAGTTACTATATATAGGGATGGATTGGGGGCAGGGAGCAGTTGCCCCTACTGTAGATCCGCCCCTGATCTCTTGTAATCCTTGTATTTAGATACTTTTATTATTATTGTAACCCCTCTTTATTATAAGAGCTAACTATTTATAGCTTGAGATTCGTGGATATGTTTCTTGCAACTAAAATTCAAACACATTTAGATCTATCTTGCGTCAATTCTATTGTCTTCATTGTATGTTGCATATAAGCTATGCTTAAAAGATTATAGAGGGTATTGATAGGTGCTTAATTTCACTTATTTTCAATATATTATCTATATTGGCTTTGTTTGTACCTAATTTAGTTTGATTGATTATGATACTTAATTCATTAATAATTGATTTTTCAAGAGTTTCTAAGAAAAAATGACAAATTAAAATATGAACTTTGTGACATGCTAAGATTATTTTGTTAGTATATTTCTCATATGAATTAAAATTGAGGTGATTCAAGTGTCTTTAAAAAGTTAAAGAAGTCCTCTATAACTTTCTTGATCTTTCTTGATGTAGAATACTCAGAGATTCGAAACAAATTAAAGTAAAAAAGACAAGCATATTTTGACACTGCATTGCAACATTTTGATAGTACTGACCATACATACCTCTCTCTATATATATATATATATATATATATATATATATATATATATATATATAATGTCCGATTATGGTGATTAGAGTTTCCATGCATGGAAACTTAATACACTCCTCTAGAACTTTCATGTGTGGAGTTTTAAGAGTCTATTTAAATTGAAGTTACAACTTTTTTGATGAACTTTCCAACCAAGATAGGGAAGGCTTGAAATAATTTTTTTTTTGTGGATTAATATGGTTTTTCTATTTTCTTAGCTTGAATTTGTTTATCCTTTATTTGATTTCTTTTGATTTTTTCTTCATATATTTAGAGACTGAACTTTGTGCGAACATGAATTTATGATAAACTTTAGAACGAGACCTTGTTCTTAATTATTTTTTGACCCTATACAATTGTTTATCTTTTGATCCAATCATGGTATTCATTATCTTTTGATTAATAAATGAGTGATTATTAAATTCATGTTTGATTCATATATTTGCAATAGAGATATATGCAAATAGAGATATAGATCACCACAGAATTGGAAGGAATGACTTGCAACCTTAAACATATGATGTCATCAATCATTTGTGTTTGAGTCAAATCAAAACCATAAATTTTTAAAGCAATCTTTGAGAGGGGGGGAGGGGGTTAATAATTTGGAAGAAGGTTTTGATTAATCAACCCAGGGATTGATTGTTAACACTCTGGACAAAGATATTAGCACACATTAATTAGGAGATCGTCTTACAATCTCGTGTTTATATAATTGTTTTAGACCGTTATTTATTGTGGGATTTTAGGGAGATTCATATCTTCAAGTAATTTTTATAAATTGGTTGGTTTCTTTAATTTTAATTTTCTTTTTTCTTTTTTAAAGATTCTCCTTGCTTTTCTTAGTTGTTGATTAGTCTTTTATTTTAATTATTAATTGCTTCTTCGTTACATATTTGTGATTAGATAATAAATAATAATTAGTAATAGTACTCATAGTATTTGTAGAAAAAGACACTTCTTACTCAATTATCTATACTCATAAATGATAAATACACTTGCGTAGATGATTTTGTATAGTTGTTAAATTGGTTATATTTTATGTACTGGCCTGGTTCGCTTGACTTCTTAAGCATCTTCTTACTTTTTAGCATATTTCGTGTCTTTATTGGAAAAGTGTCACTTATTTGTTGACTTTCTTTTGAGATGTTAAGATTTATTTCTTTGAAGTTTATTTCCAACAGTTCTTTTTTTTTTTTTTTTTTTTTTTTTTGGGGGGGGGGGGGGGGAGGGGGGGGGGGGGTGGCGGAAGTTACGATGAATGTTTAACTCTTTAACTTGTTCTTTAACCAAAAGGACTAAATCAAAGTTAATCCTTGACTCATCAAGAGGAATGAGTTTATAGTTCAAGAAGCTAAGGTGATGAATTCATGGTGGATTCTATCATAAAAGAAGCCAGGGAAAGAATCACGATTGAACACTAATACTGTGAGCTATGTACTTGTTAGATTGAGCTTAAAGATCTTAGGGATTGGCCAAAAAAAAATCTTAGGGATTATGTGACTCTTTGAGATAGATGGTCATACTGAGATGGTTTAGTGGATTCGTCGCTTAATAACTGAGAGGGTTAGCATAGATTACTCTTAATGAGTCTATAATCTAGTAAAAGTGCGGTCATTTTGAGACGAACTTGATGGATTTGTTGGTTTTATGACTTTTAAGTAGTCAACGATTAACCAACACAACCGTTAAAATAATGAGTGTATGAGAAAAATATAAAAATAATATAGACAGAATTTAGAAAGAATAAATATTTTGTATTACTAAGAAATCCTTTTTTTTTTTTTTCCTTTTACATATTTTGGGCTAGCAACCCTACAAAGAAAGAATATAAATCCCGCACTACCTAATATCGGGAGTCCTTGATACATTGGAGACTATCCAAAATAAACAAGAAGATACACCTATCCAAACTAAAAATATTTTGACAGATAATTAGCCAAAATAAAAGGTATACCTACACCTAAAAGGTATCCAAACAACAGTTAAAAGCGTTATTTGTACAACAATAGTTAACTTCTCAACTCTATGGCTCCCTCTGTCATATCCGATCTATCCAAGACCACTACCCTCGATGGGAAAAATTACAAGAGGTGGGCTCAAAAAATGCTCATCCTTTTCGAACAACTAAAATTGGTCTACGTGATGTTTTCAGATACACCGGAACCTATTAAGCTAGTATTCCCTTTGCTTGGTCCTAGAGAAGTCAGTCCTGAACCAGATTACACTCTTGGTCAAGAACCGAGTGAAGTCAGCATTGAACCAGACTACACTCCTGGTCAAGAACTGGGTGTAACCCCGCTGCAATTTAAAGATGACAAAATGGCAGCCAGGGGACGCCTTCTGTCACAAATGAATGACAAGTTGTTTGACATCTATGTCAAACAAGACTTGACAAAAATTATTTAGGAAACGCTATCAAAGAAGTACTATGAATGATGCTAAAAGTCGAAGTGTCATAAATGATAAGAACAAAAGGACTTAGAAGACATCCAACAAGAATCACGACATTTGCAGGAGTGTAAAAATTAAACTCAATGGAGGTTGCTTCGTGTGCGGAAAGCAAGGACACCAAGCATACCAATGCTATCATCGCAAGGGCAAAACTAGTAGAGGACAAATTCAAACTAGTTTGAACCTCAGATCAACTTGATAGAACAAGATAAGTATTGCATTTATTTAAATAGTAGTTATTTTGAGTAACTCTTTTTTTTTTTTTTTTTGAGAACATTTTGAGTAACTCTTATTTGGTCTAGTTGTTAAGAGCTCGCATAAAATGTGAAAATATTAGTACTGAATATTAGTTGAGTTGTCTGAATATTAGTACTAATAGAAAAGTGGGCATGTGATGACTGAAATGGTCCCTTGACTAAAACAAAATTACCAATTTGATTCCGAGTTAACGAGTGTCTTACGACAAAACAAACGGAGGACCAAATTAGTCAAGATTTTTAAAGTTTAGGTACTTAATTGGTCAAAAAAAATCAAAAATCAAATTGATAATTTCGCTATAGACAAGAGACCATTTCGGTGATTAACTCTTTGAATATAAATAATCACAGGATCAAATTGGCAATTAACTTCTTTTCAGAAAAAAAAAAATGAGTTAGAGTACGTGCCTCCATCCCTGCAATGGATATCCTTGCAATCTCATGGCAATCAATGTGTCGCTCTGTTTGGCAAACCTAGCTAAAAAGCTATAAGTTAGGAGCTGAAAGCTGAAAAGTTATAAGCTCGGAGCTGAAAATTGAAGAGCTGTCAAGCTAGCTGTTATGATTGAAAGTGTTTGGTAAAAATAGCTTTTTGATAAGCTGATAAATGTAAAAAGACTAAAAATACATCTTCATAAAATATAAATTAGTTTGTTTACATATTAAAATTTAACATTTTCTCTTTAAAAAAAATTAACATTTTGAAATAAAAGTATTAGCATAATCATGATATAGCATCTCATAATGAAGTAGCAATATTGTTGCAAATCTAATAATAATAATAATAATAATAATAATAATAATAGTAATAATAATAATAATAATAATAATAATAATAATAATAATAATAATAATAATAATAATAATAATTGCAGTGAAAGTTGCGGATAAAGGAGAAGAGAAAATGGTTTTAATTGGGAAGGATAAATTATGTCATTTCTTTAAAAGAATAAGGATAAAGATGAAAAAAAAAAGTTAAGAAGCTAGGAGCTTATTTTGAAACGCTACCTAAAATAGCGTTCCAAATAAGCTCTTATTTTAAGCTAGGAGTTTGTTTTAAGAACATTACCAAACAGAGCTTATAGCTTATTAGGAGCTTAAAATAAGCTATAAGCTCTGCCAAACAGAGCCTGTGTGTGTGCTCTTTTTTTTTTTTTTAATTCTTTTAAAATTCAAATAATATATGTAATACTTTGACTATTGAAAGCATTGGAAATACTATTCATATGTTTTTTTTTTTTGTTTTTTTTTTGTTTTTTGTTTTTTGTTTTTTTTGTTTTTGTTTTTTTTTTTTTGTTTTTTTGTTTTTTTTTTTTTTTACATTTTGCAAACATGAAGTACTTTTTTACTTTAATATTAAATTTAAATAATAATAATAACATTATTATTATTATGATTATTATTATTATATTTTTCGAGGTTGTTAAAATTGTAAAGATGTAAAGATGTAGAGAAAAAAAAATTAAATAAATTAATATAGTAATAAAATATACTTTTAAAAATGAGAGAGAATTGTAAAGATAAAGATAATCTTCATGGAGTGGATGAAATATATGATTAAAAAACATACAAATCCCTTCGATAGTGAAACATGGGAGATTCAGTGGTAGGCCTACTAGTATAGGTTTAATTATGTAGATCCATTATTTTGTGCAGTAAAAAAATAAAATGATTGTGATGTAGAATTTGAGATTTAGATTTGATCAATTCAAGATCTAATATATTGATGAAGTATTGGCAATCATTTTCAAGAAAAGTCAAAATTAATAGTGTTGATATAAAATTGAAAGGAAATGATGGACAAAGGTCTTGTTTATTGACATAATGATTTTTGCTATAATATCATGTAATGAATTAAAAGTACAAAGGTTAGAGAAGTAGAGTTAAGGTTATTAGTTTTTAATTAGTGTCATTTATTAACTTGCAACTGATCACTAGTCGTTACATTAGTCTTGACAAGTGATTAGTTAATAATTAAAATGCATGTTCTCCCTTTCTCGCCAATATGGGGCATACCTCCCCGTGGGGCACGACTAATCTCCTTCACCCTCATGAAGAGTTGATCCCAATCCTGAAGCGGGACGCGAACAGAATAGCTACTAGAAAGTTTTATTAACTTCCCGAGACCTTTGGCCTTTTCTCCTACAAAAAAAAAAAAAAAAAAAAAAAATGCTTGTTCTCCACTAAAACATTGCCATTATAATCATTGAATGAGTTTTTCTATTGCATTCTAGTAATTTCCTTGATTTGACACAACATCTGGACTACTAAGTCAATATAATTACGCTTTCATTATCCTGTAAGGCAAGGATGTGAAGGTCTTAGAGACCTGTTATTGGAAATAAGCTAAAACTACCTCTTGAGTTCACACACACACACACACACACACACATATAGATTGTGAGTGCATGTGGATTAACCTAAGAGCATGGTCATCACTGGTTTTTAGGAGTTTGTTGCTTTAATGGACGAGAGAGATAGTGACCTATCAGATGGAGGAAAGAGGGTAGATGAAAATATGGAAGAAAGAGGGTGGATGAAAGAGAAGAAAATAAATTTACACTTAGGCTATCCTTAACCCAGAAATTTTAACAATTGCAAAGTGGCATGACATGGTTATGTGTAAAAAAAGTCTTTTTTTTTTTTTTTAATTTGTTTTTGTTTACCACATGTCTTGCAAGCTTTCTGCTTGCTAAGTACAATGACAGCTGACAAATGGCAGCTTTGGCAGCAAAGCTTGTACGTTCTTTTACTTTTTCTATTTTAATATTATTATTATATATGTATTTGTTTATTTGATTGAAAGTGAGATCCATTTTTAAAAGTGAGAGAGTATTGTAGGGATGTAGATAAAATAGTTGAAGAATTAGGGCAACCTCAATAGTGAGACATTTTTAAGGGATTTTGTCATAGCCATGTAGGAAAGATATGATAGAGGGAAGAGAAAAAGGGAAGGGGAAAAAAAAAGAAAAAAAAAAGTCTGACATGAAAAATTAAAAAAAATAATAAAAAATAAAAACAGGCTATTCACGTGCCTAGCTGGCGTGTGCAGCACAACAAGTGCGCCTCAGGCGTGCTTGCAGCTTCTCCTTCTTCCTTTTATCTCTGCAAGTGGGCCTCCTAAGAACCCCAATTTGCAGTATTAAAATCTCCTAAAAAAACTTACCTTCCCATTTGTGAAAAATCCATTTTACTGTTCCAAAATCTCCCCAAAATTCCCTTTTGAGGATGCCCTTATAAATTTGATGATGTGGAAGTGGGACCCATTTTAGAAAGTGAGAGAAAATTGCTGGGATAAGGTTAGCCTTAGTATAGTTTGTTGTGGATCCTCCACAGAGAGAGAGAAAAAGAAAAAAGAAGCTTCCTAATGCGTGTTGAGTGCACTGGGCGCGGCCTAGTTGGCACGTGCATAATTGGGCGTGTAATTTCTTTTCTTTTTTTTATTTTTATTTTTATTTTTTATTGAAGCAATTGTTTTTTTTTCCCTCATCTTTTTCTCTCATTCATCACTCCTAGATGGCTTGAAAAAAATTCCTCAGTTGAGGATCGATGCTCCAAGAACAATGTTTTTGGATCAAATTAAATTGAAATGTATAGAGTATTACTGAATTGCGATAATTCATTTGGGTTGGTAGGTCCAAATTCGTTACCACCTCAAACTAACTTATTTACCTACAATATCATATTGAATCCAGTGGTATAACTCAATTAAAATTTGAAGCATGCAGTTGAGAGAGACAATTGTTCGACATTGTGTTTTCAATTTATTGTACGACCTAGTACTATTCTCTGTGAATGATAGTGATGGTTGCTACTGTAGAAATTGAGAGCTTAGTCATTAGTATCCTAAACAAGATTTGTGTCATTGGAACAACTAGCATTATATTGTAATCCAAATCGTGTTGATGAGAAGCTGTCTTATCACATTTTTGGACGCATTCAGAACCCCCCACAGGGCTCCCCATAATAATCATAATAAGTGGGAGAATTGTAGTAATAATAAAAGATAAAACCCATAAAAGACGCATGCAGAATATGGATATCAATGAACACCTACACATGAGCATGCAGAATTGTGGTATAGGCGGCGCTAAAGTTTAGTGGGATCAATAATTTTATTTGGGAAAATGATTTTTCCCCTCCCTCGTGATATAACTTTTATGTTGGGCTTGGTTGTGTTGGTCGAGTTAAGCCCCTAATCCATTCAAGATGTGGTGTTGTAATGTATCATGGAGAGATGCGGTTAAATGATTAATGTGCACCTACTTATCACCAATTAGTTTTAAGTAGGATATGACAACCAGATAACTAAAGAATAATGTGGTTAAGTGTTCTTAAGTAAACATAGTGTAGTGGTGAGATCTATCAATTTATTTATTGGGTGTCAATAAATTTGCTAATTCCACTAATTAAAAAATAGAAAAAGTCTAATCAAATAATGCCACAGTACGTAGTGACTCAGATGACATGTAGTGACGTTTTTCATGTGGGAGGTCATGAGATCTAGCCTCAGTGGAGGCGTTGTTGACTCTTTGTGCTTCATTAGGTTGAGAAAATATATTTGAACAAATACTACAAGAGCAAATACCAATTTTAGTCCCACGAGTATCAGCAAAATGACAGTTTTGGTCCACATGTTTAATTCCTACCAATTTTCATTCATGACTGTTGTTTTAGTACCAATTTTCATCCACAACTATTTTTTTAGTGCCAAAATTCATCAAGTCGGTCACTCCTCCTTTTAAGACATGCCAAAATCTAAAACTTTTAAGGTATTTTCATCATTTTCAACTTAAGATTCTAATTTGACCATGAATAAAGGGATTTAAGCCCTAAGATCGATCCCAATTCGCAGTTCTCCTCTTCATCCAACTTTAATTTGAGGAGGATAACTGCGAATTGTGATCGATCTTAGAGCTTAAATCCCTCTATTTATGCTCAAATTAGGATCATAATTTGAAAAGGATGAAAATACCCTTAATAGTTTCATATTTCAGGATGTCTTAAATGAAGGGGTGACCGGCGTGATGAATTTTGGCACTAAAACAATATTTGTGGATGAAAATTAGTACTAAAACAATAGTCGTGGATTAAAATTGGTAAGAATTAAACATGTGGATCAAAACTGTCATTTTGCTAATACTCGTGAGACCAAAATTGGTATTTGCTCAATACTACAATGTAATAGAGTCAGTAGCATTCAAAAAAAAAAAAAATGCCACAGTAGTATAAATAGATTTTGAAGATGCATTGTAAAATTAGAATTAGAAATTAAACCCCCAAATTTTAATTTCTTTGTAATTTTTGGTAGAGATCAAATATTCAAAACAATGCTACAAAATTTTCTAAGTGTCAAAACAGGATGAGTTCAATATAGTACAAGTCTCGAGATAATGTAGTTGCTAACATCATCAAGTAGCAAGGTTGTTATAGCAACAAGAGTTACCCGATCAACAACAAGACTTTAAAGACGACGCAATCTATGACATCATTAGCAAATTAGCAGTAAAAGTTAAGTTGAGTTGCAATACAACTTGCACCAAGTAGCACAAGTTTGAGGAATGTAAGACTTTGAGAGCTAGCATTGGTTAAAATGACCATACGCGTCTATTGTAAAAAGGAAAAGACATGTTGTACAATGAACGTTAATAAACAAGATCATAAAAGTTGAGACTTTAGGCGTCTCTGTTTGTAGACGTCTAAAGGTGACTATAGGCATATGTTCAATCGTGGAAACAGATGCCTATAGTAATTCTTAAAATTTTATACATAGGAACATACGCGTATTGTTAATAAAATAAAATAAAATAAAAATTACTATAGGCGTCTGTTCTTTTGAAGAATAGGTGCTTATAGTTGCAATGATATTAACAATACAACAATCAACACAATCCACCAACACAATCCTCTCTCTCTCTCTCTCTCTCTCTCTCTCTCTCTCTCTCTCTCTCTCTCTCTCTCTCTATATATATATATATATATATATATATATATATATATATAAGGAATCAGGTGCATTTAAGGCTTCCCGTGCGGTTGGAAGCACATTAAGCATTAAACTAACGCACTTTAAGTACCCAACACACGCACATTAAGCACACAGAGAAAATACCTACAGAACACAACCCCACACACATTAAGTACAAAACTCATGCATGTTAAGCACAAGTCTCACGCACCTTAAGTACAAAACTCACGCATGTTAATCACAAAACACACACACCTTATAAGTTTCAACAACTACTCACATTAAGCACAACCACACGCACGTTAAGCACAAAACTCAGTACACACTCACGCATATTAAGCACAATACTCACGCACCTTAAGTACAAATCTCACGCACATTAATCAACCGCACAACCGCACGGGAAACACTTAAATGCACCTGAACATCTTTCTATATATATATATATATATATATATATATATATATATATATATATATATATATATATATATATATATATATATATATATATAATCCATAAACAGTAAATACAATCCACAATAAAATCTAAATTACAATACATACAATCCACAATATAAGCCAATACATACAATCCACAATATAAGCCAAACTACGAGACATACAATCTACAATATAATATAATCCAAACTACAACACAATCCGTAAAATAATCCAACCATCAACATCCAAGTACTTTAACATAATGTGCACACAAATCTATGAAATTATACGCACTCTTTATTAAAATATATACTTAGCCCATATTTCACGTATTTTGTCAATTTCTTTAATGGATCGGAGTGGCATAGTATCATAAACAGGGACGGAGTCAGAAATTGAATTGAGGGGGCGAAGAAGTAGGACAGATTCAGAAATTTTTCCAGTAAACGCGAAACATTAAAACAAAAGAGATAATTTAAAAAATAAATAAATAAATTACCTAATTTTTTTTTTATAACCATTACTTAAGAAATATAGTTGTAAATATTGTTGGATATGTGCGAAAAATAAAACACATGTGACTGTGTTGAAGTCATAAGAGAATGACTCAAAAATATGTAAAACTATGTTAATGCATGGATTTGAACCCAAGACTTTTCCTGATTAAGTTCAAAAAGTAAAGTTTATTTAGAACACATGACTTACCAACTAATTTAACTCCTTGTTGACATTTACTAGTTTTTTTTATACTAACACTAAAACATATACTATATATACATATATACATACAAAGATTATATATGGGGTGGGAATGGGGTGAGGGGGGACAGCTGACCCCCCTGCCCCCCTTTGGCTCTGTTCCTGATCATAAAATACTTACAAATAAGGAAGGTAAAATAAATTTTATTAGTAATCTATTTAGTTAACAATTAATTAACTACAAATTAATAATAAACCATATTATTTTACCTTAACATTCTTCCATTGAACATCATTTTTTGCTCTTTGTCCCCATTGATTCATAGATGCTCAGAATGACCTATAACATTAATGTATAAACACAATTTATAAATTTTAACACATAATATTAATAATTTTAATATATAACAAGATTCAATCATCACAATGGAACAATTCTATTTTATTCTAGATAGAACAATTTACAATAATACTATAACTTTTATTTAACAAATTAAATAAAAAGGAAATACATATGGAAACTAATTTTTATTATTCCTACATAGCTTGTAGTAGTCCATTGCCATACGGGTTTGTCCCGAGGGCCTTGTTCTATTATTGAATCATCCACTCCTTGAAGGGTGGTACCATTTTGCACATTGAGTACACCTATTATAAAAAGTAGGTTTGGACTTCATTCATCTAACCAATCATTTGTTTTAACCATTGTTAAATTATCCTCAAACTTTTCAATAAGATTGAATTTTGCTACTTGTGATCGCTCATTGTCTTCTCATAATCATTTTCAAAACTAAACATTCGCTTGTCTTTCCATGATAACGATTTTCATCAAGTAGTTGATGACGCTACTATTATCATCTGACAACATAGTGAATGCATCACCAATGGATCTCATGTGCCTTTCAGCCGATGATATTATAATAGGCACCTATTGCATGCCAACATTCACTAGTGTAGCGGTTCGTGAACCAACGTTCATCGAAACACCATTTTTTTTTTTTTTGTGAATTTGCAATGCTAATGGAAATATCATTTTCAACGTTGCTACCATTTACCAGCATATCGGTACTCGAATGTGCACCACAACCAACATTCATGTTTCCACTATCAACATTGACGTTAGTGGAATCCATATTAACTTATTCAATTTGTCGATTTTAAGATTGTTGTAGAATAAGTCTAATAAAATAAAATAAATTATGTGCAAGACACACTTTTCTTAAAATCAATTCGCTACCTCCCAAGGGTGCTAGGAGGACTCAAGCTATATTACCCGAAGTAGAAAATTAAACATAATTTTCCAGAATATGACATTTAAATCTGATTTAAAAATCAAATCATAACCCCCATAAAATGAGCCCTTATGCACAAGAAGAAGTCTTCATGCTATACAATTTTATATCCTTTAAAAAGGGAATTGTATTTATACTAGTGCAAATTCACTTCCCTTTTTTAATGTGGGACAAAAACTTCTTCCAAGTCTTCCCATTACCATTTTTCTAACTCAAATAGGTATATTTGAGAATCAATTTATCATGCATTCATTATCCATTTTGAACATACAATATATCAATTTCTTTGTCTCACTTAGGAGGCTCAGAATCCATTTTGACCCGAATCAAATTAAAAGTAAATTAAGTGATATTTGTACCATAAAATAACTACTTAAAATACTAACTACGAGGTATTTTTTTTACTAAAATTTCCAAGACACGCAATGCAACTAATGTACAATTCATAATGTACAATTCATATACTTAAATTGCATTGTACAAGATATTGAGATGCACAATATACTAGGGTTAAGACCATGGTATTTCTTGAAAAATGTTCATTTCTCCTCCTGGCTTTTACCTTCAAACTTTTTCTCATGATGTGGCTTTCATTTATTAGGTGTCAATGAATTTGATAACCCACTGTCAACTAATAAAAATTTAATTACCAATCACATAATGACACCTCAAGATGGAAAATTTGTAGGAGAAATACAATAAGGGGTTGTGGGATATGCTCTATTGATATATATGACTTAATACTCAATATAGTACTCGACTATAGTGATTTTACTTAATTTAGTCCTAAGTGACTTTTTGTGTTTAATTTAGTCCTGAACTTTGATGATTTTGCACAATTTAATCGTTGGTTTGTTAACTGTTAATAGCAGAGTTAATATTGTAATTTTCCCTCTCTTTTTTGGGGTCAGATTACCTCTCCTAATTTTTGGTCCTCCATCACCATTTTCAGGGATCAATGACTAGAATGTGTAGAATGGGGTGAGAAATTGTCAAAATGTGTGCTGCCTTTTTTTTTTTTTTTGACAAAAATATGCAAAACTCTATTACCAGTTGCGTTTTTGAAGGTATTTAATCCGTATTTTTTTTTTCCCGTTAAATACTTAAAACGCAACTGGTAGTTGCGTTTTTCGTATTGTATACGGAAAACGCATCTCCCAGATGCGTTTTCATCTTACGTATTGAATACGTTAAAACGCAATTGGGAGATGCGTTTTACGTATTATACTTGAAAATACGTAAAACGCAAGACCAAAATGCGTTGTGTTTATCGGCGTATTTCGCCGGAGAAATTTACAAAAACGCAAGACCGAATTGTGTTATTTGATAAAACGTTAAAACGCTAAAACCACTTGCGTTTTATAGGCGGTTCCGGCGCTGGTAGTTCATTTTGTGTACTGTTCATCGGCTATTTAAGTATACTTAAAAAGACAAATATTAATAGAATGTGGTGTTGCACAGTTGGTTCAGCGTGGTGATTGCGAAAAAAGTCCTTGCACAATTAATGCGACTTGCGTTTTGTGGTTCTCGCCGTCCTTCAAATTCGCCGGAGACGGCCGGTACAAAAAAAAAGTCAAAAACGCAACTTAGTTTTGCGTTTTACGTATAATACGTAAAATGCAAAAGTAAGTTGCGTTTTGGGGGATACCGTATGCGTTGGAAAACGCAAGAGCGTAATGCGTTTTACGTATACGAATACGTAAACGCAACTACCTCTTGCGTTTTACAGAAATACACGAAAAAAAAAATATACACCAAAAACGCAACTCCCAAAGGAGTTTTACATATTGTTGTCAAAAAAAAAAAAAAATACGACATATATTGAGAATTTGGGCTTGTTGACCGCACATTCTAGTCATTGATCCCCATTTTCAGCCATCCCTGTCGGTACTTGGTCAAAGCGCCCAGTGGCTAAAATAGGAACTTGGCCGTAGGAGAGATTAGGAGCAAATCATAGTCGTTAATCTGGAAAATTAATAGTTTTAGGGTCCGTTTGGAAAGCAGGAAAATGACTTCTGGAAAATGGTTTCTGGAAAATGAGTCATTTTCCGGAAAACATTTTCCTTTTCCAGTGTTTGGTTGCATTTGGAAAACTGTTTTGGTGTGTTTGGTTCATTTTCTGGAAAATGAGAGTAGAATGGTATAATTAAATATTTTAATTATTTTATTCTAAATTAAAAATTTATTTTAAATCTTAAAAAAAAAAAAAATTTATGGCTTCCGGCGGAACTGGGTTCCGCCGGAAACCATAGAATTTAAAAAAAAAAAAAAAAATGAAAGAGAAGAGGCGGAAAACGACTTCCGCCCAAATTTGGCGGAAGTCGTTTTCCGCCAAATTGGCCTCATTTTCCCCAGTCAACGGAAAATGGATTCCGTTGACTGGATTTTCCAGGTGTAGCCAAACACCAAAAATCCGGAAAATGACTTCCAGAAGTCATTTTCCGAGTTTCCAAACACAGCCTTAATTTAAAGCAAGGAGTAGTAAGAGTTAGAGATAAATGATGTGCATTGGTTACAAAATTATTATCTTATATTATAAATGTTGCATGACTGGATTGGTTACAAAAAGTCATTTTCGATCAATTATAGGAATAATCAAGAGTAAGTTGCAATATTTTAGAAGATAGGTTAGCTTTATACTTTAGCAGGCAGATTAATATATTGAAAAAAATGATTATTGTGATTAGTACTAGAAAAGATTTAGTAATTAATATAGTATTAGCGTTGGTGTTTTAAAGTAATCTGAAGATAATGATGATGCGGCTACCCATAACTTCACAATGCTTTTACGCGGTTGGGAGGGAGGGATGATTAATTAAGATCTTTGACTACACATAGGATAGTCTAATCATTGCCACTATGAGTGTCAATCCCACTCGTGAAAAAGCTAAAGGTATGTTTTAGAGTTTATAATTAATTTTTAAATTATAAATAATAGAGAGTTTAAAATAAAAAAAAAAAAATTATTTTAAAATGTTTTATAGATATAATCTTTTCTACTTGACATCCTTATCTGCTTTTGTAAGCCTTACTGCTTAACAATTTCTAGTGCAAGGAAACCCTGTTAGATATAGAATAATTTACCTATACTGAACAATGGTATATGAAAAATCTGACCTTGTATAAGAGTGGAAGCGTAGCCATGTTGATTTTCAGCCACAGTTAATGTTTTTGTTGTATTGTTGTATTGCCTCTTAACAGTAGACCGTTAGCCATTATTTGTCTCAACTCAGAACCCTAAAAATAATTGTTTTCGGGGACCAAATCGATGAATAAGCAATTGAGGGACTACATTGACAATTCGCTAATAATTGAGGGACCAAATCGTTCATTAACTCATAATGTAATAATGCGGCAATTATTGTTGAAGAGGCATTTGATTGACTGTAAACCTGGACTTAATTACAAGTGGTATATATCTGTACAACATGAAGGATTAATTGATCATTAGTGGTGCATATATTCATAACAAAAGAAGAAGTGTGACACCCAGACTTCAACTCCGATCCTCAGCCACTGTACTGTACTACTTCTAACCGACAACATAAATCACTTATTAATTAAAGTTCAATAATCATTGAAGCGCAAGAAAGAGAAAGTGTCACTTTGGCAAAAAAACAAGGGGCAAAAAAATGGATGCCCAGACAGACATTATCCATTGGCATCCATCCATCAAATCTGAGAAAAGTTATGGCTTGAGGATAATGGTCTTGGTACCAAAATATATGGTTTGAATGGTGGAAGACACTCAACTGCAAATCATAAGACCAGAAGTAACTGAATCTCTAACCAACAGGACCAAACACTAACACCAAATTAAATCAACATGTAAAAACAGGAAAAGCTAAGCTAGAAAATGAGTCATGACTCATGGGCAATTCATACAAGTGGATGCATTGCATGCGTGGACTGTTGAGTGTTGCCTGCAGTTTGACATGTGAATAAGATTTGAAAATGCAGTGCTGCACCCAAAAGACCCATCAGATGTCTAAACAGAAGACTGCAGAATGTGATTAAATTACACCTGCGGGAACAATATGTTGGAAATATTAGCATAATTGACATTTTTTTTGGGTGTAAATCACGAGGTGGTCCGGGTCTTTCTCTCGCTCCGGGAGGTACGAGCTGGCCCAAAAGGAATTGTTACTTGTGGGAATCAAACCCGAGTTATCCCAACACGATATCGTACACAAGTGTATTCTCACCGTATTCACCTCAATTTAACGGTGTTGTTGAATGTAAAAAGTGCACATTAATAGATGGTAAATGCGATGTTGGTAATTAAGTTCATGTCTACCCTCTGAAATATGGAGTGGGGCTATTTTGTCAAGTAATTACTTTTTACGTACCCCACAAAAAACTCGATAAGACGACATCTTACAAGTTGTGGAAAAGTAGGAAACCTTCCGATCAATACTTGAAAGTGTGATAGTGTCTTGCAAAGAGTTTTTTGCACTTTTGGTCCCACGACTATAGTGGCACTAGTAGAATTGATCCATGACTTTCGAACCTTGCAATTTTAGTCAACGACTATTGTTTTTTTTTTGCAAAAATGGTCCTTCCGGCCACTTTTCCGTCAAAATTTCACCGGAGGAAAAATTCTTCATTTTTAACCGGGTTAAAATTCTCAGTAAGCTGCGGAGCGGCCGTGGCTCACAACTTGCATGGTCAGTACTATTGTTAGTATGTAGTCAAATGTCAATTTTTTTTTAGATAAGTAAAATGTCAATTTTAGCCGTGTTAAAAATGAAGAATTTTTTTCCCGGTGGAATTTTGACGGAAAAGTGGCCAGAAGGACCATTTTTGCAAAACAATCAATAGTCGTGGACTAAAATTGCAAGGTTCAAAAGTCGTGAATCAATTCTGCTAGTGCAACCATAGTCGTGGGACCAAAAGTGCAAAAAACTCGTCTTGCAAAAGTAGCAGTGTGCCAACACTAAAGAAAATAAAAGTATACCCTAAAATGGTGATTATATTTTTATTGACTATACACATAATAGTATTGCTAATCGGTTCTTAGTGTATAAGTCTCATAATCCGGACATACATAAAAACACGATTATTGAATCAAGAAATGCATCTTTTTTTTTAAAGATGTATTTCGTGTAGGTCCTAGTACATCAAAATGGACATTCAACGAAGCTACAGATAATGAGAATAGGGGTCTGAAAACAAACCTGAGCTCGAGCCTAGTGTAGCAAACGAGTTATGATTGAAATTCTGTTGGTCCATGTTTTCTAACATATTTGTTATGTTAGATAATAGATTGGATTTCTAACATTAGAAAATGAGTCTCGGACTAACGTAATAACTATGACTTTATTGAAGGATCAATGTAGAAAGAGACTATAAAATCTGAAGTAGATTCTATTCTACAGAATCATACTTAGAAACTAGTCGATCTTTCCCCTGGTTGAAAACTTTTGAATTAGTTCCAAAAAAATCAGTTTTTATTTATGTGGGAATTGTTGGAAGAATTAGCATAGTTGTGGCATTAAAAGTTGTCATTTTGTTGTATAATTTTTAATGGGGTCACCTTTCAATTTGGGTCGGGCCAAAGTGGGTTCAGGTTCTCCTAAGCGAGAGGATGAATTTGATATATTATATGTTTAAAATGGATAATGGATAAATGAGAAATTGATTCTCAAAGCTTAGCCATTTGAGTTGGGAAAAATGGAGCTGGAAAGGCTTTTTGAGTAACCTTTGCCCCACATTGCAAAGGAATGTGGGTTTGCACTAGTATTGATGGTGATTATTCCTGACTACATCACATCGTATACTTGGTCGGTATCAAAGATGCCTACCGAAAGGGTCCATATCCGAGCATGACCGGCCTCCTGGCTCGCTGACTCGACCTGGATCGTCGAACCGAACATAGTTCTACTTGTCAGTAGAGTCTAGTTTCCTTTATTACACCTCAATCGTATGGTCGAACCGACCATTCGACCTGCGATACACAAAGCTCTAAATCGTTGCTCCATCAGCCAAACTCAATAGCGGTGGGTCCAATAAAGCCAGGAATCTCTGTGCACATGGAGGGATATGATTAGTCAGACCTCCGACCTTCATGTATGCATGTGTTCCACATGTCACGTAATATGAGCTTAACCACTTAAATCAACAAGCAGACCAAAGCAGGATCTCTGTACGATCCAACACCCGTACCTTACGAATTTGTATGAACCTTCAACTTGTCAAAAAAATTTGAATTCTATAGTATAGAAGCTCTCTCTTGCAAGTAAGGGATAGGGTCCAAATCAAATCCCGAAATGAACCCAAAAAATTACACCCATTGAATCAATCTTAAGGATAGTGTTAACATCAAATGCCTTGAATTCCCGTCGGCATTGGAATTGGAATTATTATTTTGGGAAAGCAACACTTTTTGTCCCTGAATTGTTTTACTTTTGAAAATTTAGTCTCTATTAATTGATTTAAACAAATTTAGTCCCTTAATTGTGTATTATATTGTACTTTCAGCCCCTAAGCTAGTGTTATATAATTATCAAATTCAGTTAACAAACTATTTTTTATGAGGTTATTTTTATCATTTAGAATCAATATCCATAGTTAAAGGTTTATTTAATTTTCTTCATGTAAACGTCATTTCTAATCGTGAATAGTGATTATAAATGATAAAAATAGCCTCATATATTATTGGAGTTTGGCAATTATATAACATTAGAAACTAAAAATGTAATATTATGAACAATTAAGTGATTAAACACTTAAACTTGTTTAAATTAACTTACAGTAACCAAAATTCTAAAAGTGAAATAATTCAAGTGGGAAAAGTATCATTTCCCCAATTATTATTTTTTTGGGGAATTATTATTTTCGAATTTTTGTGAAAGTTTCCAACATAATAATCGCACAAGGAAAGACATGTTATGGTAAAGAGAATGCTAAAATGAACAAGCCAAGTAGTACACATATATATAGCACTGTATTAATACTGTTATCTGCCTTGTCAATTTGTGCTTTGGTACGGAGTTTGATGAGCAATTGTTGAGTAGCCACATCCATATCCTTGATGACCACTATACAACTTTGATAGGAACCTTACTTAGCTTTCTGAGGTTCTGCTGGTTTGTGCAAAAAAAAAAAAAGTGAATATGAGCAACATATTCAGATAGACCGACCAAGGATCGTGAAGTTTCATCCTTTATGCACCAACATGGAATATTTGGAAGATATTTTACATCATTACACAGGAAACATTATATTTTGATGGATGGGTTCCTAGGTTGCTGTGATTGAACATTATATTGTTGAAAATTTGTGGATGATGATCACTTTACTCTCAACAATGTAATATGTTGCTAAAACATCGGAAGATATGCCTATTAATTACAAAATAAGAGAATTGTTAGAACTGCATAATTTTTATTTTTGCTAAAATTTAAACTCGTGACTTATTTGTTAGGATCAAGTGTTTATCATTATGTCAAAAATAATAATTTTTAATTAGCATCTTGATCCTAACAAGAATCATAAGTAATAGACGAAAAACAAAGAACTTTAAAGCAACACCAGAGGCTTTGTATTTCAGAATAATTATATTTTTAGAACATATGTTGAATAGAAACAAGATTATATAAATGCTTCATCTGTACAATGATCTTCAATGTTGAGTATATAATATATAAATATAGAGTGTAATTAATCTATGAATATAATCTTTTAATTGAGACAAAACACATCTTTTAATTTGGGTATCAAAATCAAACACATGCAAATATTAACCTTTCAAACAATTTTTTTTTTTTTTTTTTTTTTACAATGCAACGATCTGTTCGATGAACCATGTAAATGACGGCAAATTATACCATTGATCATGGTTAATCTTGCATTATGGACTTTGATCCAAAATAACATTTAGATTATGTGTCTATAATTAACATATTATGTGCTTGCAGTTAACAGATTATGTGCATATAAATAAATTTAGGCACATAACATAGTATATATGTTAACCGCCGGTACATAATATGCATTTAATATATTATGTAAATGTAGTTAACAAATTATCTGCCTTCAATTTATTTATAAACACATAATTGAAGGCACATAATATATTAACTACAAACAAATAATTTTTGGAACAGAGTCCACAATAAAATGTGCACCCTGGTCCATGGTATAACAGTTGCCTTGGGCAATTTATATCATGGACCAAGGTCCATATAGTATTATGGACTCCGGATTGAAACGACGAGGTACATAATTCATATTTGTAAGGTACAGAATTTGATAACACACCTAAAAAAAAATCACAATACAAGACACATACATATGGTATATATTTACTTATTTTCAAATATGATTTAGGTACATAATTTGTGTTTATAAGCACAGAATTTCACAACACAAGACACAAAAATTCATAATATAAGATAAAATTATTAATTTGTATGAAGTATAGAATTTTTTATAATACAAAAGACAAAAACTCATAACATAAAACACATCTATATGCACTATAGTCTACACTTCACTGTGAAACCTGATCTATGGTATAAGAATTGCAAAAGGTGCTCCTCAACAATCACTTGTATTCTGGACTCTTAGTAGTTCGTAATGGGCTGCACAATGTGGCTCCACGATATCATTTCCTCCGGCAATTTATATCCCGCATCAGGGCGCGCATTGCATTGTGCGCCCTGATGCAAAACGATATCGTTTCAGATTTTTTTTTTTTTTTTTTTTTTGAAATTTCGCTACCCTGTGTTGGCGGGTTAATTTTTTTAAAAAAAAAAATCTCATGTTCAAAAATATACATAATTTTATACTAGAATACACATAATTGTATACATGAATGTACATAATTGTATAACAAAATACACATACTTTTTTTTTAAAAGATAACACATATAATATAACATAATACATAATATACATAAACTTTTAACATAATAAACATCATCTATTAACATAATACACATTTCGAATGTATATAATTGTATAAAAAAGATGTACATGATTGTATAAAAAAATGTACATAATTGTATAAAAAAAAATGTACATAATTGTATAAACAAATACACATAATCACGTCAATTCCCTACATAACTTACCAAAACGACGTTGTTTTGGGAGGCACAGAGCGTACAGTGCTACGCGCGCCATGGTGCAGGGTATAACGATTGATTTCCTCCCATGATGACTGGGGAGCGTTATGCCATGGAACCGTGTTCACCATTCATGGTGAACACGGTTCCAACGGTGTTAGTACACTGTTATCTTTTCTTTTTTTTTTTCCTTAATTAATTGCGTGACTTTTCTTCTTCATTTTCACATTTTGCGGTTTCACTTTAATTTGAGGTGAACAATGATTTTGGACATTCATAAATTATGAATTCATGCCTGCACATTCACTTTGGAACCATGCCTACACATTCCCGTCCGAAATCACGGATATTCATAAATTATGAATCCATTCCTGCACATTCACTTTGGAACCATGCCTACACATTCACTTTGGAACCATGAGATTATGAATTTTCTGTTATAAGATTATGAATTTTCTGTTATGAGATTATGAATTTTCTGTTATGAGATTATGAATTTTCTGTTATGAGATTATGAATTTTCTGTTATGAGATTATGAATTTTCTGTTATGAGATTATGAATTTTCTGAAAATTCATAATCTCATAACAGAAAATTCATAATTTGATCAACGCGCGCCGTTAACACCACATCCATGATTTTTTTTTTTTTTTTTTTGCCTAAAAACGACGTCGTTTGGCCTTGTGTTCACCATTCTCGGTGAACACATTTCCCGGGCATAATTTGCCGATGACTGGAATCTAAGTGTAGAAAATAACAACTCTCTCATTGAAGCCCAAGTCTATCAACAAGCCCATGGTCAATTTGGTGTAATTAGAAAGCCCAAATAACATGAGTCCAAGTAAAGAATATCGGAAAATTATGCCCTGGATCCGTGTCCACAATGCATTGTGGACATGTGTCCAAAACGACGTCGTTTTTAAGAAAAACGCGTCATTCCAGTTAAAAAAAAAAATTGATTTTGTCTCGTCATTAACAGCGTTAACGACGTTATTCATTTGTGCCATTATGAATATACAGTTATGGGATTATGAATGTACAGTTATGGCATTATGAATGTACAGTTATGACATTATGAATGTAAGTTATAAAATTATAAATACAAAATTCTGACATTATTAACTTACAATTATGAACATATAGTGATAAAATTATGAACATAGAGCTCTAAAATTGTGAACATGGAGCTTCGAAAATTATGATTTTACAGTTATTGAATTATGAATGTACAGTTACGGAATCATGAATGTACAGTTATGCAATTATGAATATACAGTTATGGAATTATGAACACAGAGCTCTGACATTATGAACTTACAATATGAACATATAGTGATAAAATTATGAACATAGAGCTCTAAAATTGTGAACATAGAGCTTCGAAAATTATGAAGTTACAGTTATTGAATTATGAATGTACAATTATGGAAGTATGAATGTACAGTTATTGAATTATGAACATAGAGCTCTGACATTATGAACTTACAATTATGAACATATGATAATAAAATTATGAACATATACTCCTATAACGAATCTAAAATGCCTAACGGCACTATTACCCGTGTTCAATACGCATGCTGGGACACGGGTCCAGAGCATAACGATTGAAGAAAATCTAAATATCTTAGGCAAATCAATCATTATATATTTATTATATAGTGAACCAAAGTTCACCGTGCGCATTGTGAACCTTGAATTGGTCCAAAATGATTTCTTTTGCCTAAATTAGCATGGCCTTTTCTTTTTCCTTTTCTCCCTTTTTTTTCGCAATCAAAACACATTGACACTACATATATATAATCTGTTAACTTCAAACACATAATATGTTAATTACAAATTTATAAAATCATACATAAGTCAATAATAAAAACATGCTAATTGTTACTTCTTGTTTTGACCTTGTTGGTTTTAGGGCAATCATTATTGCATGGACCATGGTCTACACAATTGTGTGGACAATAAATAAAAAGTAAATTTTTTATATACTCAGACTACATTATTTATGTACGTAAGGTACATTTTTTGAAAGTACATTTATAATATACTAAGGGTATATCATTTTATATAATGTACCTTCAGTACAAAAATAATGTACTTTTAATATATTAAAAATGTACCTAATATTCATGGTCCACACAATTGTGTGGACCATAGTCCATACAATAATTTGCCGTTTTAGGATTTTTGGACCAAAGGAGGTCCAACGTAACCATAGTTGGTGGATTTACTGTTAAAATGGAACTGCTAAAAGAGAAATAACTTGCTATGAATTTGGTACTTTTATTTGTATTTTCTGGCGACTTTCTGCCAAAAGAAGCTTGCCCTTACATTCTTCAAGGGGACCTATTTATAGATAGCCTCCCTTGCTAATTTAAATATAAACATTAAAGTGACATAAAGGGACCTATTAAGGCTGAGGGCCGTTGGGCTGCCGTTATTAGGCCTTTCCAACGGCCTGGTTGACCGAGCATTAAAGGCGACTCTTTAATGACAACAGTCACCTACTGGGCCGACCTTCGTCTTGTGCCGACCGTCTGCTCACGCCGACTCCCTGGACTCGGCCCCTCGCTTGGCCGCGTCCTTCCCTAGGGCCGCTTAGGGCCCATGGCGCTTATTTCCTTCCTTCCTTCGTTGGGGCCAGTCTTTGTGGACCCAATCTTCGACCCATCTTTTTTTTTCCTCTCAGGCCCTAAGCCCATTGGGTCTATCTCCTATCAAGCCTAATTATATTTTTGAGGTTAAATTTAGTGAGACTTTATTTCTATTAAAAATAAGTGCAAAAAGGTGAAGGCGAAAAAGAAAAGAGGAAATTAATTATACAAAATTGAACTACAATTGATTATTAAGCATTGAAAAATAAAAGAGCTGCTCTTAACACTAAAAATAACATTTGACGTACTATGTTGCGGATGATTATGTTGTTATATCTACCTTAGCTACGTCAAACAAAATTTTTGAAAAGAGCATTTTCTTTGCATAATAATCAAATGCCCAGGTCTTCTGTACAGTGTACATACTTTCCTCATCGATCCAAGCAATTAAGCCGAGCCAACAGCTTCAATTCTCCGTTGAGACGGCGCGAGGCCGGCCAAGGGTGAGCTCCAGCTCAATTTCACCATCGCCAGCTTCGGCTTGCCCTTCCTTCCTGCTCGACTCGGCGGCGGCCATGGCTGAGCTCTCAACCTCGCGGCTTGCCTCTTCCAAATTCGGCTCCATATGCGATTGGTGGCTCAGCGAAGACTCATGGCTCGTCGTCGACCTGTTACCCTCCTCGTCGCTGAACCCGACCCGGACCCGAGTATTCCTGGACTTCTTGAACAGGCACCGGGTCCTAACCCGGTGAAGATCCGTGGACACCGCGCAATTCTCGTCCTTGTTCACGTGCCGGATATCGCAAAACTTCAACGGAGGCTCGTTGTTAGTCGTCGCCGATGTTATGGGCACCACCGGGTCTCCTTTCAGAACCGCCTGAACCGCGTTCTGACAGAGCTGCCAGTTCCCGGACCATAGCAACCCGACCGACCCGTATATCGGGTTCACAATTCTCCCGCATGCCTCGTACAACAATGATCTAAAGATTGCTGAAAACACAAACAACAAACCATCTTTCACACACCTTGAATTGCATGGCCGCATATAAACATAAATGTACATAAAACTATCAGCATAGACTTTTAGTTGAGATGGAACACATGTTTTAATTAGAGTTTGAATTTTTAGTTGAAAAAATATATCATCCAACCCATCAAATTAATTAAAATTTTAGTTCAGATAGAGCACATATTTTCAATTCAAAAGAGTACTGACCAGGACGGAGGTTTAGGGGGCCGGCGTTGATGAGGTTAAGGAGGCCAGCGCGGCCGTAGAACTTGGCGAGGAACACGGTGGCGTTAGCCTGGGACTGGGGGTTCTTTATCCACTCAAGGCAAGGGCGTATGATGCAGTCTTCACTACACCCTTTTCTCAGAACTCGACAACCATTGCAGCTCAACCTCATATTTACTCCACTTTCCAATTCTGTCGTAGAAATCAAGAAAGAAAGACACACCTTCAATTCGTATGGAACAACTACGTTATTTAAATGCTTGAAGATCATACATCGATGGTGGGCTATGTTATATGTATAAACGTGAGAATATATATGTATGTATAAACGTTGGGTTTTGGTCGCAAATTATGCTGTGCAACCGAATGCACCTTGCAAGGTGCATACGGTTGCAAAACGGCGTCGTTTTGGTTAAAAAAACGCGCGTCCTACTTAAAGAAGAAATCAGGTTCGATTCCCGGCAATAGCATTTTTATATATCCAGAACTCATAACTATATAACCACAATTTCATAACTATATATCCACAATTTCATAACTATATATCCACAGTGAATGAATGAAGTAAAAATCCACAATGAATGAATGAATGAAGTAAAAATCCACAATGAATGAATGAATGAAGTAAAAATCCACAATGAATGAACTAAATATCCACAATGAATGAACTAAATATCCATAAATTCATAACTATATAACCACAATTTCATAACTATATATCCACAGTGAATGAATGAAGTAAAAATCCACAATGAATGAATGAATGAAGTAAAAATCCACAATGAATGAATGAATGAAGTAAAAATCCACAATGAATGAACTAAATATCCACAATATATGATTGAATTAAATATTCACAATGAATGAACTAAATATCCATAAATTCATAACTATATAACCACAATTTCATAACTATATAACCACAATTTCATAACTATATATCCACAATTTCATAACTATATATCCACAATAATGCTATTGCTGAGAGTCGAACCTGATTTTTTTTTTTTTTTAAAGTGGGACGCGCGTTTTTAATCAAAACGACGTCGTTTTGAACCGTATGCACCATGCGCATGGTACATTCGGTTGCACAGCATAACTATTGGGTTTTGGTGGGGTGGATGGTTTCCAATCAAGTGGCGCAGTGGTTTGAGAATAGTAATAAGAAACAGAATGAAGAAATTGGCGGCGTGTTTTTGGATTAAAGAATGAAAAACCAACTTTCCATATACATGGAACTAGGGGATGTACCTCCACTCACTCTCATTTGTATTACATATTTATTATTATTCAGACAATAATAATAATAATAATAATGTAAGTGGATGGAATGAAACAAGAAGCTAAGCTAGGATTGTGTACATTTACGCTCCTCCAAGTGGAGCGTGAATGCACTCCCAATATAACAATCTGGGTCAACCTCCATTTTTTATTGCTTAATTTTGGTAATGATATATTTACCTCCCTTTCGCGTGCTGCTCGGATCATTTACCTCCCTTTACAGGGCGTGTGGTTGGAGGGAGAATTATGTGGGAAAGGAATTGTAATTTTATGGGAGTTGAATTACTAGGAATAAAGTGGGAATTTAAATTTCAGTGTTTGGTTGACAGGAATAGAATTACTGGGAATTTCAATTCCAATGTTTGGTATACATGGGAATTGAAAGGGAATAAGTAGTATAAAGTTAAAAATGTCCATTATTGTTGTTAGACATTAATTTTAGGTTAAAAAAGGAAGGGGTAATTTTGACTCATCACTATCTTTTTTTCCCAGGAATTAAAATCCCAGGGGGGACATGAGATTTTAATTCCATGAAAATGAGGGAATTGCAATTCCATGGAATTACAATTCCCTCCAACCAAACTGCGGAATTTAATGGCCTTTGGAATTGGGTGGGAATTAAGTGGGAAGGGAATTTAAAATCCCTCCAACCAAACGCCCTGTTAATGTTAGGAGTATTGTAGCCTAAGTTTTTTTAAATAAAACAAGCTACTTGCAAAATCTGCTTATCAAAATCTGCTACTCAACCATACTTATATAAGGTAGAGGAGGATAAAGTCTTTTAATGTTCACCTTTTTGCACATTTCAAATTAAACCTCTGGACATTTCAAATTCAAATTGAATGTTTAAGAAAAGTCTTTAATGTTCACCTTCATCAGTGCGTTACATTCAATGACATGTTCTCCTCATCTCTCGGTTACTTGCAAGTCACTATATACGCTTATGTTCACTTGCAATTTTTTAAGATTTCTCATTGTTAGTACCTTTAATTTGTTCTTCAACGTTAGCAAAATAGGTACCAGACTCGATACTTTTCTTCTTCATTGTAAAAAAAAATAAAAATTAAGTGAAACAAAAATTTCATTGAAGCCATAAAAATTAAAGAAACTTATTTTGTTAATTGTATAGTAGTCTAATTACATTTTGTGTATAATTTGATTACTTATTTAATTTTTTTTAAAAAGTAATCTGGATGAATTATGTTAGTAACTTAGTATGAAGTTAAAAGTAAATAGTGTACATAAGGCATTAATCTCGTGGATTAAAACTTTCACATAAAACTTGATTCCAATCACATTGTGGAGGTTCGATCTCTTCCACGATTATTAGAGGCTTAGGTTAGCGGGTTAATAAGGTCTAGGGTATTGTCCAATTAACTAAGTCGAAAACCTTGTGTGATGAAAAGAAGAAAGGAAAAAAAAGTATGTACGAACTTAACTCACTGGTTTAGTAAGTAATATCTAGGGGAAGATACCAAAGTTTGAAACTTCAGCATTTGGTCCTAAATTATAGTGATTTACATCCTCACACATGTTCTATCACATCGAGGTGTGGGAGGCTCTTAGGTTGGGAATTCAACTTTTTGGGAGAAGAAAGAAAAAAAGAAATAGAAGCCCGCATGAGCTTAACTCCATAGTTCGGTAGGTAGTATTTGAGAGAAAAACCAGATCGCTTATGCGTACCAGCATTCGATCATGTCTACCGAGCCATTGAATCACCATGATTTGCATCATCTTAAATGTTATGTCGAGACAGAATGTGATGAGCCCTTAAGATTGGAGATTAAACCTTTTGTAGAAAAAAAAAAAAAGAAAAAGAAAAAGGGGAATATGCGTTCAATTAATCAATTTAGAGATGAATAGGTTGCGCGTGGGTATCACAGAGGTGTCAGTGTAAGAAGAGAGATCGAATCGCCACATTTCGGCTGACGTGGAGGCCACCTGAAGTCGCTCCTGGTTTTCGGGAAATTTAAAGCCGTGATCAACGACTAAACGTTTAAAAAAAAAATAGAAAAACTATTTTTGGTTTGTTTATTTTGATTTTCATTTATTTTGTCCATGTTTATCTTTACGATAACGAATTGGGAAATAGCAAAACCGGAGACTATGTTTGCTGGTTTTGGTGTCGTGACTATGGGCGGGAGCTTACCTGTTCGCCAGCGGTTTACTCGGTCGCCGGTCCACGTTTACCCCGTAATATTGGAGTCATTATTGTCCATAACAATATTTAATAATAATAATAATAATAATAATAATAATAATAATAATAATAATAATAATAATATACTAATTTATCTCGTCCAACAAAAAATAATACTAATTTATGATTCCGTTTGTTGTATGATCTAAGTTAGATTCCAATTTTCCAATATGGGAACACTCAACAACCGTCCACTTCAATATATTATTCTCAAACTAACGCCTAATTTGGAGTAGGAAAAATACTTTATGCAATATGGATTAAAAAAATTATTATTTCATTTTTTAGTTAATTAGTATGTGATACGATAATAAGAAGCAAAAGATAAAGTTAAAAAAAAAAAAGAAGTAAGTTTTAATATTTAATGGGATTTCTTTTTAATAAGGTTTTGGAGTTGGTGTTTTTATTATTATTATTTTTTTAAACTTAGGTGATCCCCACTTCACTGGATTAATAATCCTAATCACATAGGATCCTGCTCCTTGAATCACTGCAACGGTAAATCGCAAGTCGCGCAATCAGTTCATCAAATAGATTTAGTCTTCAACTCTTCATGTGCACATAAGGATCCAATTCAGACTTTTCATCATCCTTGGGTCTTTTCCATAAATATATCTAGTGAAATTTGAATCCCACATTATTGCCTCTAGTCATGACCTTTAAACCAGATGGCGAACCAACTATACTATGCCCCGGGGGCATTGAATACTTCTATTATGCATATGCCCGAGAGACTTGGTGCGGGACATGGCTCTCACAAGCCCTCAAATGCACAACTAACAAAGCAAAACTATTAAGTTATTTTAAGTTGAATGACTAATTGAGTTGTGTACAAAATCAAAATCTTTTGATTTTAAATATAAGGAGGGTGATGATATTTTGATAATTTCAATTGGTTCAACCAAAAAGAAATATTGTATAGAATTATCAAAATGTTTTGATCTGCCTTATAAGACTACGCCGCTTGGAAGAGCGGTTGAAGTGGTCTATCACTCCATTAGCTCTTCAAGCACCCAATGATAATACTACAATGGGAGAAGTTCACCATCTAAACCATTAAAAATTTCAACTTAAATTAAACATTATATTTAAGCGATAAGAGTTAGATAAATGTAATAGACTACTTGAGCCAATATCATGCACTCTAATTTCATTGACCCTTCAATATGCTCCATTATTATTATTGTTTTAATCATTTCAATCTCACTCATACCTAGAATAAAAGCATAGAGAACGGATTCTTGAAACACAAGGAGAGCAATTTTATTCCCGAATCTAATAACAGCATTCCGAATAGAGACTTTTGGGTTGTTTTTTGAGGAAATGTAATCCTATGTGAAAAAAGAGAGAGGAAGAAGAGAGAGTAATTTAATTCTTTTCAGCCTTGCAAGAAAATCTTGGTTTTCGTCAGATGTCAGATGTGTGGATCCCACCAAATTAGTGAAACTGCTCCTGGTGCACATTATGCATACTAAGAGAGCCCAACAGGGCGCGTTATTTTTATTTTTTTTTTTCTCACTTCTGCAAAAACTACTCAAAATTCACGCCTATTGCGAATGCTCTAACATATATTATTCGAATTGCCCACAGAATTTCATGCTAAATGAATAAAATGGAAACCAATTTAAATATATGTCGGCGGCCACTGAGAATTTGGAGGGTAGTGACTCGAGCATTTTCTCTCTTTTTTTTTTATTTTTTTTTATTGTTTATTATTATTATTATTATTATTATTATTATTATTTTTTTTGGTCGCAGGTACATCACATGCAGCATCTTCATCACATGTAACTTTGTTGATTCATGAATTATCCCAAGGCTGTTGTTCCATTATTGATTGAGTCCAAAAACAATTTTGACTTTGGTATTGCGACAAGTTTTTTAATCCACTGTGCAATTTCTTTGATGTAGCAGGTCAAAATATTGTAAAAAATAAAGTTATGAATTTAAGTCATATCATGTTATATTATTCATGTTGGAAAAAATAGCTTAAAATGATATAAAATGGCATGTTAAGTGGCTATTTTGTGGTACAATTATCAGTCGGGTCCACTTCCGATTTGGGTCGGGCCAAAGTGGATTCGGGTTCTTCGTAGTGAGACGAAGAGATTGATATATTGTACGCTCAAAACGGATAATGGGTGAATGAGATATTGATTCTCAAAGTAGACCCATTGAATTGGAAAAATCAAGAGAAAAAGTGAGCTTTTGTCCCACATTGGTTTGGGAAGAGGATTTGCCTCACTATTTATACAAGAACTCTTTTTAAACTTAATGAATTGTATAGCATAGAGGTTTTCTCTTGCGAGCAGGGATGTAAATCTAATTCCAAAATGAGATTAGATTGAAAAGGCTTGGCTCAAGCCTAATCTTGTGTACGCCGGCACCTTTGGGTGCAAAGTGGTGTTGCTTCTACTCCTTTCTTAGCCATACTGTTTTCATAATCTTGCTCTAGTTCACCGGATTCTTTGTTTGGGTGCTCAAACACTAAATCGTAGCAAGTTTTATCATGGGAAGCCTAGGTTACAGGTTACAACGCTCCTAGCACTTGTGGGAGGTAGCAAATAAGGTTTTAAGGAAATGGTGGATCGCTTGACTCTTGCTAAAAACCCTACACCAAACACAAAGCCAATCTATTCATCTTTCCTTCGCTTTTTCTACAGAAAATAATAATCATTATATTTTAAAATTATTATTGGGTTTCAGCAACGAGATATCCAACAATTCATTGTACATAATATAAGCTAAAACACCATGTACAAATGAGTACAAGCTATGATTATGACCAAAAAAACAAAAAAAGTGGCATCAATTCACCGAAACAGAAAATAAAAATAAAAATCTACATGTCTATTGAAATCATCCAAAAACCACCACCATTACTCTAAGCCAAATTTAAAGCTCGAACTGTGTTAATAGCCCCAATAAACCACAAAGGATAGTTATACTGGAATAGCCCAATAGGAAATTAATAAGCAGTGCAAGTGTTCTTGCAATCACGTAAACCAAATTGAAAAAAATAAATAAATGAGTTTCTGAATAATTTATTATTGCTTTTAAGAAAAAGTTGAAGGCACTTCAGAATTGGTGGCGTACCGAAATCTAGAAGCCATAATCCCCTCTAAATTTTCCAAACTGAATGCGTTGTCACATTATGTACTTACTCTATTTTATTAGAAAGACAATATTGCCTTTGTGAGTAAAGAAAATAAAGTGAATTAAAAATTTTGGGTGAGAATTGGACGGTAATTTGATTGAACTGACTAAAATTTTTTAAAAATTAAATAATTAAGGTATTAAATTATCAATTTTTAAAGTTATGAATTGAAATTAACAACACCCAATAGTTATAAAATCAAAATTGAAATTAAATCAGGACATGAATTATATACTTTAATGATGATTTCTTCTCTACCTTCCCAATCACAACATCTGGGTTCGAATCCCTTAAGTAGCTTGTCTTAAGGGATAGAGTTAAATGCCTAGTCTAACTTGGGCTTATTAGACCCTGGTTGGGTTGACTTTATTTAATTATTTGTAGTCCAATTGTGAATATTATTTGGGCACAATGCTCAATTGATATTATTATTTTTATCCGTCCTATTTATATTTTATACCAGGTTTATGTTGGGCAAATTATTGTGTGGACCATGATCCATATAATTGTGTGGACCATGAATATCATGTACATTTTTAATATATTAAAAGTACATTATTTTTGTACTGAAGGTATATTATATAAAATAATATACCCTTAATATATTAAAAATATACTTTTAAAAATTGTACCTTACGAATGTTATAAATATAATGTATCCTTACTCCTTAGTATATTAAAAATGTACTTTTGTTTGCAATAATTACTCTTGTGTTGAGTCCAATCTCTTAAACTCATGATGGAGCGATGGGGTATTGGTTGAATGACAATTGGTCCAAAGGAGGCCTAAAAGATTGCATAGTTCAAGTTAAGCCAGAACAGATTGCATAGTGCCAGTTAAGACGAAATTAACAAAAAGAGAGAGACACGTACAACCACCTAGACTCAAATTCCTGAACAGTAAAAAATAGCTAAGGAGAAGGGTGTGGAGTGGCGACTTTGTGGTGACCACAAGTGAGTCGACGGGGTTGATCGAGGCATGACAACCATTCAATCGTTTAATGTGTTGATTGAGGCATAACAAGTTAACAACCACTTGTTTCATGGGGTGCAACACTATAAATAGGTTCTTTACCTTATTCTAACGTCATCTAGTCACAAATATAACAATTAGTCCAGTGGTTTTTTTTTTTTTTTTTTTTTTTCCTCCCAACTACAATACCTGGAGTTTGAATCCCCCAAGTAACATGCCTTAAAGGCTAGAGGTAAATGCCTAATTGGTTGGTTTATATTTTCTACACGATCTTGTAAAACCATCACCTACCATACCTATTATAAGTTACTCATCACTACTATACTATATTTTACACTAGTAATAACTAATATAATTATAAGTTTTTCATCACTACTATACTATGTTTTACACTAGTAATAACTAATATAAAAGTCTTTGCACCTTATTCCACTCTTAAGAATTAAATGCCTAATTGGTTGGTTTATATTTTCTACCCGATCTTGTAAAACCATCACCTACCATACCTATTATAAGTTACTCATCACTACTATACTATATTTTACACTAGTAATAACTAATATAATTATAAGTTTTTCATCACTACTATACTATGTTTTACACTAGTAATAACTAATATAAAAGTCTTTGCACCTTATTCCACTCTTAAGAATTAAATGCCTAATTGGTTGGTTTATATTTTCTACCCGATCTTGTAAAACCATCACCTACCATACCTATTATAAGTTATTCATCAGTACTATACTATATTTTACACTAGTAATAACTAATATAATTATAAGTCTTTCATCACTACTATACTATGTTTTACACTAGTAATAACTAATATAAAAGTCTTTGCACCTTATTCCACTCTTAAACGTATCTACCTAACATAAGTCTTTGCACCTTATTTCCCTCTTAATAAACTTATCTACATTTCAACTTGAGCAAATTAAATCCCCTTTTAGTCATCAATTATTATGACATTATCACATTAGTCCCGCTCTTTAATTTTGTCACATTATATCCTTGAGTTTTATTTGCATGTCACATTTAGTCATCATTTTAAAATTTTTTTATTTTACCATTTAATAAACATGGCTAACATAAACTTTCATCATTCAATTAAAAAAAATTTACAAGAGAGAGGGAGGCGTTAAATGTTGGGGTAAGAGATTTGAATAATAAAATTACGTGTTTGCCCTCATTATTAAATGGTGAAATGACAAAATTTTAAAATGAGGACTAAATGTGACAAGCAAATAAAAGTCAATGATGTAATGTGACAAAATGAAAAGAATAAAACCCAATGTGATAATATCACTACAATAGTCCATGGCTAGCTAAAAGTGAAATTTGCTCTTTCAATGTTTGTTAGGAACAAGTGTATTTAGATTTTGATGATACCAAACTGTCTTAGATTGTAGACCCCTATTTTTTTTATTTTTTTATTTCTTTCATGCATTGCATAACATATCGAGCAAACGCTAAATTTTCATAACCAAAAGTGTGCAAAGTACACCTAAGACAAAACAATACTTCCGCTATGCATAGCTCCAAAAGGAGTGACTTGAAAAATCGATTAGAGTCTATTCACCCCCCTCTAGACTCTCTTTCGACCCTACCGGAACCAACAATGTTTTCATTTATAATCAATCATTTTATTGTAATTGAGTCATCAGTAGTACTCAATAAAGAAAATCAATCATTTTATATATATCAAGCCTGGTTTAATTAACATCATACATTTTACCACTACTACTATTATTATAATTATGAGAAACCAAATTACTTATTGTATATATGTCTTGAGAATATATATACTTAAGCTAATTGAGAAAACAAGCGATGAGAGGGAACAACAACCAAGTGGTCGGCTTTCGGAGATGCCAAACCATATTTCTCAGACATGTTCAACTCACTATGTGACATTTCATTTGGCAGCTCCCAATTAAAGCAATGAATCAACTGACCAACAATCAATTTAACGATAATCAACCCCAAATTCACTCCTGGGCATGCCCTCCTCCCATATCCAAATGGAAGTAGGTGAAAATCATGTCCTCGAAGATCTATGTTCTTGTTCATAAATCTCTCCGGAACAAACTCCTCCACATTATTATTGTCGGACCAAAAGTCAGGGTCGTGCCCAATCGCCCAACAGTTTATTAAAACCCGTGTTTTTTTGGGTATGAAGTGGCCGTCTAATTCGATATCCTCCATCGACTCTCGAGGAAGGAGTAGCGTTGCGACTGGATGGAGCCTGAAGCTTTCCTTGATCACCATCTCTAAGTACTCCAAGTTGGGCAAGTCTTTCTCCTCCACCATTCGATTCAGTCCCACTTTAGTCTCCAACTCTTGTTGGAGACGTTTCATCACTCTGGGATGCCTCATGATTTCTGCTAAAGTCCACACGATCCATGTCCATGAGGTATCCACAGATCCTACTATCATGTCCAAGAGAAGTGGTTTAATGCTTACCAAGTCGAGTTTGTGAGATGATAGCATTATATCTACAATGTTCTTATTGCTTTTTGGGATGCCTTTTTTTGTATCTTCTTCATGTTCCTTGATAATTTCTGCAAATAACTTGTCAATAGATTTTCCAACTGCTTTAATTCTCTTGTTTAACCCCTGCATGTAACAATTTTGTATAGCTGAATTAGGGAAAAATAATTCATGTTATATGATAATTTAAATCTAGAAACATTACTTTTTTGGAAATAACACATTTCCCCCTGAATTATATGATTTGGGTGTTGCTATTTGCACCACCCTTTGACTAAAATGAGGTATAAAGTACATTAAAAGTATAAAAAGGTGGTAACTTATAATAAATACATAGGTGGTGCAAATAGTCTAATGGGTGGTCAAAATGCTATTTGCACCACCTTAGTAAAACTGCATTTATTAGATTTAAGTAATAATTAATTAATTTAAAATTTAATTCATTAAAATTAAAAAAAAAAACAATGAAATGTCGCCTTCTCACCGGAGAAGGTGACAGATCTCTCTCTCTCTCTCTTTTTAATATGTTGATTTTTTTTAAAATAATAATAAATATTACTTTTTGACCACATTTATTAATGGTGGTCAAATAGCACTTTGTTATTTGCACCACCTATAAAGTTATTTGACCTATTATATAGATAGTGCCAATAGCAAAATAGGTGGGGCGAATGGAATTTCCCTATGATTTTAGGGTTTTTCTTCACTGAATTATTCATATATTCACATTAGCCCCTCAATTATTTTGAAAGTGATGTTTTTTTTTTTTTTTAGTTTTTTTTTTCAATTTCTATTAAATGGACTTTTGGATTGTTAAAAATAAGAGCAAAATAGCTAGGTATTGCAAGTCACTTTCCTTCTCCAATAAATTATTGCTTGTATATTGAATCAAAATAAATGTAAAAAAGAAAACACTATTTACAAATACTGTAATTATGATTTTAAACTAATTCTAATAACATAATTAAGACTTAATAAAATACAATAATAATTATATTATAATATTTGCAAATTGTTTTTTTTTTACTCTTTTGAGCATTTATTTTGTTTGTACCTCCACGTGGCTAGCAAATTTGCTAAGACAGCTTTTGCTGCTAAAAAGCTGCCGCGCCATATAAGTTTTTTTTTTTTTTTTTTTTTGAAATTATTATTATTTTATTATTTTATTATTATATTATTATATTATTATATTTATAATATATAGTATAAAAGTGAGACCTATTTTTGAAGGTGTGGTGAGAGAGATTTGCAGGGATGTAGAAAAAATTGTGGAGAAATTACAAATTTGATGATGTGAAAGTGGAACCCATTTATAAGAGAGAGACATTTATAGGGATAAGGATAACATAAGCAATAACTTGTTGGAAAAGAAAAATAAATAAAATACCTATTTTGTCCTTAGGGTCTAAATGCCTATTTAATAAAAATAGGAGAAAATGACCACTTTTAATAAAGAGATAATTTAAGTGTATGAATAATTCAGAAAGAAAAAAAGCTAAGGAAAAAAGTGTCATTTTTCCTTGATTGTTTACCTGGAGATCAAAGGGCTTTAGAATGGGAATGTAGTCTACAATATTGAAAGCTCCCTCCAAAGACACGATCTCTTCAACGATACACTTGAAGTCATCATGTCGCCTATCACTGTTATCACTACACCCAAACAGCATTTTGTACGTAACGTTCTCAATCAACTTCCCCACCTCACTAGTAAGATCCACCGCCTCCCGGCCCTCCGCGGCCGCCCTTATTGACTTCACCAATGCCTCAATCTCCGCCTTTCGCATCGCCGCAAAGGACTCGATCTTCGCCGCCGTGAGAAGCTCTTGGGTTACGAATTTCTTGTTGTCGCGCCACAGAGGACCGTACGGTGCGAACCCAATGCCCTTAGAGCCGTTGGTGGTGTTGTCCACAACGTCGCTCTTCGGCCGACTGGCAAAGACGGCGTCGTGGGTTTTCAGGATGAGCTCGGCGGCGGAGGGCGAGGAGATCACCACCGTTGGGACGTTACCCAGCTTCAAGAACATTATGGGGCCGTATTTTTTGGATAGCTCGTTTAGGGACCGGTGCGGGAGGGTGCCTAGCATGTGGAGGTTTCCGATGATGGGAATCCCACGTGGCCCCGGTGGAAGTTTCCGGCGACTTTTCGACGACGCTATAGCCCTCCGGTAACGGAACAACCACAATAGGGTTGCAATGAAGATAGAAACAAGTGCTAAACAAATACTCGTAGAAGCCATTATCAATGATTTTCTCTTAGGTGCAATTGTGCTGTGAGGAGGAGAAGAGTAATCCTATATACTTCAATATATATAGGAAGCTACCCTAAGAGGAGTTTGGTTCAGGTTGTACAACATAACCAAGGGAATGTGACATTCTCCAGTTTACATTCCTATGTTTGGTTCATATTTTTTGAGAGAAACTAGGAAATGGACATTCCTTAGGCATAGGAGTTTGAAGAGAATGTGATTCCTTTCATTTTTTTTTTAAGGTTATGTAAGATAACCTTAGATATTTATAAATTTTGCTATTTTAATTCTAATTATTTGAAGATGTATATTTTATGTTAGCTTTTATATATATATATATATATATATATATATATATATATATATATATATATATAGAGGAAGGTTCAAGTGCGGCTGTGCACTTAGGTGCGGCGGTGCGGTTAATTGTAGGCCATTAGATTAGATAAATTCAACGAATCACATTCATCAAGGCTTTTCCGATATTTTCACGCGCGTTCTCACAGTACGCGAACTGCAAGGTTAAAATCGTCATTGGGCACCAGAATATATCAAATCATAGTGTTGTGTTTTATGTTCATTATTGGTGCATTATTAACCTTACTGTGGTGTACTTGAGAATTTGTGTTGGTGCCTTCTCGAGCGGTCAGTGCGACCGCACTAATAGTTATACAAATATACACCATCCATGTTAGAAAATGCACACCAAAAAAATATGCACAAATTAGATACGCATCACCAGAACGCACCACTAGGTATGACTAAAAGCATCACACAGTGTTCAGAATACACCATTGGGGTGGTGAGTTATATGGTGTATTTTTTGGGTGTGTTGTGTGTTTTTTGGTGTATTTGTGCATTTCATTGTGGTGCTTTTTCCTAACACTATTGGTGTCTTTTGTTAACATTGTTGGTGTATACTGACAAGCGACTGATATAAATAACCACTACAATTACCATAACACCCCCCACTTACCAGAACGCGCTTAAATCTTTAAATCTTAAGAAATTAGCCGCTGCCGTTAGATTAAGCAGAATGGACGACGCTGATATGACCGCACCGCCGCACCTAAAGCCACTGCCGCATATGAGCCTTATTCTATATATATATATATATATATATATATATATATATATGGGAAAATGACACTTTTTCCCCTGAGTTATATACCAATAGCATTTTTTCCCCCTAAATTATTGAAGTGGCTGTTTTTCCCTTGAAATGTTAAATGGACATATTTACCCTTAAACTAAATATTTAATTTATTTTTTTTTCTCCAATAAATTATGACCATAATTTGGTTCAAAACTAACAAACACTATAGCAACCAAACAGAAATATTTCAATTACAATTTAGAATCGAAATTCGATATTTAGAGTTTATTAAAATCGTGAACCGGAACGGACGGTTAATGTTCCGAATTGAAAAAATAAAATACATTTATTATTGAATTTAGACTATTTTAAAATAAAAAATAAAATTTTAAAATAAAGACGGTTCAAAATCGCGAATCAGATCCGGAACCGCCGGTTCATGGTTCAAGATTCAATTTTTTTGATAGATAATTTTAATAAATTGGCATTTAAATATTAGGTTCTAGATCTGAATTATAACCGTAAACTATTAATTCGATTGCTTTAGTATCCGGTTCAATTCAAATCGAACCGTGGTCATCCCTATGTATACGTAATAATTTGTTGGAGTAGTAAAATAAATAAAATGTTTACTTTAAGGGTATAAATGTCAATTTAATATATCAGGGGGGGTGGGGGGGGGGGGAAACACCACTTTTAGAATAATTGAGGGGGCTAATGTGCTTACCTAAATAATTGAGGGGAAAAAAGTGCTATAAGTATATAACTCAGGGGTAAAAAGTGCCATTTTCCCTATATATATAAGTAGGAAGGTTCAAGTGCGGCAGTGCGCTTAGGTGCGGCGCTGTGGTTAAATATAGGCCATTAGATTAGATAAATTCAACGAATCACATTCATCCAGGCTTTTCCGATATTTTCGCGCACGTTCTCACACTACGCGAACTGCAAGGTTAAAGTCGTCATTGGGCACCTGAATAGATCAAATCATAGTGTTGTGTGTTTTATGTTCGTTATTGGTGCATTATTAACCTTACTGTGGTGTATTTGAGGATTCGTGTTGGTGCCAAGTTTAGGTGCGTCCGCGCCTTCCCATGCGGTCAGTGCGGGTGCACTAATAGTTATACAAATATACATCATCCATGTTAGAAAATGCACACCAAAAAAACATGTCACAAATTAGATATGCATCACCAGAACGCACCATTAGGTATGAATAAAAGCACCACACAGTGTTCAAAAATACACCGTTGGGGTGGTGAGTTATATGGTGTATTTTTTGAGTGTGTTGTGTGTTTTTTGGTGTATTTATGCATTTCATTGTGGTGCTTTTTCCTAACACTATTGGTGTCTTTTGTTAACACTGTTGGTGTATTCTGACAAGCGACCAATATAAATGACCACTACAATTACCATAACACCCCCCACTTATCAGGACGTGCTTAAATCTTTAAATCTTCAGAAATTAGCCGCTGCCGTTAGATTAAGCAAAATGGACGATGCTGATATAGCCGCACCGCCGCACCTAAAGCCACTGCCGCATTTGAGCGCTAATCTATATATATATATATATATATATATATATATATATATATATATATATATATATATATATATATATATATATATATATATATATATATATATATAAAAGATAACCCTAAACCAAACATGAATATATTACATACCTCAATTTTAACCAAACACAAGAATCTAACATTCTCAGTAATCTAACATTCTCAGCAATCTAACATTCCCTAAGGTAATCTAACATTTCCTAAAGTAATTTAACATTTTGTGAACCAAACGGCCCCTAAAAAACATCTCACATATATACTCTCAATTTTTTCTATTATTCCCAAATGTTTGATGTGAACTTTTTTTTATTTTTTAAATAGGCCTTTAAACTTAGACCAAATCATACCTATTGTAGATTCAAGCTTGAATCTAAACAAGACATGCATACATGCTCATGCTTATGCTCAAACCTTAAATTCTCATAATAGGTTTAAGTCCTAAAATAATTTTTTAAAATTTGACTCGATCTAACATATTTTCATGCATGCGCACCAAGCAAGTACGAGAAGAGCAATTCTACTAGCTAGGCATGTTATTTCAATTCATATGTTTTTTTTTTTTTTTTTTTTTTTTTTTTTTTTTTTGCAAAAACCTCCGGTTGATGTTAATTGGTCTAAGGTTTAAACTAGAAATGGTTTTTTAAACGTGCGTGGAAAGGGAATGCATGCCATACCGAATCACTACAAAAGTTGTTTAACAATAATACAAGGATTGTGAACAGGGATTACCAAACCCATATGTGGAGGAGATTTATTAGAAAAATTGTGGTTCAAATCCTTTGCATGGCTTCACCGGAATCTTCTCATCCCCAAGCAACATCTCAAAGTCCTCATTATTGTTAGAATAGTAATAGTATAAATGCATGTTGTTTCTTACATTTCAGACACTCACACACACACACATCTTATTACATTCATCTATTTTTATTACCTCTTGCTTATATATTGCAATATTGGCCTATTAATATATTTTTATTTTATTACCAAATTTTGTCCCAAAGTAGTCTTGTCCTATTCCCTTTATTTATTTTTTACTTCTATAATTCTCAATTTCGATTATTCACTTTCGTATTAATTCGCTATATTTCTAACAAGTGATATCAAAGCGGTTTAATTGAAAATATATTATTTTAAGATGTCGACTGTACTGCTACCAAGTTCGATATTGAGAAGTTTAATGGAAAAATTAGTTTTTCTATCTGGAAGGTTCATATGGAAGTCGTTCTAACATAGAACGGTTTAAAGAAAGCGCTAGATGGGAAGAAGAAAAAACCAATTGTAATGATGGATGAAGATTGGGAAGATTTCAATGACAAGGCACGTTCAACCGTTCAATTGTGCTTGTCTAAAGAGGTTCTGCGTGAGGTGGTAAGTGAGAAAACAATGTCAGATTTATGGTCCAAGTTGGATTCACTTTACATGGCCAAATCTCTGGTGGACAAGCTGCATCTGAATGAGCGATTGTACACAATCCATATGACGGAAGATACTTCTATTAAATCTCACCTGGATGAATTCAATTCTATTTTATTGCACTTGGAGAATATTGATGTCATAATTAAAGATGAGGATCGTGTTGTTTTATTACTTGTCTCTCTCCCTAAATAAAATAAAACAACACGATCCTCATCTTTAATTATGACATCAATATTCTTCAAGTGCAATAAAATAGAATTGAATTCATCCAAGTGAGATTTAATAGAAGTATCTTCCGTCATATGGATTGTGTATAATCGCTCATTCAGACGCAACTTGTCCACCAGAGATTTGGCCATGTAAAGTGAATTCAACTTGGACCATAAATCTGACGTTGTTTTCTCACTTACCACCTCACGCAGAACCTCTTTAAACAAGCACAATTGAATGGTTGAATGTGCCTTGTCATCGAAATCTCCCAATCTTCATCCGTCATTACAGTTGGTTTTTTTTTCTTCCCATCTAGCGCTTTTTTTAAACCGTTCTGGGTTAGAACGACTTCCATCTGAACCTTCCAGGTAGAAAAGCTAATTTTTCCGTTGAAATTCTCAATATCAAACTTGGTAACAGTCAACATTTTCGGGAATAATTCTTAATTAAACTGGGATCTGATACCACTTGTTATGAATATAATAGACTAATACAAAATTAAGCGAATAATTGAAAATTGAGAATTATAAAGAAGTTAAATAATATGAAAAATATAAAAATAAATGACAAATTAGGATATTGCTAAATTGAGAAGATATTACAATGAGGAGAAAAAGGAGGTAAATGTAATAAAAGGACAATTGTTGTAATGTTGGGATGATTGTAATGCTATTACATGAGCCTATTTATACAAGGAAAAAAAGAAGAAGAAGAAAATAGGCAATTGCATGAATAAGAGAAAAACAAGAAAAAATGTGGTGGTGTTTGGCGCAGACTTTGTCTTGGAAGAATGAGGGACACATGATGATGATGATACATGGTGGTGTGATGTGGTGTGGTGTGTTGTTAAGAAATTGCATTTTTTTTTTTTTTTGAAGTTGTGGTGGTGGCCGGGTGGTACAGTGGTAATAATAATACTTTGAAAACTAACTTGAAGAGAGATGAGAGAGAAAAAAAAAAGAGAAATAGGAAATTAAAGAATCCGGTAAGTGTGGTCTGATTAAAAATCTAGAAAGACATTTTCTTTTAAATTGGACAAAGAAAGGGGGACACCCAAAAGCATTAGCTTCCACCGTTTCCTTGTCGAAGGACTTGATGAACTCTTCTTGTTGATAATGCTCCAACCATGTCCTGGTGAATCAACTCCACGATGTCAGGCGGAGGCTCCTCCAGGATGCGTACTCTAGTATGATGAGCAATGGCGTCCGAAGCCAAGCGATCCGCGATTTTGTTTTGTTCCCTGTAAACATGCGCGTAAGTCACCTCATTAAAATTTGCGGCCTGCATGACGCATTTCCTCGCAATGTTACATCGTTGGGCTTGTCCCTCTTTTTCTCTCTGAAGACTCTCCACAATGGTCTTGGAGTCACACTCCACTATGATTTTAGTCGCACCGTATCTTTAGCCATGCGTAGACCTTGAATGACGGCCCAAGCTTCGGCTTCATCCACTGAGCATCTGCACATTTTATATGTAAATCCCCTGCGCCAGGTTCCTTGCCTGTCATGAAGAATGCCGCCACAACCTGCCATACCGTTTCCTTTACAACACCCGTCCACGTTGAGTTTTAGGAATCCATTCGCCGATTTCGTCCACGCGACTTGGGTTTCCACGATCGATGAAATACCCCTTGAAGGCCCTCTGCGCTTCGCAAAAGCTCTCGTGACCTCAGTTTCATACCTCTTCAGCCACTCCAGTTTTTGATTCATCGGCAGAGATTGATTGTTGAAGACCTCATCGTTCACCCATCGCCACAGCCACCAAAGTCTGATCCCAAAGCGTTCAGCCCACCCTTCGTCGAAGCCTTTCCGCTTATCTCCGTGAAGATTCAACGAGAGCCAATCCTTCCAGTCCAGGTTGGTTATCGCAGCCGCCTTTTGTCTGTTTAGAGTCAACTCCCAGACACTTCGCGCTGCCGGACATCTTCTAAAAAGGTGATTAAGGTCTTCCCGTTGCCTTGCACATCGAAAACAAGAGTCGTTAGAAGTGAGTTTACGTCTAGCACGTTAGAAATTCGTTAGGATTTTCTCGTGTTTCACTAGCTAAAAGAACATGCATATCTTGGCTGGCACTTGTAGGTTCCAGATTCTGTTCCATTCCCCATCCATGTTATTGCCTTCCTCGTTTGTAATCAACTTGTACGCTGACTTCACCGAGAATTCGCCTTTCTCGTCAGGCCCCCAACCCACAACATCGCACCTGTTATCACCGGACAATATGAATCCTGCCAGCCTCTCAATGGTTTCTTGAGGCAAAGGTCTCTCTAGCTTTTCCCATTTCCACCCACGTTCACTGTCCCATTAGTCCACCACAACGCGTATAGATTGGGGAAACTTAAGGGGACCAACAGCTGCTCATAAAGAGGTTGTGTGGTGAGCCACGCGTCCATCCAGAATCTTGTGGATTCGCCATTATAGACGATGTGGGTTAAGCCTTTCTCCAGAAAAACTTTCGTAGCACAGTTGTCGCGCCAGACGTTCGAAGTGTTCCTTCTACCCGATAGGTGCGATTGGGAGAGCCCTTTCATATTTGGTCATAAGAGTTCGAGCCCACATGCTTTGATTTTATGTTCTGAGTCTCCTGCCAACTTAACCATGCATGCCAAGTTCATGTCGTGAAGTTTCCTAAGCCCTAGACCTCACATTTTTTTTTTTTGCCGTTGTAATCAAATCCAAGTTTGCGAGACTCATTTTATTGCCTCCATCCGTCCATTGCTTCCCCAAATGAACTTCCTTATCCTTTTTTCGATTTCAGCGCAAAGTCCTTTCGGAAGGGTTGTGGTCTGCATGGTATACACTGGAATGGCATTAAAGACTGATTTGGCAAAAACTACTCTCCCGGCTAGAGAAAGAGTTTTGGATTTCCATCCCTCTTGTCGAGCTGACACCATATCAAGAAGGCTTGAATAGGTGCTACAAGTGACTCGACCGTGTATAGTTATTTATTAAAAAATATATATTATATATAAAAAATAATAATAAAAAAACATAGCCCGTTCAACAGCAGCGAAGCATCTATGGTGGACGGGTGGTTGGGACGACTTTAATAGCAGATCCGGCGACCTATTCTCTCGTCGGCGTTAATGGCCATGCCAGTTCTGGCGGACAGCGGCGATGGATGAATCGAATCCTCGGCGAGCTTCCTCCGGCGTTGATGGCGATTGGTTCTCCGACCACCCGCAGCAGCTCCTACCAGTGACCTCCTTCCCCGGTAGCTAAACAGCAACGGCGAGCCACCAATAACAACAGATCAGTGAATTCCTCTCTCGTTCGTTGACCTGCAGTACCCTCCGGCGTAGCAGCTTCTTCCGGCGAAGCTCTGTGGTGGTGGTTGGTGATCAGCGGCGTAGTATGTGCTGGAGGAAACCCCTGTAACTATTTTTCTATTTTTATTATATATATATATATATATATATATATATATATATATATATATATATATATATATGTATATGTATATGTATATGTATATGTATATGTATATGTACATGTACATGTACATATACATATACATATACATATACATACATACATACATACTATGTATATGTATATGTATATGTACATGTACATGTACATATACATATACATATACATACATACATACATACATACATACATACATACATACATACATACATACATACATACATACATATATATATATATATATATATATATATATATATATATATATATATATATATATATATATATATAAAATAAAATTTAGGAAGAAGTGTCAAATAGGCACATCTACTACGCTCAATTCCTACCACGAACTAAATTAAAGTCTAATCAGCCACACTTACCAACCAAATTTGTTCGATTGACGTTTTTTGTAGGTTGCTAACCGGTTGCCTATTCAATTATTAAAGAAAAAAAAAAGGAATTTCAGCCGCAATGTCGTCCACAAACAAGTTTCTTTTGCTGTGTTCTTTCTCCCTCTACGTCGGTAAGCATTTTCTGGAACAAAAGCCATAGATGAATTTTACAGGTAGAAAGAACAACACAAGAAGCGAACAATGAGAGCTCATCATCTTCGCATGAACTTGTTTCTTCTTGTTGTGTCGCTGTTGGCGGTCGTGGAATCCACCGGAAGCGAAGAAAAACACAAAAGAAGAGTTTTGCATCAGCCACTGCTTCCAGCGGCACTGCCGTAAGGCTCTGACTTCTTTCCGCCGGAAAGGAGTTAATTCCAGCATTGGTCCTCCGGCTGTCATGATTTTTCACAATGGGTCATTGTCTTTTAATTCGGACAATTTAGACACTTAACTATCAAAATATTTCTAATATTGGTCCTTCCGTCCCAAACTGGTTAAGTAGACGTTAACATGAAGACTAAAATAGTCTTTTAAAATGCTCTGCGTATAATACATCGTCATTGTCCTCCATATACGCGATTTAAATTAAAATACCCCAACCCTAATTGACTATTGTAGAAGTACTGCTCGTCTCTTTCTCTCTGCAAGCTGCGAAGAAGCCGAAGAACCACTGTCGGTCTTTCACCCACCACCGCCCACCGGCACTAGCCCACGAGAGTCCACCACTGTCGTCCTCCACGCAAGTCACGACTGTTCTCCTCTGCTCCAGGCCGCTGCCTCCGTCTCCTCTGCTCCAGCCTGCCGCTACGGTCGCACGCTCTACTCTCCAACTCCTTAATTTTTAGAAAAATCAAAATACCCCCATTTTCGGAATGGACCATTCTATTAGGGAATCCAAGGAGATAATGAAGATTTATCTATGGCAATGAACCACCCCCTTGGGAGCAGAGGTGGTGCCGGAGGTATAGTTCAGTACAATCGGGTTGTATTCGGTAATCGGGCGAATCCATTCGGAAGTAATAATAATGATGTGGCCAAAATGTGGAAACAAGGCTAACAAGATGTCTTCTAGTCTGTGGATGAACTATGAGGCTTTCTAATTGCAAAACTGTGAGCTAATTTAACAGTTTTAGGAAAAAAAAAAACAAACAAACAAGCCTCATTATCTTGTGCTATTCAAGAATCTGATTGGCGACGTTCAGAAATTCTTCTGCGTCAATGAAACGCTCTAGCAACTCTTTCTCCTGCAGGACCAAGCAGTCATCATCTTTTCCAAACCAGTGATAGCGTCTCTTTGTAATATAGTCATAGACATCATTCCTTAAAGGTGGGGGGATAATCATGAAAGTGCTTAGGATAGAGTAAGGCAATAGCAGGTGGGACAAAACCTTCAGTGCAGCACTAGAGCCTTGATAGTATAGACCTGGGCCTTCAATAAACAAGAAGCAACGAAGAACATCATTTTGATCAATACCACATAGACTCATGTATGGTTCAACAGCTTTTGAATGAAGGCAACAAAACTTAATTTTTCTATCCTTGTTTGCCCGAATCACCCACTTCATACCTTTGTGATAGAGATGGCAAACGCCATCATAAACGACAACGCCAGGTTGAAGTATAGTCGGAATCATATCAGGCATTGGACACCGGTGAAGACATCGACGACGACTTCGTGGAGAAGCTACGGTAAATCAGCGGCGTGGAAACGAAGCTGAAGCTCCCTCTCAGCGATGTCAATGTCCGCAAACCTCTTCTCATCATCATCACGGTATTCCTTTGAGTCAACTATTGAACTACATGAGTACACGTACAGATTTTCATGGATGGAGGAGAAGGAAGATGTCAGCCATGGCTACGGCCTACGGGTTAATAGAAAAAGGAGTTATTTTGATTTTAATGGTGTATATGGAGGAGAAGGGCGTATTATACGAAGAGCATGTTAAAAGACCGTTTTAGCCCTCATTTTAACGTCTACTTAACTAGCTTGGGACGGAAGGATCAACATTGAAAACTTTTTGATAGTCAAGTGTCTAAATTGTCCAAATTGAAAGTCGAGGACCAATTATGGAAAATCATGATTGTCGGAGGACTAATGCTAGAATTAACTCCGCCGAAAAGTCCCGCATTATCTACCCCAGACCCGCCATTCTTCCTGGAAAAGCCTAATCAGAGCCCGTCCGCATCGGTTCAGCCCAACCGTTCATCGGTGCAGTCGAACCCGGTTTTGCCGCAGCAATCCCGGCCGGTCAAGAAAATGGCCATTGCGATTTCTGTCGGGATTGTCACGCTGGGAATGTTTTCTGTGTTGGCGTTTTACATCTACAAGCATCGCCGGAAACACCGGGACGAAACCTAGAAGCTAGTCAACCGCAGTTCCCGGAGAATCAACGAGAAATCAAGAATGCCGCCGCCGGCGAATTTTTTGTACATCGGAACGGTCGAGCCGGGCCTTCCGGTAAGTGAGAACAACTGGGCAAACCGCTCGCCTTACAGGAACTTAAAATCCGATCGGTATAGGCCGAGCCCTGGCCTGCAGCCACTCTCGCCATTGAGCAAGCCGCCGCCGCTCGATATAAATTCCCCACTGGCGATGACGTCATCCGACGAAGAGAGCCGGGACACTGCGTTCTACACGCTGCAAGGCTCATCTGTCAGCAACGAAGAAGGCTTCTATATGGCCGACAATCATACATTTTTTATTTGTTTTATTTTTATTTATTTATTTTTTTAATAATTGAATAGGCAACCTGTTTGCAACCTGTAAAAAAAGGTCAATAAAAAAAATTTAACTGGTAAGTGTGGCTGATTAGACTTTAATTTAGTTCGTGGTGGGAATTGAACACTCCGTAATAGTAGATGGGCCTAGGTGAAGAGTTAACGTGTTAAACAAGCCACTTTGGACTTAATTGAATAATTTTACAGGTTTAGGCGATCTTAATGGAGCTTTTTTTAGTTAGAGCACCCAATTGCACTATCCGGTCGAATTAGGAGGCCAATTTGACCCTTTTTCCTATATACAATATATATGGGGTGGGGGAGTGGGAGCAGCTGCTCCCACTGTGGCTCCGCCACTGACTCTTCGTCTACCTGTTCTTGCCGGAAACCAAGCAGATTACAAACGCAAGTTTTCTCATATTTAAATTGAAAAAAGAAAACATAATTTCTAAAAATTAACAAACTCATTTAGAACTTGCATTTTAATTTTTACCACAAGCTCAAATCTCAAATAAGTTTTTACATTCTTTTGTCCAAGTTTTAAAAGTTGTCCATTTGTATCATTAAATCAAGAAATTCGCTCATATCAGTCAAAAACTCAAATTCTTGTATGGTGTCCACTTGCATTGTCTGGTGTAATTGGAAGAGCCAAACTTAATTATTTTTGAAAGCAGCCAAACATAATTATTGTTCATTATTTTTATTTTTACTTCTATGAAATGTGGCAGCCAATTATGTAGGAGATGTGAAAATCACATTTTTGGGTCATGCCATTTTATTCACATTTCATAATGAAGGAGCGAATCTTAGTGGCTGACACTAAATTGGAGGTTCTCTTTTGGCCGACACTAAATTGGAGGTTCTCTTTTGGCCGACACTAAATTGGAGGTCCCTTTTGGCCGACACATTGGAAGCGAATTCACATTTTTGGGTCATGCCATGTTATTCATATTTCATAATTTATCATCGTTATGGTAATAATAATGATAATAACAATAACAACAATAATAATAACAACAATAACAACAATGATGATGTTGATGTTATTCATGCCAAGAATTTTTGAACAAATCTTGAGTAGAGTAAATAGACTTATATATATATATATATATATATATATATATATATATATATATATAGTGCAAAGAGTCTCTCAGGTGAAATATAGGGTGAGATGTGAGTTGTTGATCAAATTTAGATCAACGATTCGATTCAATGAAAATTTAAAAAAATAAAACGTGGTTCTTTGAGAGTACAAAAGCTAATTTAAGTGTTACAATGATGCACCTTAAGTGTTAAAATGACGCACCTTCACTGTTAAAATGACGCATCTTAAGTGTTAAAATGACGCACCTTAAGTGTTAAAATGAATCACCTTAAGTGTAAAACTGACGCACTTTAAGTGTTAAAATGACGCACCTTAAGTGTTAAAATGGTGAACCTTAAGTGTTAAAATGGTGAACCTTAAATGTTAAAATGACACACCTTAAGCTTTGAAAGTACACACTAAACATTCAACAATAACGCACCTTAAGTTTTCAAGTGTAGAATTAACGCAATTAAAGTGTTAAAATGACCACCTTAAGTGTAAAAATGACGCATCTTAAGCTTTGAAAATACGCACCTTAAACTTTCAACAATACAAAAAATTACCATAATGCCACCTTATTATTATTATTTTTTTTTTTAAAATTTAGGGAAAATGGCACATTTTCCCCCTATGTTATATACTTATAGCACTTTTTCCCCCTCAATTATTTAAGTGGCTCTTTTTCCCCCCTGAAATGTTAAATGGACATATTTACCCTTAAAATAAATATTTCATTTATTTTTATTCTCCAATAAATTATTACTATAATTTGGTTCAAACCAGATACTATAGTAACCAAACCAAAATATTTCAATTACAATTTATAATCAAAACGCGATATTTAGAGTTTATTAAAATCGCGAACTGGAATGGCCGGTTCATGTTCCGAACTGAAAAAATAAAATACATTTATTGTTGAATTTAAACTATTTTAAAATAAAAAATAAAATTTTAAAATATAGACAGTTCAAAATCGCGAATGGGATCCGGAACCGCCGATTCATGATCCAGTTTTTTTTTTTTTATTCTTAAATTTAATAAATTGAAATCCAAATATTGGGTTCTAGATCTGAATCATAACTGAAAACTTTTAATTCGATTGCTGTAGTGTCTGGTTCAGTTCGAACCGAACCGTGGTAATCGCTACATATACGCAATAATTTGTTGGAGAAGTAAAATAAATAAAATGTTTACTTTAAGGGTAGAAATGTCAATTTAATATATTAGGGGGGAAAATCACCACTTTTAAAATAATTGAGGGGGCTAATGTGCTTACATAAATAATTGAGGGGGAAAAAGTGCTATAAGTATATAACATAGGGGGAAAAAGTGCCATTTTCCCTTAAATTTATGTTCATTCTAGATGGTTGATTTTGGCACGATCAATGACTATGATTAAATCGAATGTTTTACCTGGAGACCTCCTCCGCATTTGATCTTTATTATATATACTAGTTTTTTACGCGCATTGCGCAATTGAGATAATGCCCAATGTTTTTTTTAAATAAGTATTTTAAAGTATATCAAGGCAAGATTATATTGGAATTGTTCATGCATAGATAATTGAATGTTGAATTTGCATGTTTAAATTGTTAATTCTAAGTTTACAAATGCAAGATAATATATTCAAGATTGATTATAATTTTCAATAAAATAATTGTATGGGTATGGTTGAAACCAAATACGGGACATAAGGGAAAGAAAATAAAAATTAAAGCATAAAATATTAAATATACTAATATTGTTTGAGTTGATTCCGACAGTAGGATTTGTGGTTAGAGTTCTATTAAGACTTTAATATTAGAATTAGATTAATGTTGTAGTTATAATTTTATATTAGACTTTAATATTAGAATTAGACTAATGGTGAATTAACGGTACTTAATGGAAAATTTAACGGATCGGATAATAATATAATTAAGGATAAATTAGGAAATATCAAGAAAAAATTAAAATCTGAACAATCTGAACTATTCATTTGATTTAATAATTTGACGGTCATTTTTTTATACCGAATGTATATAATTAAATAAATATTTGAAAGTATATCAATGTAAGATTATATATGAGAAGTTCAACATAAGTAATTTAATGTCTAATTTGTTTATTTAAATATGTAATTCATAGTATATGAATACAATATAATATAGGAGATTCATTATAATTGTTACTAAACTTTTTTTAAATAATAACCAAGTATTTTTGTTGCAAAGGGTTCTAATATATTTAATGAATGCACATATATACAAGATCAATGAATGAATCAGTACCAGTTCTTTAGGTGTTTTGCTCCGTGTTCATTTAGTTCAACCATTATTGTTGAGTAAATTATTTTGGATAAAGAAATTCCTAATTTAAGGAATTTAAATGTAGTAAAAATTTAAAAATTTTAATAATAATGTAACCCAAAGATATTGGACGATTGGTAAATATGATGTAACCCAAAGATCAAAATGCTAAAGAAAGTGTTATGGTTATTCAAGAGTTTGAAGCAACAATTTGTTCCAAACCACTGAAAATACAAACATTGCAATTTACAATATTTTCGCTTAGCGTTTTTGAGAATGATTTCCCCATAACACATCTATATATTTTTAAAAAATTATTATTAAAACAATTATTATTATTATTATTATTATTATTATTATTATTATTATTATTATTATTATTATTATTATTATTATATGTATACTCTTAGGTCATTTTAAAAGTGATCAAAACACGAGTTTGGATTTACTTGTAATTTGTATGGTGACAAGATTACTAGTAAATTTCCTCCTAGTAAGAAAAAAAAAAAAAAAAAAAAAAAAGAAGAAGAAGAATGGATTAGAGAAACTATACAATCCTCAAACCATCATAAATCTCTATCTCATTTACTGATATGCATTTACTCTCATACTGAGTTTATTCTTGCTTAATAATTTTGTACACTTAAAATTGTTTGTGTGCGCTAAATAGTGCTGTCAATACGGGCTGGCGGGGCGGGGCGGGTCAAAGACCGACGGGCCGCGGGTCTAAACGGGGCCGGCTAAAAAACCCTCTCCTAAACGGGCCTGGATTTGATAGGCCCGGACCGCCCCGCCAGTGGCTCGCCGGGCTTGGCGGGCCCCCGCCGAAACCCCTTTTTAAAAAAAAAAAAATTGTTCATCAAACATCTCATTAATTAAAATAAATTGATACATAAGTCATAACTCACATAAAACATAATAATCAAACATTAAATATTACATAAAGTTCAAAGTTCATAGTTTATCAAACATCAAACTGGTGGAGGATAAGAAAATATTACATAAACTGGTGGAGGATAAAATAAATTGATACATAAGTCATAACTCACATAAAACATAATAATCAAACATTAAATATTACATAAAGTTCAAAATTCATAGTTTATCAAACATCAAGAAATTTGGTGCCTTTTTCTTAGAATTTCATCAGTACTCCATTATTATATCGGTTTGTTTTCCGCGGATAAGAAAATTATGATTTCTTTTCTTTTAACTCATGATTCTAAGTCCACCGGCCTCGCTCTGAGAGTCACTGCGAAAGTAAATCGTGAGTCATGCTCTGATACTGTTGCCTCTAGTCATGACCTTTAAGAGGTGACGAACCAATTACGCTAAGTTCAGGAAGCATAAATAATATTCTAATGTTGTGAAGTTGAGAATATTATTTATATATGTTTGGTAGGATTTTTATATTTTGATTTATCAAGAATGTTGATAAATTTACCTGGAAGGATTTTTGGATGGAAGCAGTACCTTCCGGAAGTATTTGGGAATGTCTACTGGAAGCTAAGGAACCAGCTTCTTTCGAAAGCTAAGAAAGAATTCCAGAAAGGAGCGATATCTTTCGAAATGTGGATTTTGGAAGGAAACGATGTCTTTCCGGGGGAGATGACATCTTCCGCAAGTGTTTTGAGATATTTTTCCTGAATGTATTAGGACATCACAATATGTTTCCAAGAGTTGTAAATATTAGCCCGCATGGGTAGCTCAACTGGTCATAAAAGTGAAACTTTGGAATAATGACCAGGGATTGAGTCTCACCAGCGACAGTGTGGGAGCAACCTCTCAAAGTGAGGGGGGCTTCTTGTGCGCAGTGAGCACCGGTCTAGCCTCTATGGTTCATGTTCAGTTGAGTCACCATGATTTACATCCTCCCAAAGACCCTGTCGGGTTGGGGTTCAGCCTGAGTTGGAAATATTATATTTGTTAATATAATAAATTTTTGATCAGTTACACAATAATTTAAATATTATATTTAATTGTAATCATTATTCTGGTTTATTTAAATATTATATTTAATTGTAATCATTATTCTGGTTTTTAAGATAGTTTTATAAAGGATGTCACTCTGATGATGACATAAAATAGAAATTCATCAGCTGCCAACATACATGAACATACAGAGTGACTAAGGTAGATACATGCATTAACAAGACGTATACAAACGTGCAAATTAAAATATTACAAGTTGCATAATTTGAATTTATCTCTTTTCAATTGAGAAATTTGAAATTCAAGTATAAATAGCAATGGATGCTAAAAGAATAAATACAAGACGTACAATACGCAATTAAGAACAAGTATACGATCTCAAAGCTTTCATTCAACAATCTTTTTAAAGCTATATCAAGCATATATTGTCCAAAGACTCTTAAAGGCTTCAAAAATTCTATCTAGTATTCTTAGTCTTCATAGTTGGAGGAAACTATCAACTTGATTGATTTGTTGTAGTAGATCTCTACTTATTGTAGAAAGAGAGGAGTAGGAAATTCAATGTAGTCGTCTGAAAAACTTGAAAAATTTTGATGACTTAATGATCAAAACATGAGTTTAGATTTACTTGTAATTTGTATGGTGACAAGATTACTAGTAAATTTCCTCCTAGAAAAAAAAAAGAATAGATTAGAGAAATTATACAATTCTCAAACCATCATAAATCTCTATATCATTTAATTTACTGATATGCATTTACTCTCATAGCGAGTTTATTCTTGCTTAATAATTTTTTTACACTTAAAATTGTTTGTGTGCGCTAAATAGGCATGTTCCTCAGAACGTCATTCCATTCTAGGAGTATTCCGTGAACCAAACTTGTTGTAAGAGGTATTGTTGAACAATTAACTCATTTAGTCAACTAATTTAAAAAGGCTTTCTATATTATTGAAAATAATAAAGAATTTTCAAAATCACTTATAAGTCTATTATTAATCACCACCCCTAACCCCCCCTCTCTCTAGACTTATACTAAAATTGGGACCATCAATATTTTATTATGTCACAATTTGACAAGTATAGATTTTTATCCACTCACTACGTGGAACTACTTGTCTTTAAAATTCGATGCGTTTTTACACTTTTCAATGCAACTTTACTTGTTTAGTTAAGTATCTTCCTTCATCAGCATGCCAGTATTCATAATTAGTAATATAGATTCCCCATATGCTGCTAGACATTCCCTTTTGCTTTATAATTAGTTATGTTGCTTAATTAACTTCTACTACTTTCAAACTTGTAATGTATATAGACCTTTGTTGTGTAGAAATATTTGCTGCTCGTAGAGGTCTACAGTCTACTGCATATGAACCTAAGCTTTACTACTTTAAGAGCTATGTTATTAAGAACCATTATTGTTGATAAAGCCTTGATGATCAAATAAATTCCTTCCATCATAATTAAACTTGTTTGTACATCATAAATATACATTATAAGCAAATCCCATCAAGTAGTCATATCCAAAATGAGAACTTTTAGGGGATATGAGGTGAAACTCCTACCACCATTCCTGCTATCTTTACCGTACTAGTGTTGTAAGAGCATCCATAATAGTGGGGATATTTTGTGGTTTTTGAAAAATTTTTGTAAGTGTGATTAGGAAAGAGAATGTGGGAGGGGAGAGAAAAAAAAAACTAATTTTTTTTTAAAAAAAATTATAATATTCAAACACACTGACGCGCCTGACGCGTGCACAGCATGCGCCCGTGTGGCCCTTTGCGTGAATTTTTTTCCAGCTCGTCGTTACTGTTCTAAAAACCATGCTTTGCAGATGATACCCAATCTTTACTCTCTCCACCATGTCATCATCCACTATTCTAAAAACCCCCAAATAACCCCTGATATGGATGCTCTAACTATTATATATATATATTGCCTATGTTGGGTGATCTCCGATCCTTTGAGAAATTTGTTGTGTGTTACTAGGCCTAGTCAATTGACTCCCAATATATTACCACATATGTTTTATTGTTCTAACATGTAATGTACATTATTTTAACACATAATGTACATTATTTTTACTCATAATATTCACAACGATATTTTTGGACCGGTTCTAACATGTAATGTACATTATTTTAACACATAATGTACATTATTTTTACTCAATATTCACAATGATATTTTTGGACCATAGTGCACACCACTGTGTGGACCTTTTTTGTGGCATCACATAATAAAGCATTGTAGTTGGGTTAGCCTAATATTTTTCTAAACTTCCCTCATGTCATGCATAGCAGCCTCTTATTAAATCAGGGATATGATAGTGTATGTCTAATCTCAAGGAATTTATTGAATTGCATGCTCAATATTCTTCTTCCTTCAATATCTCCACATTTTCTAGTTCGGAGAAAAATAATCAAAATATCACTTTCTTCATCCACAGAAGATATATATACACACTACTTGTTTATAAATGAAAATTACAATGATTATATACACCAAAATTTGGGATTTAATTCTGATGCACTAACAACCACTGAAATCTAAGCTATACCTGCCAGGCGAGAATTTTGGCAGTCGAAGCCTTCTACTCTAACCGGTGATTGTTGTTGGCCAAGCATTGCCCTTGTGCATGCTGCTTTACGAGCTGATGATGATGGAGAGGATATTATACCAGAAAGGGGCGGACTTTGTGGTACTGGTGTACCCACTCGTTTCTCGTTTCTGAAGCAAGTATCATGGATTACAGGGTTATTTGTCCTGCAGGGTGGTGATCCAGAGAAGAACGGGGGTGATGATGACAATTGGGATATTGACTGCATTGCAACTAGACTGTCCTGTTTAGCAACAATACACAGAAACTGCATTAGAGGGGGAACGAGGTAGATATGCAACGCCAAGATGCATTTTATGTAACCAAATTCCCGATCAATCTGAAAAGATTAACATCTTGAATAACTCTGAGCATTTTTTATACGGATTTTCATTAAATAAACAAACATCTGATTTAATGATCCGTCTCACCTCAACAATGGAGTGCACATTAGTTAAGGAAAACACTAAAGCAACACAATGGCGAGAGATTCAACTTTCAAGTTCCATGATACAAGTTGTTAAGATTCCATAAACTTATATTTGGTATGACAGTGTGTTTGATATAAGCAAACGAAATAGAGAGCACCTGAATTTATCCATAGCAAGAAGTTAATTCCATTTAGTGTAATCCAATTTCTAAACTTCTAGTTGGACAAAACTCTTCTAAAAATAGTTACTCTTTTAACGTAGCCATTTATTGTACCAACCCAATAAAGGCGCAAAAAAGAGTAGCCAAATTGAATTATGAAAACTGTAACGAGTCTACTATAAAGTATAAAGCGATACATAAGGAACTAAGGCAAGGAGTTGAGGATCACTCTCTCATTTTCTACTTCATTTTCCTGCACTAATGTAGTGGAGTTCCGGGTTTGGCAGCTCAAAATACCCACCGTTTTTTGTTTTATACCTTTCCTAATTTCAGTGTAACATTTAGTGTCCATCTTCACTTCACTTACAAAGGCATCCCATAAATACAATCATAAGCCAAGAGACCATATATCAATAGTAACCATTATCCATATCATTCAATCACAAGACTAGACGATATAGCAAACTATTGCACATTGAGCAGTTTCAAGTGGATGAGACTCTCTGGTATTGAAAACAAAAAGTGCAGATTCGCGGAAAAGATGAATAATAAGCAAGCCAGTTTTACAAGATTCATACAGAGCACCTCTAGGCATAAATTGCAAATTCTCAATGTACAGCAAAAAATCCCATGCCTATATATTAAAAAATCATTATCGTGTTTGGTTCATGAAATGAATTTTAAGAGAATATGAATGTTATTCCATAGTGAAGATAATGGACTTTAGAAAGGCTATTCCAGTGTTTGATTGGTTTAAGAAATAGAAATTGAATATGTTTTAAAAGCATTAACAAACAACGGAATAGGCCTATTCCAGCTGCAATAGAATACAAATCAGGGCATATAAATCATCTCCAGAAACATATACACATATCACCAAAACAATATGCATACATTAAACATAAATATGCACATTATACACAAAATGTACCTTCTTCAGAATGAGATCAACAAGACTGGCGTCGGTTTTCGAATCAATCCCCTCACTGGAATTACTGTTCTTACAGGGAAAATAAGAAACACAAAACTGAAAATTGTAGGATCAAAATCCGAACACAAATATTAACAATAGGCGGGGAATAATTAAATTAAAATACCTCATCGGGAAAACGAGGGTATGAGTGGAGTGGGCATTGGGGCGGCGGGGCATGGGGCAGACGACCCGACCCACGGCATTTTCACAGCAATTCATGGCGGTGGATACGGCTGAGAAGGGGTTGTGGAGCTCAACCTGAAAGGCGAAAACCCAATGCCGCCCCGGGTTGGGGGAAATTGTGCATGATTTTAAGAGCGGCGGCGACCCGAGCGGAAAAGGAAACAATCGCTGCGGCGCGTTCTCAATGGTTGCTTGTATGGAAATGGTGAGATAGCAGTGGAATACAGGCTGTTACTACCATAAATCGTGTATTTATGATTTATCTCCCTCGTGTTTTCCTGAAAACACGTTTTTCTGACTCGAAAAGTTAACTCAGATCAGCACATGTCTAATCTTTTTTTTTCCCAAACAGGTTAAATCCCCAATCTCAATCAGATATAAATCGATAATTCAGTGATTCAGCAGATATGATTAAATGTTAGTGTACACAATGCCCACTTTAAGCATAATCTTAAACACCATCTTGATCCTAGTTGGCAAATAATCACAATGAGATAAACTAGCATAATCTTTTTTTTTTCCAAACAGGTTGAATCCCCAACCTCGATCGAACAAAACATTTAGAAGGAGATTGGGTAAATTATAGTAATTCAGTGGTCAAATGTTGATGGACACAAGAACTTTAGGCATAATCCCAAACATAGTCTTGATCCTAGTCAGGATGATAAACTAGTTTAAATTGTTCATAGTTAACCGGTTCAAACCAAGAGGATTAGAATTCACTCATGGCCTGATGATTACAAGTCTGTATCTTTAGTCATCTTGATTGGGTTACCCAGCCCATGCCTAATCTTTGATTCTTCCTCTATATTTAGAATGACAATAAAAGACTTGCATAAATGAGCACAACACTATGGGATGTTACCTTAATAACAACTACCACTTTCACCGTTGATTACATATTACATCTTCATATAGATTCTGATTTCATTTTCAATTTTTAAGGTCTTCAAGTAATTGACTTAAGAGATTAGAGGCTTGGGATGAAAGTGAAAGAAGGTAGCTATCACTTTGATGTTACCGTTTTGATGTTTCTGTATTAAATTTTAGCACATTGAAATAGAGATGAGAGACAACAACTACTATCTCTTTCACCGTTAGCTAAATGTTATATCTTGATTAGACTATGATTTCATTTTAAATTTTTTTAAAATTACTCTCTTTTTCTTATAAATTATCATGAGAAAATTGTAAAAAATGCCCCTCTATAAGATATCAATTATCAATTCACCCCTGAATTATAAGTGGTGTAAATGTTGCCCCTCAATTATCAAAATGGTGCACATATAGCCCCTCCCGTAACGGACCTGTGGTTCCCCACCGCTATCCATCGCTGGTACTTCGAATCGAGGGAGGGAAAAACAACTAAATTACATATTTATTCCGACTTAACGGTGTCGCACACTAATGGGGAACCACATGTCCATTACGGGAGGGCTATATGTGCACCGTTTTGATAATTGAGGGGCAACATTTACACCACTCATAATTCAGGGGTGACATTGATAATTGGCATAATAGATGGGCATTTTTTACAATATTCCCAATTATCATTATTCATCTTTTAAATTTGAATTTTGAAAAAATCTTAGTCATTGATTCCCTATCACAAACTCTACCTCAATGCACAATGGTCTAGCATGAGGAAGAATGATTTCCAATGAAACTCAAGATCAAACAGCACAAATGCACCAAAAAAAAAAAAAAAAAAAAAAAAAAAAAACATTTGAATAGCAAAAATGTGTATAAGTACAATGATTCATGAGAGATGTTTGGCAATGAGTTGAAAGTTGATTGTGTTAATTATTTTGACCATTAGTTATTTGTAGAAATGTATATGATAAATTAGTTGTTTATTCATAACTAATTTTATACACACACCCAAGGGATCATATACGCAACATCTCCAAGTGAAGCGTGCGTATCAATCCCAACCATTCATTTGATATTTATCAATTGATTTCAACCGTTGATTGAAATTTTTAATCCGTGGTTGATTATATTCGAATTCACACATTGAGGGGTATAAAAGTAAAAACTAAAAACTAAAAAAAAAAAAAACTAAGCTGCAACATCTTCTCCACTACTCCATGTTATCTTTGCATCTTCAACACATCAATTAATCACTCATAGGCGGGAAGAAGCTTAAGAGCTCAGGCATAAAAGAATCGACTATGCGTGTATCAACTTCAAAGTTGTGCAACTTTATGCACCTTATGGTGCAAATTTATGCACTTGGAGTTTTTAAGTTATGCACCTTACAATTTAAAGGTATGATCATTATAGTGCAAAGTTATAAACATTAATTTTCAACTTTATGCACCTGAAGTTTTAAATTTATGCACTTTAACTTATACAGTTTTGCACCTTACAGTTAAAGGTGTGCACCTTAAGGTGCAAAGTCATGCACCTTATGCTGCAAAATCCACCTTAAGGTGCAAATTTATGCACATGGAGTTTCCAAGTTATGCACATTATAGTTTAAACGTATGCTCAAAATGCAAAGTTATATGCACCTGAAGGTGCAAATTTATGCACTTTAAGGGCGTGTTTGGTTAATGGGTTTACACACTAGAAATGGGAATCAAAATCATAGTTAGCGTTTGGTTGATAACTTTTTATAACACAACTATGAGATTTGATTACCCCTTCAATTAAAAATCACATTCCCTAATTAAAAATGTATCATTCCATCTTATTGGTAATATGATATGAGTTTTAAGTTTGGATTAGTGCTTTTAGATTTAAAAATTATTGTTTAAAAGGTATCTTCGTCTCCATGGCCGGAGACAAAGGTTTTTTGTTTTTTTTTAAAAAAATTTTCAATAAAAAAATATTTTAAAAGTGGTGACCTGTTAGAAATTGGGAAAACTGATAAATTAGACGAATTGCGTGAAATGGGTTAGTTTATGGATTCCGTTGTAGTTTTTTTTAGGTTCAGTGGCCTAATTGCATTATCGTGTGCTGTTCGGTAGCCTATTTGACCCTTATTCCTAAAAGCAATAAAGAAAGCAAGATAAGTAAAATTTGACAAGGGAAGTACATTTTTGTTTAAAAGTACATTTTTCCTCAAAAGTATCACACTTTCTACATAAATATTACACTTCATATATAACAACTATTTTTTCCTCATAAGTATTACATTTTTCCTCATGAATAAAAACCAATAAATTTATCTTAACCTTGTGGTCTAGTGGCTCTCCCATATGGACGTCATGGGTTCAAGCCTCAGGGGGCGGTATTGACTCTTTATGTCCCAAAATCCAAGTATTATTTCTCTGGAGAGCATGGTACTCACTATCCATAATGTTATGCGGATCCCGCAAAGCCTGAGCAACTTTAGATGGTTCAAGAGAAGCGTCTGAGCAACTTTAGATGGTTCAAGAGAAGCAGGCAAAGGATGAGTGGAGTGGTGGTCGTCGCTTGAGCAAATGTAGACGGTTCAAGAGAAGCGGGCAAAGGATGAGTGGTGGTTACATTGACAAACTTGTCATTGTAATACTTTGGATTAGAACTTTAGATGGTTCAAGAGAAGCGGGCAAAGGATGAGTGGAGTGGTGGTCATCGCCTGAGCAACTGTAGACAGTTCAAGAGAATCGAGCAAAGGATGAGTGGTGGTTACATTGACAAACTTGTCATTGTAATACTTTGGATTAGGCTTGCGAGTATGCTTTGGAGGAGATGTCGCCGGAATGGGTGTTGGAGATGAAGTTGCAACATCCGACACCGAGGGAGTATTAACAGAGCTGGCACGGAATGATTCTCGACGAGTTTTTTTAGGCTAGGCGGAGGGCATATCATTAGCTGGAGAGATTTGCTCAGGAGAGGATGGAGACACACATCCGACACCGAGGGAGTATTAACATAGTTGGCACGAGATGATTCTGAACAGACTTACAGGCTGTAGCGGACCACTGGGGGAGTAGATACAGAATTGTAGGGGGATGAAATGGATATTGTGGGGAGAGTTGGGATGAAATGGATAGGCTGTAGCGGACCAGGCTGTAGCGGACCACTGGCCAGGCTGTAGCGGACCAGGCTGTAGCGGACCACTGGCCAGGCTGTAGCGGACCACTGGGGGAGTAGATACAGAATTGTAGGGGGATGAAATGGATATTGTGGGGAGAGTTGGGATGAAATGGATAGGCTGTAGCGGACCACTTGGGGAGTAGATACAGAATTGTAGGGGGATGAAATGGATATTGTGGGGAGAGTTGGGATGAAATGGATATTGTGGGGAGAGTTTGGGGTTGTATAGGTAGGGTTGTGATTATACGGATAAGCATTTGAGTCAGGAGTCTGGCTGAGGTGGTGACTTAATAAGGAAAGTTAGTCTCAACATATTTCACATGCCTAAAAATATATATCCTATTTTTGTTTGGATCGATTGAGGGGTGGAGTAACCTAGAAAGACAAAGTGAATGAACCTGGGTTATAACTTTGTGTGCATATAAAGACGTAGCCATAAAAAACAAAGGGGCATCAAAAACTCTTCAAACGTTTGTAATTTGGCCATTTTTATTGTTGAGGATTGGAATTGGAAGCCTGTTTATTAATAAATAAGCCGGAGGCTTGTTTATTAAATAAGTAGCTGTTTGACAATGTAGCCGTGATAGACCAAAAATTTCAAAAAAAAAGAGATGCACAATGTAGCCGGGAGTGACGACGCTCTGCAGTGCCAGTGAAGCGAGAAATTCCATGTGCAATGTCAAGGAACACATCTGGTTCCTTTTATATGATATCAATATAGCCTAACAGTCCAAATCCAATGAGAATGGAGTAAATCTGCTGACGCCATACCAAAAAGTTAACCATAGTGAGACGAATTGGAAAGTGAGTAGAAGCACACAATTGGAATGATAGCAATACCAGCTGTAATCTCCCTTGGATCAAAGAGGAGGAAAAAAAAATTCTCGTAAGAGTATTTTAAGCTCTGATACCATATGAAAGGAAAGTATGTACTTTTGTATTAAGCATTAAATTAAGTGCAGAAGCATATATAGGTACAACAAAGAGATATTGCAGGATACAACAAAGAAGACCCACTCTAATAGAGAATAAAACTAAAACAATAGAAAAAATATAATCCTTAATAGGAACATCAAAATGTAAGGTGGATTATGAATATCAGAATGTCCCTTGGTTGTGTTACCACATTGCTCCACCACCTTGAAATCATTTATGAACAACGTAGCATTGGGGTCTTTCTCTTGCACCTTTTTATAGATATTTAAGGACGCGTTTGAATTCTCCAATTTTCTTTCGTAGAAATCGTAGTGTACCAACTCATTCTTCACGTCCCAATGTATTAATTTGTTTTTGTACCTATCAACCTCTGGGCGGGTTAGATTGCAAGTCCATGATGGTGCGAAATTGGGGTCTTGCCACAGTACGATGTGTCCTCCGGTCTTTATTTTGTTTTTCGTCACAAAATCTACCATTTGGTCCGATATATTGTAATTTGGAACTCCAGGGAGGGGCTCATTTGAAGGCCATTTTAGAACGTTTTCAAAAACCGTTGCATTGGACCTTTTCTTGAACCACTGCTAAATTAAAACACAAGCCAATTATGAACATTAATAAGTAGAACAATCGCGATCAAATTCAAGAAACTTGTAAGAAAACAAAACAACCTGGGACTGTGAATTTTCGGTAATCATGCTGGATATGTTAATTGGGATAGGTTTGTAGCTAGGCTTCTGGCCCTTCAGAAGTCCTCCACCATAAAGTGGCTTATAAGGCCTTGGCTTGTACTGTATTTTAACCAAAATTATTAAAAGACAAAATATATATATGTTTGAAAATATTCAAGATTTATATTATATGAATGTAGTTACCTCTGAGGTAGTAGAGGAATCGTAAATTAAATCTGCATTAATTGCCAAATAAGACAAATTCAAATGAAGCGAAAGGAAAAAAAAAAAATTGCATTCGGTATAACCTAAAAAATGCTCGAAGCAACACATGGACCAATCATTAGCATGGTTGGCTCTAATATTAAATTCGCATCTCAACTGGCTAAATTGATAATTAGATTGCACATTTATATTTATATATTATATGCTCAACACCAAGTACAAAAGGCCCCAAGTTGGAGTCGATTAAATAAATAAAAAGATATATAAAAGAAAGACAAACCTTGAGCTAGGCTGCTACTGGAAATGCTAAACAAGAGAACGAAACATAAAGAGAAATGATGACGAATCATCATCTTCTCTTAAAATAAGATTAAACCCTAATCCTAAATAATATTTAGGACAGATAATTGGAGTAAAACTCCAAAAATGTTATTCAAAGACACTTCCAAATATGCTGATATGATCATTGAAGGGAAAAATGGGTGCAATTTATATAAGATTTATCCTCTCAAAACTATATTAACTAATGGTTGAAATAATTTATAGTTTCTTGATGGTTTATAATTTTTCAACACTGTTTAATTTTTATATTTTTATCCTCTAAAAACATGGATCATCACACGTTTTTTTTAATGCATTTCTTTCAAGGCAAATCGTCTTATGCACCTAAAAACCCAAATACTTAAGAAATATTTAAAAACTTTACGTTTTACCGCACTCCTCCAATCCTTAAAAAAAATCAAAAGTATAATTAGAACGACTAATTTTTAAATGCAATTGTATATATAGTTTAAAATTTGACTGTTTAGATAAAAGAAAGTGACATTATTTGTTATACATGTTATAGTTATTATAGACATTATTATATCCTCACCAAGACTATGTGGTCTAATGATACCTGGGTTGAACTTCCATTTAGAAGATTGTGAGTTTGAGTCTTAGTGGAGGCGTTGTAATAGAACCAGTAGCATTTACACAAAAAAAAAAAGAAAAAAAAAAAATCCTCACCACAAAAAATAGACATTATTATCATTACTTATTATTGCATTTATTAATTACCAAATATATATATATATATATATATATATATATATATATATATATATATATATATATATATGAGAATGAAGGAGGTAAGAGAGGAACATTCATATACGTACTTTCTTATATTTTATCTTTCACCTACTCTTTCTCTTTGTAATTTCTCTTTGATCTATTGTATACGAGCTAATGAGTATTCTTATCACAATATGTTATCAGCCTTCGGTGAACGGTATGCTTACTTTCTCTAACATTTCTAATTGATCAAATTACGTTTGTCTTACATAATTGTATTCTGAGAAATACCGTAATTATATATGTTAAGTGTTCATATGCAATTTGTATTTTGATTGATGTGGGAATATACTGTATGCAATATGTATATCTGTTGAGTCAAGCATGATACATTTTAGAGTACAGACAGTTTCATCAGCACCAAAAAAAACATACAAACAATAATTGTATACTCCGTATTTATCTAGTATTTTTTAAGTACAGGAAAATAAAATTTCAAAAAAAAAAAGTACAGAAAAACAAACAGAAATACAATGTTATTTCTCAAAATAAGATGCCAAATCATTAAAAAAAAAAAAAAAAAAAAAAAAAAAAAAAAAAAAAAAAAAAAGAAGTTTGAGGAACCATTGGTATGCAATTCGTTTAGTTCTATTAGTAATCGTAGAAGTTTTTTTTCAAACCTTTTTCATCCCCTTCACGCCGACTATAATACCAATTAAATTAGTACCATATTAAATCATGAATTCCTTTCAAAAAAAAATATAATCATGAATTAATTTGCAAAATTTCAAAATTAGAGGAGTTAGAAAAGGATTTGAAATTAGATTAGTAAATATTGCAATTAATCTATACCTCACACGTGCAATTTCGTAAAATTCAAAGAGCATAAATTAATTTTTTTAGAAGTTCAAATTATTATTTACGAATTAACTTCCACAATTAATTTATCGCATTTCAAATCCTCTTCCAACTAGTATTTAAATCCACTATCAGTATTGTTAAATTTGTACAAATTAAATTAGTAACAGAGTTAATTTCCAAAATAGTTCTCCGACTATGACCTTTTCTCAAATTGATTCATTCATTTTTCATTGTACCCAAAGTGGTTATCCGACTATTGAATTTTAAGTCAAAATATCCTCCGTTTAGTGTTAAGTAGGTGTTAAAATGAAAGGCAAAAGGGACCTTTAATTGATCTGTTAAATCCTTTATTAGTACAAATTAATCGAATTAGTATTCAAATCCTCTTCAAAATTTAAATTAGTATTTTAATTCAAATCCTTTTCCAACTTGAATATAAATTCTCTGCCAAGCAACTAATTAATATTTACGATTTAATATCACTCCACAAATTAATTCATGGCACCAATTTCCTCCTCAAATTTGAATACAAATGGCAATTTAGTAAATTACTCGTGTAGATCCCATGCAATAATTCCTTATTATTTACACACATACACTTTAGATGTTCTTTTTAAGAAGTTGCACATGGAAGTAATTCAATATGCCATTCGTTTGCCAACAAATTAAACAAGCTAGTCATCCTAGCTTGGCGGTTTCCATTTTCTTCCATTCAAGAAAAATTGAAACATACAGAATGTATTAAGTCCATAATTTGATCAAATTAGAGCATGTTTCATTCCTTTATAAATTTGCAGCCAACTAATAGTAGTACATGATTGTATTACATTTGGATTTTGATCTGTTGACGACCGGCCCCTTTGGAGAGGGAATATGTAGCCTTAAAAATATTCGAACCATTTTCAACTGTAACATTGTACTTTCCTAAAAATCCCGAAAACTCAAAAGAGCCTTGGTTATTCGTTAAGTCAGTCAATGTTCCGGTCCGTCACTCTTTAAGCAACTTATCAACGACATCCCCCACAACTGTATTGTTGAACTCCAGATCAGTGAGACACATGTTCCAACACCCTTTAGGAGTGATACCTGCCCAAATAATTATACCATTTATAGCGGGATGTGAGAACCCTTCCCTTAATACTTTCTCCAAGTACATTGCTTGCTCTTCCTTGGAATATTTAGCACTTATGTCAACCTCGGTGAGCCAAATTGGGACCTTAAGGGTGACAAGTTTATCCATCACTGCTCTCATGAAAGGTGGATTAGGGATATCAAAATGTCCTTCCAACCCAATTCCTGGTTTTGCTATCCCCTTTGCTTGGAATTCCTTGATCTTGGACACAAATGAATCCACATTTGTTGTGTTACCACATTGTTCTACCACCTTGAAATCATTTATGAACAATGTAGCATTGGGGTCTATCTCTTGCACCTTCTTGTAGAAATCCAAGGACGCGTTTGGATTCTCCAATTTTCTTTCGTAAAAATCGTAGTGTATCAACTCATTGTTCACGTCCCAATGGATGAATTTGTTTTTGTACCTATCAACCACACTGTTGATCCTACGGTCCACGGCCTGTTGCAGGTCTGGGCGGGTTAGATTGCGAGCCCATGACGGTACAAAAGTGGGGTCCTGCCACACCACGTTGTGGCCTCGGGTCATTATTTTATTTTTCGTCACAAAATCTACCATTTGGTCCGATATATTGTATTTTAGAACTCCAGGACGGGGTTCATTTGAAGGCCATTTTAGTTCGTTTTCAAAAACTGTCGCGGTGAACCTTTTCTTGAACCACTCCTAAATTATTCAAGAAATTTGTAAGATCGGTTTAGTAGGCAGTATTTGAAAAAAGAATAAGAAACTTGTAAGACGAGAAAACAACCTGGTAGTGTGAATTTTGGGTAATCATGCTGGATATGGCTACTCCAAAGGGGAAACCACTTGAAATTTGCTCCACTTTAACCTTTGCACCTCGTAACGGGATGCCTTTTTGGTCCGTCACCGTGATTGTAGTGTCACGTTTTCTTTCCTGCACCAAGTAAAATATATTAACTCATCACTTTCCATCATTATATTTATTAGAGGTTAATATAATGATTTTTCTCCGATTTAAATCTTAATTTTTTATTTTTTTTTTTTTTGTGCTTATGGTGCCTTAGACTTGGATGAATTGAGTCATCTGTTAATTAGTATAATTTGATAATTTTTAATTTATTAATACTTAATTTAGTCCTCAACTATAGCGGTTAGTCAATTTAATCCTCAACTATAGTAGTTAATACCCAATTTAATTTAGGGTGTGTGTTTGGTTGATGGGTTTTGCCCATAGGAATGGGTATGGAAGTGATTATTATTGTTTGGTTGATAGGTTTTTAGAACACTATTATAGGTTTCAAATACCCCATCAATTTGAAAAATTCATACCTAAATAAAATAAGAGTTTCATTCCCTTATTCATTCTCAAGCACTACTATTAGTTACCAAACCATTCACATTCCACCCTACTAACAAACATGTTAAATACTTTCACCAAAACCCATTACCATTACCAAGTATTTGATACCCATTCGATTCCGATTCCCATGTATGAACCAAACACGCCCTTAGTCTTTCACTATAGTGCAGTTAATACCTAACTTGCCAATGACTAAATTAGGTAAAATCATCATCGAAGTCCAAACTCAATTTATAAACACAAAAGCACTTTATCAAGAAAAATCACTATAATCGAGTATTAAATTGAGTATTATCTCTTATATTTAGCAACAAGTAAAAACTTCATCACCCACCCTATTGATAATGGCTTGCTGATTTGCCCTCCATTGCTCCTCAGTGAATGGCTGCAAAGAAGCAGAAGCAACATCTATGTTGATACCCTTGGTACCACCAAATGCCTACAAATTACAAAAACAGATAAGCTAATTAACATGCATATGTAAAAAAAAAAAAAAAAAAAAAAAAAAAAAAAAAAAAAAAAAAAAAAAAAAAAAAAAAAACAATAATAATAAAAATAAATCACAATCGCACTTTTTATCCCTTAATTCTTAAAAAGTTTAATTACCTCGAAATACAATGTAGATGTATTTAAAGGTTGAGTTAAGAAAATTCCACCCTTAAGAAAGGTCCAACATCCTCTCTTAGCAAGGACAGTGGCTTCACAATTCTTTTGTGAGCCAAGATTTGCCCATATAAGTGCAGATTCAGCACCCATAATCTTCACCCAACCTATATATATATATAGGTAGAAGCAAAAATTACACGAGAATATAATTACTAGTATAAATAATTTATGAAAATCACAAATAATTAATTTAATAAAAAAAAAGTAACTTAACTGGAAAAACTATAATAAACACCAGGTACAAGATTAGGCAATGTGAATGAAGGTGCAGTAATTGTCACCCATTTCTTAATTTGGATAGGTTCGTAGCTAGGCTTCTGACCCTTCAGAAGTCCACCACCATAAAGTGGCTTAAAAGGCCTTGGCTTGCACTATATTTTCACAGAAAATATTAAAAGAGAAAAAATATATATGTTTGGAAATATTCAAGATTTATATTATATGAATGTAGTTACCTCTGTGGTAGCAGACGAATCGTAGACTAAATCTGCATTGCCAAATAAGACAAATTCAAATGAAGTGAGAAAAAAAAAAAAATCAAGCAACACGTGGACCAACCATTGGTATGGTTAACTCTAATACTAAATTGAAGTATGTGTGAGTGTCTCATCTCAACTAAAAAAACTGATAATTAAATGGGTTAATTCCACCAAAGGTTCCTTGTCTTTGGTGTCAATTCTAAATTTAGTCAAAAACTATCGTTTTTGCCATTTAACACGACTATTATTTTTTAGACACTTTTAGTCTTTTTTTTTCTATTTTTAATAAGGGCATTTTTGTCTTTTCATAGTTTTCATTTGTTATTTTTCTAGTTTCAATCGGTTTATTTGGTTTAGAACTTTACTAAAAACCGGTTGAAAATATATGGTTACTAAAAATTAGAGGTTACCTAAAGTTCTAAACTGGTTGAAACCTAAAAAATAATCAAAAGAAAAATATAAAAAGACAAAAATACCCTTACTAAAAATAGAAAAAATCCTGAGTGAATGACTAAAAATGTCCAAAAAAAATAGTCTGAAATGTTAAATGACAAAAACGACAATGTAGGACTAAATTTAGAATTGCCACAAAAAATAATGGATCTCTGGTGAAATTAACTCTAATTAAATTGTACATTTATATTTATATATATATATGCTCAATACCAAGTACAAAATGCGCCAAGTTGGAGTCAGTTTTTTTTTGCTACTGGTTCTATTACATTGTAGTATCTGTTCATATACTTTCTCAACCTATTGAAACACAACCAATAACACCTCCACTGAGGCTCGAACTCATAATCTTTCAAATGGAAGTCCAACCCGGGTACCATTAGACCACATAGTCCTGGTAAGTTGGAGTCAGTTAAATAAAAAAAAAAAGATATAAAAGAAAGGAAAGGCAAACCTTGAGCTAAGCTGCTAATGGAAATGCCGAACAAGAGAATGAAACATAAAGAGAAATGATGACGAATCAGCATCTTGTCTTAAAATAAGATTAAACTCTAATCCTAGATACGGAGTAATATTTAGGATAGATAAATGGAGTAAAACTCCAAAAATCTTATTCAAAGAAACTTCCAAATATGCTGATATGATCATTGAAGGGGAAAACGGGTGCAATTTATATAAGATTTATCCTCTTAAAAACTAATGGTTGAAATAATTTATAGTTGATGGTCTATAATTTTTCAACATTGATTAATTTTTATATTTTTATCCTAAAAAAAAACATGGATCATGACATGTTTTTTTAATGCACCTAAAAACCCTAATACTTATTAAGAAATATTTAAAAGCTTTGCGTTTTACTGCACTCGTCCCATCTATCTATATCTATATATCTATCTATCTATCTATATATTTATATATCTTTCTATCTATCTATCTATCTATCTAATAATAGATAGAAGTGTCTGGAAAGATTTTCCCCCCAAAATTTTGAGGCATATTTGTCAAAGTTTATTAGTCTCCAATTTTGATTTTCAAAAAGTATTACAGAACTTTGACTCATAATTATTTTACTTAAAATCATTGATAATTTATTTAGTATCCAATTTTTATTTCCAAAATTTATGACGGTTAATTGATTACGGAAATATTATTTTGGAATAAAATATGATACAGTTAATTGATTACAAAAATATTATTTTGACAAAGAAAATATGTTAGCGATCATCTCCATAATTACTTACCTATTAATTACGAAAATATTATTTTAATATAAAATATGTTGTCAATCATCTCCATAATTACTTACCTTAATAATAATAATAATAATAATAATAATAATTATTATTATTATTATTATTATTATTATTATTATTATTAAATCATCTCCAATATGCTGGCAATCTCTCTCTCTCTATATATATGTGTATGTGTGTGTGTGTGTGTATATATATATATATATATATATATATATATATATATATATATATATATATATATATATATATATATATATAATAGAAGTGGCACCCGGATTGGACTCCATATGAAGGTTGTGAGTTCGAGCCTCAATGGAAGCGTTATTGGCTCTTTGTGCTTCAATAGGTTGAGAAAGTAGTTATGAACAGATACTACATTGTAATAGAGTCAGTAGCATTCAAAATAATAATAATAGAAGTGATTGGAAAGGTTTTCTCCCAAAACTTAAGGGCATATTTGTCAAACTTTGTTAGTCTCCAATTTTGATTTCCAAAAAGTATTACAAAACTTTGACTCATAATTATTTTACTTAAAATCATTGTTAATTTATTTAGTATCCAATTTTATTTCCAAAATTTATGACGGTTAATTGATTACGAAAATATTATTTTGACAAAGAAAATATGTTGGCGATCATCTCCATAATTACTTACCTATTAATTACGAAAATATTATTTTAGAATAAAATATGCTGTCAATCCTCTCCATAATTACTTACCTTAATAATAATAATAATAATAATAATAATAATAATAATTATTATTATTATTATTATTATTATTATTATTAAATCATCTCCAATATGCTGGCAATCTCTCTCTCTCTCTCTCTCTCTCTCTCTATATATATATATATATATATATATATATATATATATATATATATATATATATATGATTTCTCCCCCAAAACTTAGGGACATATTTGTCAAACTTTGTTAGTCTCCAATTTTGATTTCCAAAAAGTATTACAGGACTTTGACTCATAATTATTTTACTTAAAATCATTGCTAATTTATTTAGTATCTAATTTTTATTTCCAAAATTTATGACAGTTAATTGATTACGAAAATATTATTTTGGAATAAAATATGATACAGTTAATTGATTACAAAAATATTATTATGACAGAAAATATGCTGGAGATCCTCTCCATAATTACTTATCTTAATAATAAATAAACTTATCTTAATAATAATAAAAATAAAAATAATAATTATTATTATTAAATCATCTCCAATATGCTGGCAATCCTATTACGTTATTATGTTACTACTATAACTAGTATTTTCGCTTGTGCATTGCACAGAATAGCTAGATTTGTTGTAATATATTAAGAATATTTGGATTGATATATAATTATTTAAATTAGAACATCAAATATTATATAGTGCAATTGAAGTGTGGTTTGGATCATTTATGTGTTTTGATGTTATCATTGCTTGAATTTGAGCAAATAATTACTCAAATTAATAGCTAATGTGTAGATGTATGCATGCGGTGCTGTAACTTTGGAGATTTTATATATTTCATTATTTTTTTATAAATTAGGCAAATGTGCTCGTTTTCTAGCAACTCAGTTATAAGAATGAATTGCTATCTTAATTCATTTGTATGGAAGATATATTTTTTTGTCTAGATATATTGCAATTTTGTCATTTAAGAAAACATAATATCATCGATTGTATTACACATTATTGAAACCTCTTTGTAGACGACATTGGTAATAGCAACACAATCTTGTTCATCATCGTCTAGAGCTAACACCTTCAGTCCATCAGAATGGGTGACTCAGGTGAAAATATATAATGGTAGAATATTAGTCAATTAGTGATCCTTTTATATTTTAAGTCAATTAGTAATATCAGATTCATTTTTAGCCAACTATTCTTTTTTTATTTTTAGTCAATTAGAATATCATATATATGTAGTGATATTTTTACTTAATTTCCGTTCCATTTTTAATTGATGATGTATAATATTATTATTGAAATATTTCCGTTCCATTTTTAATTTACCTTTACTATTGTTTAAAATATGCATTTACTATTTATGATGTAGAATATTATTATTAAAATATTTCTGTCTAATTTTAGTTTCCGTTCCATTTTAAATTAAAATGCAACGATCTAACCATTTATTTTTTATATATTATTTTCGTTCCATATTATATATATATATATATATATATATATATATATATATATATATATATATATATATATATATATATATATATATATATATATATATATATATATATCGTATCAGTTATTCGGTGATCGCGGTTATTAAAGCTTCATAATTAAAAAATAACCGAGTTACCGAATAATGGAATTTTTTTTAGCCTTATAACCGATAACGGAAATTATCAGTCTGTTCGATTTTCAACTATCGGTTTCGTCGATTTTTCGGTAATTATCAATGTTGTAAAAATCGCGCCTAAGCGCCGCCCATACTGCCTAGCCGGCTGAACCGGCCAACTTTTATTTTATTTTATTTTTAGGTTTAGAGTTTAGAAACTTTGTCGAGACATAACATTTTACTCGGTTGTTCGATTTGGACAATTTTTTTTTTTAAATCGCGTATTTTTTCGACTCGGTTGTCGTAGGCGGTTTGCCCCACCAAATTATCAAAAAATGCTTCTTTAGCTCTTAATTTTAATTTTTTTTATGTATTTAGATGGTTTAAACAATATATATTGAACAATTTTACAACCACTTACATAAATAGTTTGTATAAAATAACTATGGAAACCTTATGTTTTATTAGTGAATTTTACAATTTTTAATTTAATTTAAGTTTTTTTTAAAAAAAATAATTAATCGGACGCCTAGCGCCTAGTTCGGTGCCTAACCTATTTTGCAACCTTGGTAATTATGCTCGCCCCTAGTCTAGATGAGAATATATTTTCTGTATTCAATGATAATGGTGCGAGCATGAAACACCGGATTAACACGTAGATAAGTAGCTCCCATATTATCACACCAGAGTTTGGGCGCAGAAGGTGGCGCAAACCCGTGAGCCAGGCGCGAGGATCTTGTTTAAGCCTATACAAAGAACGTTGAAGGAGACAAACGTGCCCGGGCATCGTTTTGTCTTCATAGCCAGGGGGCTGACGCATATAAACTATCGTAGTCGGTTTAACCACGAGACTAAAAGGCTCAAAGAAATCCTCACCGGCAACCTGATTGAATCCCTTGGCAACTAATCGAGCTTTGTAACGCTCAACCGAACCATCTGTTTTTCTCTTGGTTCTAAACACCCACTTGCAGCCAACCATATTCATACCTGATTTAAAAGGAATGAGCCGCCATGTATTGGTGTACACCAAGGAATTAAATTCCAAATCCATTGCATCCCGCCATTCGGGAAGTTTGACCGCTTGAGTAAAACATGTAGGCTCAGTAGTGACATCAGTGGATAGAGCAACATGATCATGCGGCCCCGAGCTCCGCGTATTCATCCCATGAGACCGAACTGGTGAGATAATGCGACGAGATCGACCACGGGGTCGACCTCTCGGCCGAGCAAGTGGCTGGTCTGTGACTGTCCGATTGGACTTGGTCACGGACAGCTCGGCAGAGGCGGGCTGATCGCGGTGCTGGTCAGACCTGGCTACGGGCACGGCATGTTAATCATTGAATATAGAAAATATATGAGTATGCCAGAATAGATAATTCCGGGAGGTCAACTTTAACGAAACAAAGTGATGAGCCGATGAGAGGCTACCACTCGCAGGCATCGTAGGAATCTCGGTAACAGTCCGTTCAGAGGAACCAAGAACAGAGCCGTCATTAACACCGATATTTTCCATGGAAAAACCTAGCTGATACTAGATGAGAATATATTTTCTGTATTCAATGATAATGTTTGAGGGTACAGAGAGCGAATATATAGAGATACTAGATAGAATCCTAGTCTAACACGAATAATATAGTCCTAGTCTAATATGAATAATAGAGTCCTAATAGTCTATGGTCCAAGAATGAGATGTTGTTGAGTCAACGTTTCCCGCTCTTGCAGATATAGTTACATGCGCTGCTAACGAGTTGTTTGGTAGTGCGAGCAATCTAGATACCACCACCCCTCCCCACCGTTGCAGATGTATTTTCATGGACTGCTAACGAGTTGTTTGTTATTTCGAGCGATCTGGATGCCACCGCCAAAAACGAATTACCTCCGATGGGTTCCGGGGAAACAAAAAAAAGGTTCTAGTGGTTGAAGGCATCACGGGCTCGTTGGGTAACCTGGATGGCAACTTCCACCTGGGAAAATTGAATGAGTGGAAACGCCTTTTGAGCATCCCGTATAACAAACCCTACATCATCCTCTGTCCATGATTATAGGCCGTTCTAGCTTCATACACAATGCTTAGCTGGCCCTCCGTTGTCTCCTTCAACTAAGTCTTAGCTAGCAGTTAGGGCATCCTCATTTATGAAGAGTTTTTGTAAGTGTGATTAGAAAAGAGAGGATGAGATGAGAGAGAAAACAAACAAAAAACATATGTAAAAAAGAAGAATAGAAGAAAGGTGGATTGGGGCGGCGGGGTGAGTTAATGGAGTACGTGGGAAGCCTAAGGGACTAGTGGCAGGCAGGCTATGGGTGATTGGACCATGCGGGCGAGACACCAGGTTGTCCGACGAAGGTCTCTTGATTAAACTTAGTTGACCCCCGGAAGTAAGCGGCAAATTATATCGTGCACCGCGGTGCATAATTAATTATGCACGCATCAAAACGACGTCGTTTTGTTTAATGAAAAGAAATGGCATCTGTTTCTCGTCGTTCTGCACTCTTTCGTAAAAAGTAACTCTGTTATTCAGTTTCATTTTGTATACACTGCAGTTCCAGTTCAACACAACTGCAGTTTCATTTCGATATAACTACAGTTTCATTCGATATTTATAGACTCAAATATGTGAAAATGTTGTTTAATTTTATTTTATATACACTATAATTTTATTAAAACACAACTACATGATCATTTTGATATAATTACAACTTCATTGTACAATATACACTCAAATATGTGAAATGTTATTCAGTTTCATTTCACCACAACGACAATATCATTTTAATATTTTCATTTGATAATATAAAAATAATACGTGAGGCATTGTCGGTTCAGATATACTGTAGTGTCAGTTGGTAATTAACATATAAAAAAGTGCGCGCTTCGTTAAAACTAACGGTGCTCCGTTTTGACTGCGGTCCACGATATAACGACTGGAAGTAAGGATTGAATAAGAGAAGTCTTGGACCAAAAGAGGCCCAATCAAATAGTCTGGCCCACAAATAAAAAGCATTCAATGCACAAAACAAGGCCCAAACAAAATACAAAGCTAATGGGCTGAATACTTGCAAACATCAATGGAGAGTCTGAAATTACAAAGAAATAAACATTAATTACTATATTATATTAAATTTAGATTCAACAAATCGGTAATATATTCGTAATATGCATTTTTACATTGAAATAAATGGAAGTTGTTACAAACACGGACAATAATTAATTTCACTAATTATATTTTCTAAATGTTACATAGATTACAATCTGTTTTCATTAATTGTTGAGTTTTTTTCCGTATAAAACGATTCCAAGTCATGTAGATTTTTCAATTCATTATACTCCAATTGCAAATTAAATTAGCTTGAGAGTGATGGAACAAGGTAACGAAGTTGGTGATTATCATCCGCCACTGCCGCCGATTAGGCGGTTGAGGACGATGGAATACCTTGGTTCTCCTCCTCCGCCGAGACAATGTCCTCGTTGTCATTCCAATGACACCAAATTTTGCTATTTTAACAATTACAACGTGAATCAACCAAGGTATTACTGCCGGACATGTAAGCGCCACTGGACTCATGGTGGTATTCAGCGTGACATCCCCATTGGCGGCAGGTCCCACAAGGGAAAGAGATCTACCCACCGGTACGAGAATAAGAGGGTTCAGCCATCGCCACCTCAACTTCAACAATCTTGTCCACAAGCAAATGTGGCCCCACTAGCTTTCAGTCCTTTGGCGCTTCCTCCGGTGATGACACCTTATCGTGTTGAAAATGGGTATCTCAATACGGTAAACCCACTGAGAAGTATTGAGCCACTACACAACTCAAGCCAAAACATTTTCCAGCCTACTACTAGGCATTATGGTTCAATGACCCAGAATTTCTTCTTGAACAATAATGATGGAGCTAGTTCATCTAACTCCATTCCATTGAATGCCTCCGTAGACCACAACACCACCATGGCCGATAGATATACAAATGTTGGTTGGGGTTCATTGATAGCGAACCCGAATGATTGGTTGGACTTCTCCAGTAGCTTTGACCCATCATCATGATGAGTTATATGCAAGTGTTTTTAGAGCCATTTAATGCTTAATTTCTTAAAATTTAAATTAAAGAGAATTTCTTATTTAGGTACTTAGAGGGTTAAACGAGTAACCTGTCATGTCACCTCTTGTACCATATTAGTTATTAAATAAATTAAATGGCTTTGTTTTAATTTAATTCACCTTAATTTATGTTATATTTCATGAAGCATTGCGGATATGATCATATGAGCGTTTAGGTGTGTATGCGAGTGGCATGTGAATATAGATATTTTATAGTATACAACCACATATGCTTGTTATATATATCTTTTATCTCCTTCATCTTAAATTATTGTCCATGCTGCATATCATTATAAATAATAAATGTATTCTAGCTAATTTCTTAAACTAGTAAATAATTTTATTTTTTAGTATTATATTATCTTTAAAAGAAAAATAAAAGATAATTTCTAATTTGATGAGCATTAGCGGTTAATCAACTTCATAATTATATTGGTTGGGGTTCATTAATAGTTGACTAATTCCTATTTCAATCTAAAAATTCTAAAATCACACTTCTTTTTTTTTTTTTTTGGTGAAGTAGAAGCCCTCAAGGAGAGTTTTATCTAACCTTAAATAGGGTGTGTTATATAAGTTGGCCGAAAGAAGATCGGTCAGTCCCGTAGGCGCTTGTTCCAGAATAGTAGTACCCCAGTCGATCGCTTGTTCTAAAATCACACTTTGCTCTTACAGAAGAGCAACCCAAATAACCCAATTGGCCAATTCCTAATTCAATTTTGTTCTACGATATGGTCGACTTGCATAATTCAAATTAATGATTCCAAATTGAACTCTGGTGGTGAGACATTGATTTTTTAGGTTAGAATAGATTGAAAAAAATATATAACAGATATTATTTTATAAAGAATCGAGTGCTTCAAAACAAATTTAAAAAAATTAAAATGAAAAAATAATACATAAATTAATAAATATAATAGTTTTGAACTAAAGAAATTAAAGAAAAATTAATATTTTTAATTTGGATATGGGTCAGGCTAAGGTAAGTTTTTTATTATTTGGAGGCCTAGCCCAAGTCATATTTAATCACACATCGATAAATGTAATAACTATGAACTAAAAAAAATAATATCAACCAAGTGGCTTGTAGTTTATTGGTATCTGATTGGTCCCTTATATGGGATGTCTTAGGTTTGAGCCTTGGTGATTGCATAGATAGTATATGTGAGTGTTTCCCTTCCTTTGTAATAATAAAAAAAAATAATGATTTTAAAAAAAAATTAAAATTGTGGGTTGGGCAAGTATTTTTATTGTTTGATCTGATCCAACCCAATCCATAGTTTTAATGGCCATTGATATTTGATAACTATAATAAAGACAAATTTTACTGTGGACCATGGTCCATATATAACGTGAACCATGGAGTAGGTATCATTCTAATTACACTTCAGTTTCATTTGATAATATTGCTTTGTTTATCAGTTTCATTTTTCACACATACTAGTTTTATTATATCAATACCATAGTATCATTTTAATTATGTTACAGTTTCATTTGACAATATACATTATTTCATTGACTCTATTTTTGAGTTTCATTTTTCACACACACTAGTTTAATTATAGTAATGCTGAAATATTATTTGAATTACACTTCAGATATATTTGACAATTTTAATTATACTACAATTTCCTTTGACAATATACGTTATTGAGTAAGCCCTGTTTTTCAGTTTCATTTTTCATACACACTAGTTTCATTATAGTAATACTAAAGTATCATTTTAATTTATTATAGTTTCATTTGACGACTATGGTCCACACAGTGCAGTGTGGACCATGGTTATAACAATTGTTGTAATAAATCTAAACTAAAAAAAATAATAATAAAGAAAAAAAAAACTTAAATGTTTCTAATCTTTTGGATTATAGGGCAACCCTTGTTAAGATTTTTATTGTTTGACTTAACTAGATTGTACTCATATTTTAACCAGACTAGCCAAGTATAGTTTAAATAATAATCAAATATTTTCCATTGATTTCATTTCTCATTGATAACAAACACTAAAAAATTCAGAAAATAACTTTTAAAAATTATTTTTTGGGTTTCCAAACAAATGTTAAGTATATCGTATTTGTCTCTTGCTTTACTATTTGAAGAAAAATAACAGTTTACCATTGAAAATATGATATCACTCACCATAGAATATTGCAACTCACAAAAAAAAATGTGTATATCGTTACTATTTTTCTATTTGGCCCAAACATATTTTATTGATTGTAGTATATATATATATATATATATATATATATATATATATATATATATATATATAATATGTATTTTATATAGCAAAAACTCATATGAAAACGTTTTACAAATCTTTACCCATGAGATAAATCAAGTTCCAAGTATTACATTTGCCCACTCAAATAACAATCAATCAATGTATCAATGTATCCCTTGTTAATATTACATTTTTCTCCTAAGTAACTTTTCAACTCCTAAATATTATAGTTCACATTTTTATTTAAAAATTGCATTTTTCCTCAAAGTATCAAGCTTTCTACATAAATATTACACTTTATATATAACAACTAATTTTTCCTCATAAATATTACATTTTTCCTCATGAATAGAAATCAATCAATTTATCTTGATTTGTATTACATTTTTTACTCATAAATAATTCTTCAACCCCAAAATATTGCATTTTGATTTTAAAGAATTATTATATATTTGATTTTAAAATATTACATTTTTCCTCAAAAGTATCACACCTTTCATCATAAGTATTACACGTTACATCATAAGTAACAATCAATTTATTTATGATTAATATTACAACTTTCATCATAAGTATTACACTTTCCCTCCTAAGTAACAATCAATCAATTTATCCAAATTAGTATTACATTTTTCATGATAAGTAACTCTCCAACCTCTAAATATTACATTTTTATTTAAAATAATTACATTTTTCTTAAAAGAATATCATACTTTTTCTCATAAATACTCCGTAACAATCAATTTATTCTTGATTAGTATTATATTTTTCTTTATAAGTATTACACTTTTACAGGGCGTTTGGTTGGAGGGGGGAATTACGTGGGAAAAGAATTGTAATTTCATAGGAGATGAATTGCTGGGAATAGTGGGAATTTAAATTCCAATGTTTGGTTTACAAGAATAGAATTACTGGGAATTTCAATTCCAATGTTTGGTATATATGGGAATTGAAAGAAAATAAGTAGTATAAACTATAAAGTCTAAAATGCCCATTGTTGTTGTCAAGCATTAATTTTACGTTAAAAAAAATGTGGGGTAATTTTGTCTCATCACTCTTTTTTCCCCAGGAATTAAAATTCCAAGGGAGACATGAGATTTTAATTCCATGAAAATTGAGAAATTGTATTTCCTTCCAACCAAACAATGAAATTTTCTGACATTTTGAATTAGGTGGGAATTAAGTAAGGGTCCGTTTGGAAAGCAGGAAAATGACTTCTGGAAAATGGTTTCTGGAAAATGAGTCATTTTCCAGAAAACATTTTCCTTTTCCAGTGTTTGGTTGCATTTGGAAAACTGTTTTGGTGTGTTTGGTTCATTTTCTGAAAAATGAGTAGAATAGTATAATTAAATATTTTATTTTGAATTAAAAATTCATTTTATATTTTTAAAATAAATAAATAAATAAATTGGCTTCCGGCGGAACCCAACTGGGTTCGCCAGAAACCATAGCTATGGTTTCTGGCGGAACTGGGTTCCGCCAGATTTAAAAAAAAAAAAAAAAAAAAATAACGAAAGAGAAAGGCGGAAAACGACTTCCGCCCAAATTTGGCGGAAGTCATTTTCCGCCAAATTGGGCTCATTTTCCCCAGTCAACGGAAAATGTTTTCCGTTGACTGGATTTTCCAGGTGTAGCCAAACACCAAAAACTCGGAAAATGACTTCCAGAAGTCATTTTCCGGGTTTCCAAACATAACCTAACTTCAACCAAACACCCTGTTAATCACTCATCTCAAGGAGAGTCACACATTTTATATTATATATACATACTACATATAAGAGCATGCTCTTATTGTATACGGACTATTATATATACATATTGCATAAAAGAAAATGTTATTCTAAGAGTTTAATTGTCTGATCTATTTAATCATTTCTTATTAATAGTCTGAGTTAGCATTTCATGTTTATATGTCATAAAGGTATATTGGAGATTTTAAAAAATAAATAAATAAATAAATAAAAATTAAACATATCAAATGTTTGAAATAACTTTAATAGTAATTTAATTATTATGATTAAAATTAACACCAAACATGTTAATTACTTTCTCGAACAAAATTACTCCCAGCAAATAATCCCCAACAATTATTTTTTCAAAATTTAATTGATGGGAAAACAACAAATAGCCTCCAGGCATTAAAGATCTTGCAGTTTGCAACAGACATTAACAACAATATGAATTTAATTAAGCAATAACCCAAGTTTAAATGTTACTAAGCCACATCCTATATAGGTAAGAAGGGTCAAAAGAATGAGCTAGCAACAGACATTAACAACAATATGAATTTAATTAAGCAATAACCCAAGTTTAAATGTTACTAAGCCACATCCTATATAGGTAAGAAGGGTCAAAAGAATGAGCTATGGGCTACTGAATACATCTGCAAGATCTATGTTCGATGTCATGACAAATATACAACAATCATGATAAAATGATGTAGAAAGAAGAGGTGAGAATAAGTACATTGTTGCACTCTTCCATACCACAAGGGACTCAGAGTCATGCAACTCAACCTGGAAATAAAAAACATCATTCAATGACAAATTTTACACATTGAACCTATTTGGTAACATAGTTAGCTTATCAGCCAATTTTAGCTTATTTGACTACTATTAGCTATTTGACTTGGTTAAACAATCAGTGTTTGATTAATTAGCTTTTTGTAATAGCTTATTGCTCCAAAATGCGAAAATTCAAAAAGCTGCTCAAAGCAACTTTTTCATTAGCTTTTTGAGAAAGTTATTTTGCATATAATCAGGCTATCAGCTAACTTACCAAACACTTGCCTACAATCAGCTAATGCTATCAACTAGTCAAACTCACTAACAGCTATTTACCAAACACCCCCACCCCCCAAGGCCACCACTAACAGTATTCAAATAAACTACTCAGTTTCAATAGAGTTGGTAAAGTAATGGAATTATCTAACAGTTAGTAAACTAATCGTGGGAGGGAATTAGATGATTATCTGAGTTTTCGTATCAGTTAACTGAGAAATAAAATGGGTCAGACAAGTTAGTGCACATTAGTTTGGGAGAAGTTATTACCTCAAGATAAAATGACAAGTCCAAGGTACATAGCCCCACAAAGAAATATGAAAGATATCATCCCCCTGCAAGAAGAAAAATCAGGAAATCAATGGTAAATGTCATCTCAGAAGTGTTCTCAGTTTATCAAGAAACAAAAACTGAAAAATGTTCCCAAACATCAAAAGTTTGATGTCCATCTTAAGCTTATGTACAGACCAGATAACTCCCCAAGCAACACCATTACAAGGGCAGGGACAAAGTTCTGCAAACTTCTCAGCATCACTTGAGTTAACCCTTCGCGATATCAAGTCATCATATATATCTGCAACATAATATTTCGGGTTATATTAAGCCTTCTGTTTGGCAAAAAGTTGTACTTGTAGATTAGGGATGAGGAAGTACCATAAACAGAAAACAAGCTGTTCATAACACCTGCAATTTGCCACTTCCCATATCAGCGGCAAAATAAATTAAACAAGAGGATTGGGTCCGTGGGGGGTGAAGAGAAGAGATCCATACCAATGAAGAGAATGACATATCGAAGAATCCGCACTTTAGTCATTTCTTGAAGAACCCATATTGCAGCAATGAAAATGATGAATCCTGGCAAAGTTCAACTGGTAAAGAAAAAAGCTACAGCAAAGGTGAAAGCAGAATAGTGGGACTCATCACTTTCTTGAATGTACTTACCAATGCAAAGTCCTCGAAGTGTCCACTGTTAACAAAATAAATGAGTTATTTCTAGAACAGAAAACCTAGAGAATAAAAAGATTCTACCCCTTTCCAGAAAATAATTGGTCTCAAAGTAATAATATACATTCAGAATTAAAAACATCTGCACAAACCCATATGGTAGCTTCTTACATTCTTGGCAATGAACAGCACCACAACTAAAGCTGCAATAAAACAACCAGCAGCTATTTTTGCAGTCAGAAGCTTTGTTGATGCAAGTATGAGAACCATTCCCCAAAATGATGAGCCAAGATCTGTGCACAAGAAAAATAGAAGAATATATTTAATGTCAAGTTCGAGAACAAAATCGTCAAAAGCCACATCCATAATAGATTAGGAAAAGTTAATCCATATGCATGCTTGTGGCTTTACCAAATCAAGTAAGAATACATTCTATAATTTCAAGGGGAGAGTAATTACATCCAGCAGGCAAGATCAACCAATAAACACCACCACGTGTTTGTGTCACTCCCCCCTCATTTGCATGAACTTGCATCCCCTCCACCTGTATTTAATCATAAAGGATTGGAACTGAGTCAAATAACAGTCAGTTTTTTACCTATCAGCATAGTCTCTAATTGCAGAAAATTGCCTTAATAATAGTCCACACTCCACATAAAAGGAACCTTCTCATTTTAGAATGATCTCAAATATACTGTCTACTTTTGTTTTAGGAAAAAATGAAAATGAAGTCCCTGGAGAAATTAATCACATTGCACAAACTTTGTGTTTCATGGGGTCAATTTTAACTCACCTTACAAATATAGATGTACATCATAATAACTAAAAATCTCTATTTGATAAAATTTAATAGTTCCCCTATAAAATTATGAGCCAAAGTCACCACCGAATATTGTGTATTAGGATCTACTCATTGAATTGTAAATGAATTCCCAGAAAATTTGATTTCAATTAGAAACGTTCTTCATTTTGTGTGTGAAAAGCAATTGAAAGTGTTTAAAATCAGATACAAATGTTTTAACCTAATCCTAATTCTAAACATGGAAGAAAAGTACCCTAAGTCCATCGATTTTGTGGAATTGAAAAAAGTATAATATGAAATTCAAAGAACTAGTAGCAATTTAATTGAATTATAGTGCAATAAGAAAAGCAATAAATTCTACTAGTATAATATTGACCAAGAAATAATTTCATAGGAATTAGGTTTAAATGTTTTATAAACTATTACGGAGTATATATAGTAGCAAGACTAATATAATCCATAATTTATTAACACTAAGTTTACTTTATTTGGTTTAGATGATATTTAGCTACAACAGAAAGAAGATTTGGGTTACAATTAGGGGCGCTCATTCTATTAGTAACTTAACCGAATTACCCAAATTTGCAAAATGATTTAACCATTAATTGAACCGAACCGAAATTCCTATTTCCAAATTAACCAAGCTGAAATGTTTTTTGGTTAATCAATCAGTTAACTAATTAACTAAAATATTTTAGTTAAATTTTAAAATACTTAAAACTTATAAAATGAAATTTTCAATTCATAGTTTCACACCACAAAATAGTGATTACATTAATATATAATTGATAAAAAAATTTGAAAAACTAGTCCAATATTATGATTTATGAATTATAAAAAATTAAAACATATATATACACACACACTTGCAATTTGATTAACTGATACTTTCAAACCGAATTAACCGTTAACCAAAATTCTTAAAAATCCTTAACCATTAATGGAACCAAAATATTACGGTTAAAAAATTATTAACCAAAATTTATCAGTTCAACCAGTTAACTGAATTTTCACCGAATTGTGCACACCCCTAGTTACAATTTTTTATTTTTCAAACGTAGCATTTGAATAATCTCAACATTCATTATCTACCCCATCATTTTTTTTCACAAATTCTAAGTGGGTCAAATAGCTAAAGTTTATGAAATGTCCACTGGGGTCAGTAGAGACCCGACTTTAATAAAAGGGAAGAAACACCCTTGTGCTAAATGCAGATCTGAACCAAGTGAAATCTCGCTAATTTAAGTTCTTAGCACAGACAGTAGTAAGTTTCAGCCTCAAGAGTCCAGAACACTGATTGCTGATATGAACAAATTAAAACTAATCAAATTGCAGATCAGTGGCATTCATCTTGTAACAAGAAAAATCACCATTCAAATTGTTACATGGAATTTAGCAACTGGACTGAAGTTCCAAACACAATATTTCTCATGATATGGAGTATTAAAGTTTAGTCCTTCAACAAATGTATAAGGATTTAGTCATTTACCTGGCCACATGTTAGTTTACAAGCAATCGCATGACTCGCCTCATGAAGAAATACAGTAATGAGCTTAAAAGGAGTCAGAAAGAATGTTCTCCACAACTGTTTCAATTGCAAACGAAATAAGCCAAGTAAATACTAAAAATAAAAATCAAAAGATTAATCCTTAAAAAATATTCAACCAAAGAAACGTAGTAAGTGCTTTGTGCTTCAGTATTTAAAATCCAGTTTTACCAAGTCCAGCAGAGTTCAAGCCTACCAAAATGTGGCCAACAACACAAACTCATCACAATTTTATGTTCGATTTACAACTTAGAAGCATCCTCTAGGCAACTGGGCATCATTAGTGCGATTTACCATTTCCAAATTACTGTCATGCCTACAAATTATTTTGATAACTGGATGATATAACAAATTTCCATACTTCAAATTATTACAAGTAGTTTGAAATCTGGCATCACCATGTTCCTGCTGGTTCCATTATATAAATCCCCATTCTGACCACCATGTTTTATTAACAATTCGGCAATCCGTAAATGATTTCCTAATTCTTGTGCTAAATGAATATTCAACAAGGTATGAACCGAATTTGAAAAGCATGACAGAAAAGGAAAATAAATTAATTAATTAAAAGTAAGCAACATAGCACTAATTCACGGTACATTGTGAGCAGTGTAGAACTATGGATTCTTCAAGTAAAGTTTCCAGCAAATATTGAAATCGCTGCTTCTTTCTTCTCCCAATACTTTACTTTTCATTTTTATCAATTCCTAATATTTTACTTAAAAGTAACAAAAAGTAAACTTTAGCATAACCTTAAAGAATTATACCGCTACCATTATTTAGCAAAAATCTTCACAATTTAGCAGAGGGGAAAAAGAAGTATATAGGCTTCCATTGAATAGAGAGAGACGTACAACTAGGATAACAACGGTGAAAACGCCGATGGTGATAAGGAAGAACCTTTGATCGCGGTTACAGCAGTCCTTCAGCTCCCAATTCGGATCAACCATTCTCTCCACTCAAGCGGCGCCGGCGAGACAGGCTATGTCTCCGGCGAGGAATTTCAAATTTAAATTTCGTCGGTGGAGAGGATGCCGATTCCGATGCCAACGCGTCCAAAGTCCAAACTGGCAATTGCGCGTGCAGAAGGATACGAAAGAAAGCGAGTGGAAAATTCAGATTCAAATTGTCTTCAGAATTTATGCGAAAGTGGGTGTCCTAACTGGCATGACCGTTTCAAAATTTTCTTGATTACTTCAACTCATTTTATTGCCTTCGGTCAAACGTTAATATTTGAGTAGGTCATAAGTAACACGGGCAATTATATCGACTTTACTAAGGCTCCGTTTGACAAAAATTTATTTTAACTAATAACATATCAACTCTATTTGATAATGTTCATCAAATAAGTTAAAACTTAAAATAATAGCTTTGAAACATTATCCTAGGTAGCCTTTCAAAAATAAATAGTAGTCTGAGTAGTTTCAAAACTTTTTTCTATCTTTATATTTTGTGTTGTTGTTGTATATATGTTTTTTGGTTGCGTTTATATGTGAGGCAAAAATTTATGGATGATTTTTTTTTTTTTTTTGTGGAGAAAGTGAAAAAAGTTATATGTATTATGTTAAACGATCCTATTTTAAGCTATTGCCAGTTGCTTGTTCAGCTCTAGATTTTTATTTAACTGGTTGGGAAGCAAGTTGAGTATCAATTCTTGAACAACAGTTTCAGGGGCTTCCATCTTGATTTTTTTAATACCATTTTCACTTCAGCTTTGTTGTGTATGATTTTCTTGTTAGTTTGGGTTGGCTAATAATATTCTTTATATGTACAAAAAAAAAAAAAAAAAAAAAAAAAACTTTTCAAAAATGGTTGCATGTATTTTGATTGTTTTCTAATTTATGCACATGGACACAAACTTTGTTCCTTGCATTAATTAGTATTTACCATGTAAATATATACTCCGTATTAATTAGCAAGTCCAGTTAGCAATTGAGAAGGCAATATTTGAGTCTTATTTTTCTAAATCAAAAGCTTTTGGAACACACACAAATTAACTTTGTTCAATTCTCAATTAATTAATTAGTTAAGAAATTTTTTATATGTTGAAATTCATTATGCTTGAACAAATAGAATTGCTAATTTAGGTTCAAATTAACCACTGAATAACACCTGAAAATGCAATCAGGCCATCCAACTAAAAAAACATGCAATTGACCTCCTAAACTTGAATAATATGTGCAATTAGATCAAAATTGACCTGCTATCCAAGTTAAATGTTGACGTGACGGTTAAAATTTAACAAATTATTTTATTTATTTATTTTAAATATGAAAACAAAACCAACCACCAGTACACCACTCCTCTGTCGTCGCCACCACCAAGTGCAAACTGGATTCAATGGAAATCAAAATTATTTCCATCGGAGTACTATTCTCTTCCCTCCCTGAGAAGTACTTTCGACCTGAATCCGAGCAGCCGAGGCTGTCAGAGGTCGTTGAGTGCAACGATGTTCCAGTCATCGATTTGGGTTGCGGTCTTGCGGAGACCGAAATCTCGTGGTCAAACAAATAGCGGAAACCTGTAGTGAATATGGATTTTTCCAACATAATTTATTAATTGTTCTCAAAAAAAAAAAAAAAAAAGACTTAATTTACTAATTTGCAGCAGGCCATTTCATTTTGGGCTGACAATTTCACTTTTCTTGTATTTAACACTAATTATTATTATTATTATTATTATTATTATTATTATTATTATTATTATTATTATTATTATTATTATTATTATTATTGTTGTTGTTGTTGTTATTGTTGTTGTTGTTGTTGTTATTTCTAATTTTGCATTATGACTTCAATAAATGATAATATGGATGGAAGAATTCGCAAGGTGGCATGATGTTTAATGTGCTTGAGCAAATCCTTCATAAATCCAAGAACCTTAAGACTTTTACCCTTTATGCAATAATCACAAATAGAGCATCTAGATAAATAAATCATAGATATTAGACATAAAGAACACAAAATAGCAAGAACAATAAGTAAATCACATAAATAAAGAAGAGATTAAGAGAAGAAAATTTTATCTATTAATGGATGGTAAATCATGGAATCCAAGCATTAAATTTTTGATTATTACAAGCTATAAAAATGTACTGAAGTCTAAATTTAAACCTAATCTAACCCTAATAATTATGAAAGGAATTGAAAGGAAGAAGAATAGTTAAGGCCCGTCCATGAGTTGGAGTAATGGAAAAAAGAACTTAAATCGTGCTTAAATAATGAGCAGGCGACCTTAATTGGAATGATCTGAGGAATGTAACGACAATGCAACTTGGGAGAAAATATATCATTCTGAGGAAGGACAATTCCTCAATCCTTCATCCTTATCAAGTGTGCTACAAAAGTTGAAGATCCAGGCCAGCAATGAACGCCCTCAGGAATACCTGTTCATCACCAGCCCCTTCATCTTAAGCAGGACTTCTTCCTCACTAATTTTGACCTTTTTAACGTCAAAATTATGTTTTATGATCTGCATAAAAGTTGTAGCCCTTTGATTTGAATTTTAATGGCAGCAGAATTACTCAATTTCGACATTCATATACTGAGATATGACGAAAATACTAAACAGTAGTTATGCTGGGTGAAAATTTGAAATCCTTACTCTTTTACTTCATTTTTGCCTTGATTTGCCCATATGATCAACACCATTAAAAGAACCACTCTTTAATTTGACTCTCTAAGCTAAGAGGTGTTGTATCCAACTACATCACTTCAATTTGGTTCCCACTGACTTCAATTTCATTGAAAATGCCCAAGAAATCATTCATTTCTACTTAAAAATAAAAAAGTGTACCTAATTGATCAAAATAAAGCAAATAAAGATCATTTTAGACATGGATGAATCTATAATGAGGACGATGAGAACTGATTGTATTATATTTTCTGAACTTAATTACAATGAGATCAGATGATGTGAATATATAGAATAGAGAGTCACAGTGTGACAATGATAAGAAGTAGAGAGTCACAGTGTGACAAGGATAAGAAGTTCTAAACAGACTCATATACATAGAGTCCTAATACTCCCCCTCAAGCACAGTGTATACTAGTAACCTGTAGCTTGTCCCTTAAGGAAGAAAATCTAGGTCCAGGCAGAGCTTTGGTGAAGATATCAGCAAGTTGATCCTTTGTGGAGATGAAGTTGACTTGGATATCGCCCGAAGCTACTCGATCACGAACAAAATGATAATCAATCTCCACATGCTTGGTGCGCGCATGAAAGATTGGATTGGCACTCATATATGTAGCTCCTAGATTATCACACCATAATTTTGGAATGGAAATACCCGGAATCTGTAAACGTTTTGGTCACACGGATCATCATAGCGCCAAAAACAATTGACTCCTGTGTGGCCGAAACCTTTACAGATTTGACACGGATCATCGAAGCCACGTTGCTGACCTCCACGGTAATTAAGGTTGCCATCGCAGCGCTGCATCTTCTTAATTTTATGAATCACAAAACCCTAGCTAACTGATACCAAATGAGAACTGATTGTATTATATTTTCTGAACTTAATTACAATGAGATCAGATGATGTGAATATATAGAATAGAGAGTCACAGTGTGACAATGATAAGAAGTAGAGAGTCACAGTGTGACAATGATAAGAAGTTCTAAACAGACTCATATACATAGAGTCCTAATAAGGACAACTACAACCCTCACCCCGCCCCACCCCTTATTTTTATGTATATGTATTAATGTATATATATACACATATAGTCGTAATATATATATATATATATATATATATATATATATATATAATCAAAATTTACGTATAATTACAAAGTACTTGAGTAGCTTAGTTTGTTGCAACCTTGGATATGATAACATAAATGTCATAAGATCAAATCCCATTACCAGTTTTAATTTGTATATTTTAGCTCTTCCAAACGTTTTTGTGAATCATTTCGTTAATGTAGTCCAAAAATTTATATTATAGTTCATCGTATTCAAATTAATTTAGAAAAATTTAAAGCTGATCTAACTAAAAGATAATTAAAATTAAAGTATTTATGAATATAATGTTTTTTTCTATTGAAACTATTTTATCTAATTGATTAATATGTTTCATATTTTATCATAAATATTTTTATAATATTTCAAAGTGTTTTAAAATTACACCCTACCCAAGTATAGTTTTGGCTCCTCCCCTAACTATCATATAATCTATCATAAATATTGTATTGTAATTTATAATGTATTTTGTATTTGAACCATATTATGAGTGTTTGATATTTTGTCATTGACATTTCTAAAGTCATTTGAAATACGCCCCTACTTAGATAATTTTCTGGATCCACTCCTGATTTTAGATACAATTGTAACAATTCACAAGTAAATAAGCTATGCATAGAGTATAAATATGAACAGTAATGTACTTATTAAAAATAACAATCATAATTGAAAATCATTCAAAAGTTTTTAAAGCTACATATTTTTTTGGGTTAATCGTCAACACATCAAAATCCAAATGTAATCATGCACTACTACTATTAGTTGGCTGCAAATTTTTAAAGAAATGAAACATACTCTGATCTGATCAAATTAATTACTTAAATATAATTCAATTTTTATTGAACAGAAGAAAATAGGAATTTATGATCTATGTTGAGTGTGGATTGTTGACATCCCATCGATCTAACCAATAAGTCGTAGCTTCGGTAGCAATCATAATATTATTGATTATTCCTCTGCGAAGACTTTTCGCAATAAGTTAAACCCAACAAACATATAAAAACGGATGCTATATTATGGCTAAGCTACACCTCCTATATATTTGTAGGGATTACGTAAGACATATACATGCATTCATTGTCCTAGTACTTGAATAGAATTTGATGTTATAGTTATATTGTATTATATTTCTATTTTGTTGGTTTTTTTGAAAGGCAAAAAAAAAAAAAAAGTAATATTAAACAGGATTCGAAATGGCATAAATACAACTGGATGGGACCACGTTCACAAGTACGAGAATCAGACTGAGAACTCGTTGTCTTCACCATGATATGAGCAACTTGGTTCGCTAATTTCTTGATATGTCTACAAACAAATGTATCAAAACTAGACATTAAACTAAAACATTGGCTAAAAATAAGACATATATAAGAAGGGTTAGGGACTCTCTTCGTCAAGCCGTGAACCACCCCCGAGCAGTCTAACTCTAGTTGAACTTCGTTGACTCTCCGGTTCTTAAGTCATGAGAGGGCCTCCCTACACGCCATAACCTTAGCCATGTATGGCTCTCGAGGAAAATTCAAAACTCCATTTCTTGTAGCAAGGTACGCACCTTGGCCAGAGAATAGAACCGCGCCATAGCCAACCTTCGAGCTAAGAAAAATGAAGTTTTCTAGTCTTGAATTATAGATAGTGAATTTGCCTCCTCAATTATAGGCACATAGATAGTGAATTTGCCTCCTCAATTATAGGCACATATACTATATCTCTCCCTAATTATCTTCGAAATGGCTATTTTTATCCAAACTTCATTGAAATATTCATGATAGACATCCAAAATTCAAAAGAAATAGATAAGATAATTTCCATCAATTCTCATTTTAAAAACCCAAATCCCAAGTCTAGAAACAAGAATTAGGAGAAATTATCTTGTGTATTTTAAAATTTTGAACACTACTAAAATACCTTTTGATTAATATTTCATTTATTTATTTAAGTACTAAATCATTTGGAAACATAACACTACTCTTTTAATTTTTATTAATATTAATATGCATTTTTATTTTATTTAATTAAACATTTAAGAACAATATTAAAAATATTATTTTTCTTCTAGGAACATTACAACATATTATAAAAAATTTCCAACCCAATTTTATTTATTTATTTATTAGCAAAAAGAACTTTATTAATCAATCAAAATAAATGTCTTACAAATGATGGTCCAAAAGTGACCATAAGAAATTAGGCCTCAAGAAGGGCAAATTATTGTCCACACAATGTTATGTGGACCATAACAAAAAGTACATTTTTAATATACTAAATGTACATTATTTTTATACTGAATGTACATTATACAATAAAATGTACACTCAGAACAAAAAAAATGTACATCCCCTGAATACAATGTACATTATTTCTGTATTGAATGTACATTATTTTTGTACTGAATATACATTATTTTACAATAGACAAAATATGGTCTTCACAACTTCTGTGAACCATGGTCCACACAATAATGATTGCTCAAGAAGATGCCCATACTAAAGTAAAGAATGAATAAATAAATAAAAGAATGGACACAAGCCCAAAAAAGAGGCCCCAGGCAATGCAATCATTATTTCATGGATCAAGGTCCATACACTTGTGTGAACCATAAATATAAAGTAAAATTTTAATATATTAAAAGTACATTATTTGTATACGTAAAGTACATTATTTGAAAGTACATGATTTTTTTTTTATATTATCAAATAATATATACATTCAGTACACAAATAATGTATCTTCTTTTTTTTTTTTTTTTTGAAGGCCACCCATAAAGGTGATTATATTAGAGATAGGCTGCAATATAGTCTGGTGGGATTGAATCCCAATACATCGAATAAGTCTGAGTAAAAGCATGTGACGCTAAAGAATGCGCCATAAGATTTTCTAATATAGGAATGAAAACAACAGAGCATAAATTAAAGGTTGACATAATAGTCCTGCATCCATCAATAATATAGCCAATATATGTTCGCATCCGTGTGGTTTGTGATGTTAAATGGTGTTGTAAATTGCGGCAATCCGTATGTAGTTGTACTGAGAGTATTCCTTTGTCCTTTAACCATGATAGTGCCTCTTTACATGCTAACGCCTCTGCCATTAACGGGGATAGACAATCTGGTAGCTGCATATTGAAACATGCCATAAATTCTCTTTCGTTTGAGAGCACTATAGCTCCCGCCGTTGCCCTTCCATCCGCATGATGACCGGCGTCGACAAAAACCTTCGGCAGTCTGCCTTGATCGGCAACAGCAGCAACAGTGGGTGTGGCCGCCGGCATTCCTCCGTGAATCGCGGACCATGCCTGCCACGCAGCTGATGCAGCACTCAAAACCCGCTTGGGCAATGGTAAAACACGCTCCCATACTGCTTGGTTCCTCACCCGCCATATATAATAGAGAATCGCAGCTGCCATAACAAATTGATTTGGGGTGAGTATTTTCATAATCTCAAGAAACCATGTCTCAAAGGAATCAGCCATAACATGCATAATAGGTAATACAGATTCTCGCCACACTGCCTGCGAGAAGACACAAAATACTAGAGCATGCATTGTACACTCAGGATAATTAGTGCACATAGAACACACTGGATCAACTTCCACTCTTTTCGTAATTAGATTAGTTGTGGTGGGGAGAATATCACTTAAAGCTTTCCACAAAAATAATTTCCATCGGGGTGGCACTTTCATCTTCCACATACGTAGCCAATCACAAAAAACCCCATCCATGTGCTCATAATTTCCAACAACAAGCCTGTATCCCCCTTTTACCGTGTAATTTCCATTGGGGTCTCCCTGCCAATACCACATATCTGGGTAATCCGGGCATATAGGTATCCGGTTTATTCGCCTCGCATCATCATCCGTAAACAAGTCCCTAAGAGTATGAGGATCCCATGTTCCAGTGTCCTGGTCAATCAAACCCACCACTTTTGAACCTGCCAATTCCTGGGGCATATCAGTTTGTATGGTTGGATATGGGTCATCAAGTAACCATGGATGACCCCATATTAAAGTATTTTTTCCATCCCCAATCCTCCTCCTTATACCTCCACAAATCAAACTATGTGCTGCAAATATACTTCGCCAACAATAGCTAGGATTATTCCCCAAAACTGCCTCCTCAAAAGTTGTTTTTGGGTAATATCTTGCTTTAAATATTTTTGCAACTAATGACTCAGGCTTTACCAGAAATCTCCACCCCTGCTTACCCAACATTGCCAAATTAAATGCTCGCAGGTCCTTGAACCCCAATCCTCCATATTTCTTTGGAACACATAACTTGTCCCACGCTTTCCAGTGAATTCGGCGGTCCACTCCGGATCCCCACCAATATTTATTCATTGCTCTCTGAATTGCCAGGCATACTGCTTCAAGGAGCAAGAAGACACTTATTGAAAAGATAGGCATTGACTGTGCCACACTTTTTAAGAGTACTTCTTTTTCTGCTTGGGATAATAACCTCTTGTTCCATGTTCCTATTCTCTGTTTTATCTTGTCCTCAATGAACGAGAACACCGCCCTTTTCCTCCTGCCAATAAACGAAGGTAAGCCCAGATACTTACCAAAGTCATTTGCCTTTGATACTCACAGAAGCTGTGCCACCTGATTCCTACACTCCTCCGTTGTGTTCTTACTGTAACATACACTGGACTTATGAAAATTTACTGCCTGACCAGACAAAGTTTCATACTCCATTAGGCACCGCTTCACCTCTCCTGCCTCCTCAATATTTGCCTTAAAGAAAAGCAAACTATCATCTGCAAAAAAACAGGTGAGATATTGGTGGTGCTCCCCTGGCTACTCTGCATCCATGTATTTTACCCTGCTGTTGTGCCTGTTGTAATAGCATAGATAACCCTTCTGCACACATTATAAACAAATACGGGGATAAAGGATCCCCTTGTCTCAATCCCTGGTAGGTATAACCTAGCCCGATGGGAGGCCATTAATTAAGAATTCATACGAGACCGTGCTGACACAGTGCATTATCAATTCAATCCACTTCACATTAAACCCCAGTGCTGTTAACATCTTCCGTAAGAACCCCCATTCCATTCTATCATAAGCCTTAGCCATATCCAGCTTCAAGGCTCCCCATCCCACCTGGCTACATTGTTTTCTATTTAAGTAATGGCCTACCTGTGCAGCTATCAATATATTATCTGTTATTAATCTATCTTGTATGAAGGCACTCTGGGAATCAGATATTAGGCCCTCCATTAATGGTTTCATTCTATTTGCTACCATCTTTGCCATCACCCTGTAAACCACATTACTTAACGCAATTGGCCTTAGATCAGTTACATACTCTGGCAATTTCTTCTTCGGAATCAAGACAACATTTGTACTATTTAGCCCATCCGGGAATGACCCAGTATTCAAACAATTAATAAGAAATGCAGAAACATCACCCCTCACCACATGCCAGAAGTGCTGGTAAAAACCCGGATTCATTCCATCCGGGCCCGGGGACTTATCAGGAAACATATCAAACAACGCAGATTTGACCTCTTCACCAGTAAAAGGGGAACTCAGGGCGTCATTCTGTGATTGAGTTACTCGTGGTTGTATCATAGAAAATAAGGTATTGGCTTCATCCGGTGGATTGCCCGAACTGAAGACCCCATGAAAATAATCCATAATAGTTTGATTCATTGCATTTCCCTCAACCCACACCCCATCAGAAGTTTTAATTCTATTCAATGTATTTTTCTTTCTACGGTCAGAAGCATACCTGTGAAAGAATCTGGTGTTCGCATCTGCCCCTTGCAACCAGTGCTGCTTTGCCCTTTGCTTCCAGAACGAGTCATCCATTGCTTCCAGTTTACACAATTCGGCCTCCAGACGGCGAAATTCAGCCAATGATGCCAAATCTCGCCTTCCTCTCAGTTGATTCTGTTCCGTTTGCAGCCGCTTAATCTGCTCCCCAAACTTATGAAACCGGTCTCCACCCCAGCTAGTGAGCCGTTTTCCACATAACTGTAGGCAGTCTTGCATTCCAAAAATTCTCCCCTCCGCCCCTGCTCTCTCCACCACCTCCCTACAACCCTCATCATGCAACCAAGACATTTCAAACCTGAAACTCTTGGGCCGTCGTCCCCCTCCCCTTATATCATCTCGGATCCCTAGAAACAAAGCCGAATGATCAGACCTGCGTGTCAATAAATTAAGTACACTAGAAATAATGTATCTTCTTTAATATATTAAAAATGTATATTGCATTCATGGTCCACGCAGCTATGTGGACCATGGTTCACACAATAAATTTCCTAAAGAATGAAAACAAATAAATAAAGAAATGCTCAAGTCAATCAAGGCCCAAACCTAAATAATGAAATTTCTAACTAATAAATGCAGAAAAGCAGATGCATAATCCTCTAATAAGCCAAAGTCTTGCAATCAGCACTTGAAAATTCGGTAGCATAACGACATAACATGGACATATCACTCCTGCTAGGACATCCAACAAATCATATATCACACGAGGCACACAAACTGCCATAAAGAAAATAAAGCAAGTACGGGACACATGCCCCCATCAAAATTTGGCTCACAGGCTACCTAGTCACAAAATCTAAAGAAAAACATGGCACACCGGCCGAAAGCAAGAACATGACACGCAGGTCGAGAAAGACATGACACGCAGGCCCAACAGAACATGGCACGCAGGCCTCATCATCAAAAGCATCAACACAACAAGCAGCAACCAAACACAACAACTTATACTCCAACGGGATTAGCTACTATTGGCCAGCAGCAAGCCTGGCCCAATCAACATATTTGATTAATTACTACCCGACCATCGTTCAACTCGGGTCAGAGTGTAACTTCTTACCGCAAGCACCAGCGTTGAGGCATGACTTGTTTGAAGAAAAGCTCACAAATGCCAAACCAAGAAAGCACCCAAGTCAAACATACCTCGGAAAGTCAAAAGAAAGTGAAAAGAGGCATACAAAGAAGAAAAAACATGCACACCTAAAATAAATGAAAACTAAACTAATAAGCAGAAGGTAAAGAATGAAAGAATGAATCCAGGAAAGTAGAAGACACGAAAGAAAGGCAGACACCCCTTGTATTTCAAACACCACTCGGAACCTGGAAGGGGTTCAGCTACTATTGGCCAGCAGCAAGCCTGACTAGGTCAACGGATTTGATAGGTCACGCACCATTAGGTACGCATAAATGCACCATAAAGTGTTCGAAAATGCACATTTAGGTGTGGTGCATTTGTGCATTTCATTTTAGTGCATTTCCGAACACTGTGTGGTGTATTTATGCATACCTAATGGTGCAATTCGCACCGACTGCATGGGAATCCCTGTCCTCATTTGAACCAGTATATATATATATATATATATATATGTATATATATATATATATATATATATATATATATATGCCACTGTTCAGGTGAGTCCACCCATTCCCATGAATCCGTGTGGACATTCCACATCCATTGATCTTGGCATTATTTATGACTAGAATTTTATGGCCTTATTTTTAAAACTCTTTTTATGATGTATTCTCAAGGGTTGATTCGTAATTTCTGTATGCATCTAAATTTGGTTAATAAACTATCCCCCACTTATTATAACCGCCAAATTGCATATGCACAGATGTTTAGGATACATTGCACAGTAAAGAGGTTTTCATCTACCACCCACCAATTCTTTTCTCGAAAATGATATGCACAGCTGTTTAGCAAATATTGCATAGTATATAAGGGATGAACTTTCCCCACCAATTTTAACCTTACAGTTCAATATACACAAATATTTTTTATACATTGCACAGTATAGTTGGAAAAAACTTACCTCAGTCAATTTTAATCCCAAATTGTATATGCATAGTTGCTTAGGATACATTACACATATTACAGGGAAATATCAACCCCATCCAATTTTAACCTCCTATTTATAGTTGCACAGATGTTTATGTTGCATTGCACAGTATATAAGGAGTAATCTTATCCATTCCAATTTTTTCCACCAAATTACATATGCACAAATATTTTTGTTAAATTGCACAGTAAAGATGGAACAATCTAACCCCCACTAATTTAAACCTCAAAATTGCATATGCATAGTTGTTTAGGGTAGATTGCACAGTAAAGAAAGAATAAACAAACCACAAGTCCACAACCAATAATTTCTTAGGCACGAGGAATCATGAACAAAAATAACACCTAAATTAAACCCCTATAAATCCGCACGGCCTTTATAGTATATACTAAAACACCCTAAAATACGGCAATTTATATCCTACACCACGGCGCGCGTTGCATTGTACGTCCAGATACAAAACGACGTCGTTTTAACTTTTTTTTTTTTTTTTTGAAATTTTCCGCCCTAGTGAATGGCAGTTATTTTTTCTTTAAAAAAAAACCATGTTCAAAAATGTACATAATGTTATACTAGAATACACATAATTGTATACATGAATGTACATAATTATATAACAAAGTATACATACTCTTTTTAAAAGATAATACACATAATCTAACATAATACATAATAAACATAAACTTTTAACATAATACACATCAAACTCTTAACATAATACACACAAATTTTATGATTCGGATGTACATAATTGTATAAAAAGAATGTACATAATTGTATAAAAAATGTACATAACTGTATGAACAAATATACATAATTGTATGAACAAATACACATAATTGTGTGAACAAAAACACATAATCACAGCAACTTCCTACCGTGCCTCCCAAAACGACCCTAAAACGACGTCGTTTTGGGAGGCGCGCGGTGCACAGTGCTACGCGCGCCGTGGTGTAGGGTATAACGATTGCTAAAATACCCCTAGCGCAACTAACCTCCCATAAATCCATGCACAATTAGTTAATAAAAATTAACCAAAAAGCTTGAACTCAGTATATGTTGGCTCTATTATTATTATTATTATTTTGAAAATATTGGCTCTATTAATTTTTGAAAGCAAAAAAAGGAGCAACAAAATGCTCAAATCAATAAGTCAGCCTATCAATATATGATAATGAGATTCCATAATGGATAATTTTCTATTCAAGATATAAAGTTAACATTAAAATTAAATAATAATAATAATACAATAATGCATACGTAACTATGTGCACAATGATCATATAATAAAGACTTAAAATAATGGACAGTGATGTCCATGACCAAGGAAAAAGACATACAACATTGATTCATTGAAGAGTGATGAGAAGGCATGTGCTTCTTTGCGTGTGCGCTCACATGGGAAGTGTCCAAACAAAGGAAGAAAGAGCTCCAAAAAGTAGAAGAGGCAAAAAATAAAGCATTGATGGAGTTTTCTTGCTTTCTTTTTTTATGGACCCTGCTCATTTTGGCCATCAACTATGATGTGGAAAAAAATTTTTTAAAAAAAAAAGGATGTTAACTTGGTTTAATTTAGAGGTGATGATCTATCACTATGCATGAAAATAATGGTGTCTTGAATTGAATTGGACACCTTTATCTTCATGCTTCCATTCCTATCCACTTCATCACCCATTGCTGGGATTTTACCTTTGGGATTGGGCCCCTTCTCAATCTAGCACCCACCAACCTTCCCAGTTCCATATCCTTATGTCTAGGGCAAATTATATGTCGACCATTATCCACATTGTAATGTAGCCTATTAATAAATAAATGTTCATTTTTTAATATACTAAAGAAACATTATTTGTGTTATTATTGAAGATTCATTATTTGATAGTACCGAATAATGAATCTTCCAACACATAAATAACGAACTTTCGAAAAATTAAACATTTAATGTATTAAAATGAACCTTTAATATAATAAAAAGGAAAATTTGTAATTTATGTCTCTCCATAGTATGTCAATTATCAATGTCACTTCTGAATTATTAGTGGTGTAAATGTTGCCCTTCTATTTTTAAAATGGTACATATCTCGTCCCTGATAGTGTAAATATTGCCCCTCACGGTACATATATTATCAGTCTCATATGGTACGGGAGGGGCAATATATGTACCATTTTGAAAATTGAGGAGCAACATTTACACCACTAATAATTCAGGAGTGACATTGATAATTAACATATCATGGAGGGATATAAATTAGAATTTTTCCTTAATGAAAATATATCTTATGTTAGCGGTCCACCTTACAAGGTGGACCATAGTATGCCTCTATGGTATAATAATTGAATGTCTAGGGTTACTTTGCAATTAGTACATCACTAACCCAATATTAAATATACTTGGAATATATTTGAGAAAGCGATCAGAAAATTCTAATTAAAAAGACAGTTCAGGATAAGTGTGCTACAATTAAATTAAAATAGTTCCACAACTCTAATTTTACTAATGTTATTTTAACCACTCTACTTTCACCTCTCTTCCAAAGAGAACTTGAAGTGCAGCATTGATAGCGTACCTAATAAAGTTTATATTCCAACCAAAAAAAAATAAAAAAAAAAAAAGAGTTTTTTACAACTAACCAAAGATTAAAAAAGAAAAAAAAAAAGTTAATCTGCTAATTAAGATTAAATTAAAATCATAGTTTCTAGATTTATACTTGAAGCCATCTAATTAAAGACAATAAGTTCTTCATATTTTTAGGAGGTTCACTCAAAATGACTCTACCCTACTTGTTAGACTTCCCCAAATTAATAAAAGAATAATGCCATTTTCTTCCCTTAATTTTATCCCCTAATGCTTATAGAAAAAATTAGTACAATTGGCATTTTAAGGTATAATTTTGATTAACATAAAATTTAACAATCAAAAAATATCCCCTAATGCTAAAGTGGTCAAATTCACTAACTTTTTATTAAAACAATTTTACCAAATTTTGTGTTGTATAATTTGCGATAGACATTTTTCTCCAACTTTTCAATGCAAAGTGAGGTTTTTCTAAAAAGTGTAGTCATTTATGTTTATGTTCTTCCCATATGTCATGATATACCTTATCCTCTTTGTATTTCAACCTCAACGTCTCTTTTCAAAAAATACAATGTATTTTTTATTACCTTTCAGGTGACATTCCTTTGTTTGACAATTAATTGTTAGTGGTTAGTGAAATTTTAGCCATTAGTAGTTAGTTTATTGTGTTTAGCTAGTTTGACTAATTAAAAATATTAGTGCTGTTAGTAAATAAGTATTTGATAAATTAAAATTAATTGTTAGCTGATAATATGTAAATAACTCTTAAGATATATTTTATAATATCAATTTATTATTTATATACTAATTAAAATATTATTTAATAAATATTCTTTATAAAAAGGGCAAAAAGCCATTTACTAAATAACAAGTCTAACTCTTCCTTGTACATTCTTCATCGAATTACATTGTATGTGTCTTCTAAAATTCATTGCTACTTTAATCATTTGATTTGTCTCTTTTGAAGGTTCTTATAGCTTTCTCTTCTAATCTTAACAATTATCATCATTTAACTTTGTAGATAATATTTCTCTTCTGGTGAGTCTAGTTTTCTAATGAGATTTCTCTTTGGATATTTTTTTTTGGGTATAGCCTAGGGTTTCGACCGTCAAATACAGTGACTAATTAATCTCCTCGCTGAATTATAAGCACTTCTATTGGGTGGGACAGCTGGTATGCTCTTTGGATATTCTAACTCTTCTACTTGACCATTTCAATGGGCATAACTCTCATGTTTTGCCAAGTCTTTTGATAGTTTGACTCTTCTATATATCTAAAGATGTCTTATATTCAACAATTTTTTTTCTTTGTTAAATCATCTCTTTGTTTTGCCAAATCTTCTCATATGATAAGTCTTGTATTCTATTGAGATTTGTCTCCTAATATCATAACTCTATTAAAGTAACTTATCCTAATTTGAGACTTTTTGGTTCAGATAGATATCTCATCTGGATACTTAACTCTTCTGAAGTAGTTCTCTTATATATGCACAAGTACTTTTTATGAACAATAATTTCTTTCAAAATTTTGACAATAATATCTCCTTAGTCGAACTCTCTTATTTCATACTTAGGCTTAAACACATTTTTAATTTGGATTTTGACTTTAATATTTGGTTAAAGATAAAATGCATCTAATGTATATATGTTAAGGAGTCTAATTTCATAATAAAAACATACAATAACATCATCAAAATCTATAATTACACATATTCCTAACAAGTTGTTTCAAATTTATTTATTTTTTCTTACATCAATTTAGGTATTTTAGAAAAATTATTTATGTAAATCCGATCCAATCATATATATGATTTCAATTTTTTTTTAAACTTCATATTTTTTAAAAAAATAAAAAATTATCTTCATTGCTATTGAAGTTGATACCTGTTTCAAATTAATTTCATATTCATTTCAACAGAATTAAATTTGCATTTTAGGTGAGTGCAGTTGAAAATTCATCATTTCTTGATGAAATGAAAGTACTTCCAAGGAAACTGATATGATGTAACAATTGAATGATGAATGGTGTAATTCCCTACCAAAATGATTTATGTCTGAATTATTGAATAATTTTGAACAAAGATGTTCACTTGTTTCACATGGATCCCACTAGAGGAAGTTCATCGATTGATTGTAGAGTACTACTACTTTGCTTTCTTAAAATTATTTCACATCATTTTTTAAAATGATTTATTATTATATTAGTTTTTTTTTTTTTTTTTTTTTAATTTCATTACTAGTTACATAGACTTTTTTTTTATATTATTATTATTGACATTTCATTACCAATTGTTGGATCTTAGCGATCTACTATACTTACTTCTCAGTGGATAAGCCACAACACCACGTCTCGAATCGAGCAGGGGCTGAACTCGGCCAACCCAACCGACGCCCAACAATTTGACTAATTCGTGATGGATTAATCAATTCATGACCAATTAATACTAGAAGGGTTTATATATATATATATATATATATATATATATATATATATATATATATATATATATATATATATATATAAAAGCTGTATAATGTCACAATATGGAGTCAATTAACATTATCAAAAGATAATTTTAAGAAGAAAAAAACATATTCTTAATTGTAGGGGAATTTTGCTTTAGAAAAATGCTAACTTTTTTATGTGATATTAGTATATTACTTTATAAAATAAAAAGAAAAGTGTGACAAATTAATGAGATAAGAAAATATCATGAAAAGAATTTTTAGTTATTAATTAGTAACTTTGTAAGAGAATGCCAAAAATTTTTGGTTTAATTTGAATATTGATTAATGCTACCTTTCTTACAAAAATTATTTTGCCCTTAGCATAACTCAACTAGTTAATTAATCTAAAATAACTTTACAAGATTTGTTTTATATATTAATGGTCGCACGGTACAGGGTTCATGTGTTCAGACGTATAAAATTAATCTTATTTTGAACTTATAGGAAAAAATATAGTATTCAAAAAGTTGATTGCTTAGTTACAAAGAATAATGTTTCAATTCCTTTTATCACAAGGGTGCATCCTTCATCACCTTTCACCACTGGTACGGTCAAGGAAGTTAAATGCCATGGGGAGGGTAAAAAATTTCTTGAGTGGAGATATCACTTTAAGGGGCAAAGTAAAATTTACCCATTCTTAATAATTGAGAGGTAAAAATTGTTATTACAGATCAAATTAAATTATTATTACAAATTTAAAAAAGAACTTTACGTTTGTTCATAACACCACTTGGAGAAAGCAATAATGCTTCTCTTATCATGAACAAAATTGGGGAGAAAACATAATTTTCTATGATTGAGGAGACATGCGGCTGGGGAATGGGGGATTTCAGTATAATTTCTTAAACAAGAAAATGTATAACTGTTACTATAGGAGCTTTTGAAGTAGGGACAACTAACCTACATTATTCAATGCTGCAATATAATGTTATATAGTAATTTCATACGTGGCTATTAGAAACTTAACTAATATTTTAGTGTTGTATGTGAAGTAAAATATTACTTTATAAGTTGGTAGGAATTTTATTATTTGTTGATCAAGAATGTTTGTTATCTAGCTGGTTGTTTGTTGAGGAGAATTAATCTTTTTTGTTATGATCCATAATTTAGTACGGGATTGGTTGAGTTTTAATATATTGTGTACATAGGAAAGTTTATGTAAAATTTGGGTGATCCATAGATTTCCCCAAACGAAAGACTTTGGTTTGGGGAAATTCTCCAACGATAGATCTTGAGATATTTGAAATATCTTCCGAACAAAAGATCTTGGGACATCAGAAGATACTTTCAAATTGTAGATCTTGGAGTACTTGATGAGTCGTTATGCTGTTGCAAAAACGACGTCGTTTTGATGTCGACTTAAAAAAAAATAAAAAATTCAGAATTGTATAATTATACATTCAAAATTGCATAATTATACATCCAGAATTGCATAACTATGCCTCCAGACTTGCATAACTTCATAACTATACATTCAGAATTGTATAAATACACATCCATAATTTCATAACTATAAATCCAGAATTGCATAACTATACATCCATAATTTCATAACTATACATTCAGAAATTATGCACAACATAATGTTGTTGACGGGAATCGAAATTGATTTTTTTTTTTTAAAGTTGGACGCGCGTTTTTAGTCAAAATTACGTCGTTTTTACATCCGTGTGCACCATGCATGGTGCACACGGATGCACAGCATAATTTGCCGTACTTGATGCGACCAAGCATACTAAAGATCCATTAAGAGTACCAGTTGGCCCAATCATAAGGTCCAAGTCCAAACAATTAAGACAACTCTTCATTGGTTATGTTCCAAGATGATGGAAATCCAAGTCAAGCCTAATTGCAAAAGATGAAGAAGAACTCAACGCTTTTTATAATTGTTTAAGTGCTGATTTTGGGGACTAAATTAGGCCAAAATCAGCTCTATTATTTTTTGTCATCATTATTTTAAATTGTTTGGCAGGAAAGAAAAACACTAGTTTGTATTTAAAAAAGATTCCTTAAATCCCTTTCTAAATATAACTATATTTACTTGCTTTCTAGATTAGGTTTAAGACTCGTTTTCCCATTGTATTTAGGATTACAATGCTGCCCTTATACCTATAAATAGGGCACGGCCATAGCAGTTTTAATTCGGCTTTCATTTAATAAAATTCTTAAGTTTTTCTTTACACTTGTGTAAGAAACCTTATGGCTAATTGTGGACTCAATTAGTGGCTAGTTTGTGGACTCGACTAGCAAATTGATTCGTGGACTCGAATCATTCTTTCTTTCTTCAACCTTAGGTTTAGGTTCATGGACTCGTTCTTGAATTGAAGAAAACTAGATCCGACTCTAGCTAGTTGATTGAAGATTGCATTATCAAGGTACTTGAAGCTACAATAATGGAATTTTTCTAAGTCTTTGAGGATTCGGGACTAAGGTGACAGATATATTATACACACGACCCGACCCAAGGTAGCAACGCGGACGCGGAGCATCGCGATGGAGCCCAAAGCACCCCGGCCCAAGACACCTTGGAGGTGCCCCCGACCCGAGCCGCGTGGTGTTGGGCTCTGGTCGGGTAGCTCGGCCTTACCCGAGCTCGGGCTATAATGAGCTCGGGTAAGGGTGCTCGGCACTACCCGAGCTCAGAGACCCGACCCGACCCGGTCCACCCGGGTCCCTGGTTAACGGGGTGATCTAACCGCCCCCCTGTTTAGGGGGAGCGGTTGGGGGTTTGTTGCATATAAAAACCCCCCACCTCACTTTGTTAAGACACTTGATTCATATTATACACACTTTGTCTTAAAAATCATTGTAATAGCCAATTTATGGCATTTAATACAATATACGGTTTCTGCGGCCTTTGCGACATCGTTTAGTATTATTTATTTATTATTTATATTACGTTCTTATCCGGATTTATTGATTCGGGTCCACCTCGAGTTAATTAAATCCATCATAAGGGTTTCTCATGAGGTCTAAGGTATTTCAGTCCATTTCTATTCTTGCATTGAGAGCTATCTTGAGACAATACTCCATCTTATTTGAACCTTAGACTACGTTCATATCAGTACCGGTAGATATTCTTCAAAGATCTTGGAAATCAAATAAAACTTTGACCCTTGACCAGTAGGCCAGCAGATGTGCATGCATGTGGTATATTGGATTAGTACATCCTTCTGCAAACAAGTCTACCAATAAACAAGTAGAGGTTTGTACACTTCTCTATATATTATACTAAAGTACTAGACGCCCCCGGAAACAATGACGAAATCGTTGGGCTAACAATCTGGAGATTGGTCGGCGGCGAATTCACTGTGGGACAATTTTTCGGGGGGGGGGGGGGGAGGGGGGAGGGGGAGAAGACGCGGGGAGAGAGAGCTCCCCGTCCCTCTTTAATTAATATTATATTACATAATGAATATTATATACGTAGCAATTTTAGTATAGAAAACTAACATTTTTTTCATACTTCATGTGAATTTTACCTGAAGTTTAAATATATTTCATATTGCATATAGAATAGTTATCAAATTTAAAGTGAATGCATTCTAAGATGGTAAATATCCCTACAATTATTCCGCTTTCATTATAACATGGCTATGCCATGTCACTTTTTTTTTTTTTTTTTTTTAAAAAATTGTATATATAATCCTAAGTGTTTTGCAAGCATCAATGAAAAGAATATGTGTACCATTGTAATTGATTAACCTAATGCAATAATAAAGGTAGGTGGAGGTGTGTTTAATTATCAAGTAACTTCACGGTATGATTTTAATACAATATTAATGATTAAACAACCTTCTAATTAATTATTCACCAGTGATCTGTACGTATATCACGTTTATCATGCATAATTTACACCTTATTCATCACACACATGCATATATAAAACCTCCTCCTATACTATTTATTTTTATTAAAAAAAAAAGATATATGGACATTTTTGTTGCACATCACTTTTTTCTTTCTCTAATCTCATTGATATGGAAAAGTACTTCCCCTTTTAGGCTTTTAGTTTAGATGATGAGGGGAACCCACAGATATTATTTAAGTGTGTACGTAAATAAGCCCTATTCATTTGTAATAACCCGCAAACTAATTAAATAGAAAAATTAAATAAATCACATTTTTTTCATTTAAAAAAAAAAAAAAAGAGAGACATGAGTGTAAATGAATTTGAGAAATCTTTATATTTACTTATAAGATAAGATTAGGCATCACTAGGATACTACATCATCATTTGTACCAACCAATAATAAATTAAAACATCAATTCTTTTTAATACAAATCATTAATTTAATTTCTTTCTAATCTCTAGTTTAATATTTTATGACTCACTGATCAAACCAGTGATGCATGAATGCTAGGGTTTGAGAGCTTCATCATAGAGTAAGAAAGGAAGCAAAGTATTATTGAGTGTGATATAAAATCTCAGCTTACACGGAAGGCTAGCCATCTGTTTTATACAGAGAAAAAGAGAACAAGATGAAAGCAAAAAACCGTTATAACTAACTCTTAGGGTAAAAAGACTAAAAAACCCCTAAAGCCTCAAAGCTTATAATCAGCAGCAAGCAACAGAGAAAGGATAAGTCATTTGGCTAACTCATTGGATGTGTTATGCTTCATCACCCCCCCCCCCCCCATAAGGTGGAGCATGGATGTCCTGCATGCCCAGCTTAAATTGGCAATCATCAAACAGAGGTTTTGACAGCCCTTTGGTGAAACTGTCTACAAGCTGCTTGTTGCTAGGAATGGCAAGGAGTCTGATCAACCCTTCTTCAACTTTATGCCTCACCACATGGCAATCAATATCAATATGCTTAGTACGTTCATGGAATACATGATTTTCTCCAATAGCCACTGCTGACTTGTTATCACAATACAAAATGGTAGGCTCAGCAATGTGAACTTGCAAATCTTTGAGGAGATAAGTGAGCCACTGTATCTCACAAGTGGTAGTAGCCAAGGCCCTATATTCAGCCTCAGAAGATGATCTAGACACAGTTGCTTGTTTTTTTGTTTTCCATGAGATTAGAGAGTTCCCTAGAAAGATGCAATATCCAGTGATGGATTTTCTTGATTCAGTACAAGTTCCCCAATCTGAATCTGAAAATCCTTGTAGTTTGGCAGGAGAATTTGCAGCATAGAATAAGCCTCTTCCAGGTGTACCTTTTAAGAATCTAAGCACTCTATGTGCAACCATGAGATGGATATCACTTGGTTTATCCACAAACTGGCTGAGTTGTTGTACAGCATAGGATATATCTGGTCTTGTATTAGTTAAATATAGAAGTTTCCCCATAAATCTTCTATAATGCTCAGGGTTAGCAATTGGCTTCCCATCAGTAGTGTTCAATCTTTGACCTGTGGTGAAAGGAGTTTTGGCAGGTTTGGCTTCTAGAAATCCATTCTCCTTCAAGATATCTAGAGTGTACTTTCTTTGACATAGATTGATGCCTTGCCTTTAGAACTCCTAGTGGTTTCAATTCCCAGAAAATAGTGTAGCTGTCCAAGGTCTTTTATTTTGAAGGAAAGATCCAGGAACTGCTTTAGCTTAGTGATCTGTGTAGAATCTGTACCAGCTATCAAGATATCATCCACATATACTAGTAATGCTGTAAAGGATGTACCTGATCTCTTTGTGAACAGGGAAGGATCAGCAGTAGACTGACAGAAGCCATCAGTTAGAAGGGCATGAGTGAGTTTTGCATTCCACTGTCTGTTGGCCTGCTTGAGACCATACAGTGACCTGAGCAATTTGCACACCTGATTGGGTCTATCACTTACAAAGCCTGGTGGAAGGACCATGTACACCTCTTCCCGCAAATCCCCATGAAGGAATGCATTATTGATGTCAAGCTGTTGGATTTCCCAATTCAAAGCCACAGCTACTGCCAAAAAGGTTCTTATGGTTGTCATTCTTGCCACAGGGGAGAATGTTTCAGTGTAATCTACTCCCATTTGTTGAGTATATCCTTTTGCCACTAGTCTAGCCTTATACCTCTCAATAGATCCATCTGCATTATGCTTGATTTTGTAAATCCACCTGCACCTAATAGGTGTTTTTCCATCAGGTAAGTCTGTTAAGATCCAAGTGTTGTTTTGAACAAGGGCTTCAATTTCAGATTTCATGGCTTTCTTCCATTCATCCTTTTTTACAGCTTCATTATAGGACTGGGGTTCAGATGGAGTTGAGACAGCAGAAACTCTGGACAAAGAGGGATCAAAACTGGTATATTTTTGAATGGGGTATGGAGAAGTCTTTTTGCCTGAGCAATCAGCATATAGGTGTTGACAATAATAGTCATGTAATCTGAGGGGTGCACTCTTTGTCCTAAGAGATCTCCTGATGAATTGACTGTCATTGTGAATAGGAGAGCTGTGACCATCTGATGGTTCAGCATCATTCTGCTGATCTGCTATAGTTTGAGTACCAGAATCTGAGGGATCAACTCCTGTTTCATTGGTCACCTCATTTTCAAAATCAGGAGCAACTGTGAAGCCTTCATTGTCCTCATCATTTTGGTTATTGATGTGGTCTTCTTGCTCAGGTCTTAAAGGAGGATACTCACTGTCAGCATGTATGGGGACTAAGGGCAATGAAGGATCAAACATCACATCTTTTGTGGATTGTGGCTTTGCAGAGGCTGCCTCTTTGAAGGGATAAATCTGCTCATGAAATTTAACATCTCTAGACACCAAAACAGAATTGTCAGTTATATCATATAAAATATAACCTTTTGTGTGAGCTGGGTATCCCAGAAATATGCATTTTCTTGCCCTTGGTTGAAACTTGGTTCTTGTGTGTGGCAATGTGGCACCAAAACAAAGACAACCAAAAGATTTGAGTTGACTGTAATCAACATGTTTTCCAGTCATCAATTCAAAGGGAATTTTTCCATCAAGGACTTCAGTTGGAAGTCTATTTATGACATATATAGCATGTAACACACAATGACCCCAAAATTTTGTAGGCAAACCAGATTTGGAATTTCAGTGCCCTAGCCACATTCAACACATGCTGATGTTTCCTTTCTGCTATACCATTCTGTTGTGGAGTGTACACACATGACTTTTGATGGATAATTCCTTTCTCATTAAGGAAAGTATGCATTAGAAATTCAGTACCATTATCTGTTCTAATGGCCTTAATACTCCCAGAGAACTGGTTTTGAACATAACTGCAGAAATTTTTGAAGATGTTCTTAACTTCTGACTTATTCTTCATTAGGTGCAACCAGGTAAACCTACTGAAATCATCAATTATGTTCAAAAAATAATGTTCACCTTTAAGTGAAGCATCAGCAAATGGACCCCACACATCCATATGCAAGAGATCAAAAGGTTTCTGAGCTCTGGAATTGCTAACAGGGAAAACTGACCTTTTATGCTTTGCATAATGACAAACTTCACAGACCTTGTCAACAATTTTAGTAGGAAGAGTAATGTTTATTCCTTTCAAGAGTGGGATCTTATTAACAGGATAGTGCCCTAGTCTATCATGCCATACATCAATGTTAATGCTATTACATTGTGGTCTCATTTCTTTATCAGGCACTTGTTTTCTCAATCTGACAGGGGGTCTAGCAATCAAGTAAAGTCCATCCTCTTCCTTAGCAAAACCATCCACTCTTCCAAGATGTCCCTGAATATCACAGTAATCAGGTCTTATAATGACTTTACATTCTGCCTGCTTGGTCAGTTTACTTGCAGATACTATATTGAAAGCAAAAGTTGGAATGCATAATACATCTTCCAATAAGATATTTTTGTCCAATTTCACTTTCCCTATATGAGTCACTTCAGCAGTTTTTCCATTAGGCATTTTAACAGAAATCCCAGAGACTTGATAGCTACTTTCAAGATATTCTAATGAACATGTAATATGGTCTGTGGCACCAGAATCCAGTATCCACACATCAAAGGAATTTTGAAAGGCATTGATATATAGGTTACCTTCATTATGATTCTCAGCAAGTTCCTTAAAGTCTGTTGTGATTCCATGGTTGGTGAGAGCAACAGCAGCATTGGAACTGTTGGCTTTATTCTGGTTTTGGAGAAGGACCACCAGCCTTTGAAACTGATCATCTGACAGGCTTATATCTCCAACCTGATTCACAGAGGTGTTCATAGAGTGCTGTCCATCCTGGTTGCTTTTGAACTTAGTTTTATATCCTGGAATCCATCCTGGTGGATACCCATTCTTTTTGTAGCACTTCTCAATAGTATGCCCTAGCATACCACAGAATGTGCACTTAGGCACATTTTTTGTTCCATTACTGCTGAATTTCTTCTTGTTATTGGATGATGAATAGACCACAACATTCTGCTCATCTATAGATTGTGTTTGACTACTGTTTTGAGCTGCATTAGCTTGAATTAGGTCCGTAGCCTTTTGATTAATTACTCCCTTGATCTTCCTTTCAAGCTTCAATGCCATATTGAGCACTTTTCCCACATCCGGCATAGGATCCCTGACTTGATGGATTCATACTCCTCACCCAGGCCTTCTAGGAATCTGATGACACAATCATCTTCTCTTTCTTTCTGCAATTTCTCCATGAGAGTACACGAGCATCTAGGTGTACACTCACACAAAGGCAGGGGTCTCAGGACACTCAGTTGCTGCCACAGAGAGTTGCACTTAGTGAAGTACTCATTCACTGATAAATTTCCCTGCACATTCTTATAGATTTCGTTTTGCACTTCAGATATTTTGTGAGGATCAGCTTGCGAGTACCTTCGATTGAGAGCACTCCATATTTCGGAAGCTTTGTCATAGTACATGACACTTTCAGCTATGGCTGGACTAACAGATCTCAGGATCCAGGAGCACACTATGCGGTTGCATCTCCTCCATGCCGCATGCCTTGGATCTCCCTCATTCGGACTTGGAATGGCTCCACTGACAAAGTCATACTTATTTTTCACTTCTAACGCCATTTTCATAGCACGATTCCACGAAGGATAATTAGTTTCACTCAGAATTGGAGAAACTAGGACTGTATTAGGATTTTCTGTGATGTGTAGATAGTAGGGATCGTCGAATTCAACACTGTGTTGATTCAACTGATTTGAATTCAATGATCCGGCTGGCTGATTACCACGATCATCTCCTCCTGCTACATTCTGCGCCATTGTTACAGCAGCGTAACTCCTTCTCTGCTCTGATACCATGATCAAACCAGTGATGCATGAATGCTAGGGTTTGAGAGCTTCATCATAGAGTAAGAAAGGAAGCAAAGTATTATTGAGTGTGATATAAAATCTCAGCTTACACGGAAGGCTAGCCATCTGTTTTATACAGAGAAAAAGAGAACAAGATGAAAGCAAAAACCGTTATAACTAACTCTTAGGGTAAAAAGACTAAAAAACCCCTAAAGCCTCAAAGCTTATAATCAGCAGCAAGCAACAGAGAAATGATAAGTCATTTGGCTAACTCATTGGATGTGTTATGCTTCATCACTCACTTTTCTATAATATAGGATGTAAAAGTCTCCAACCAAACGCAACCTTAACTTAACCATATCTCATGTACTTGTAGTGTTTATGTTTGAAAAGTTCTTCAATGACTCTCACCCTCATAATCCTATGCCTCTTCCCATTTTTTTTCCAGTAAAGATACATTAGTCATATTAACTAGATTGAGGGTGAAAAATAAAGTTAAATGCAATAAAAATGTTTCCTTTGCTTCCTTTTTCTAGTAGAGGCATATGGGAGTAAAGAGATGAAAAGTTAAATGCAAAAATATCTTATGGCATTATGTTTTGAACGCATTTCAAATTTAGTAGAATATAATGATACAATTTGTCCTTAATATTTCTAACAAAATGAGATGTACGATTCTATTGAGGTATAAGTATTGTAAATGTTTTAGTATATATAAATTGAATGATATGATCTATTTATTATTTATATATATTATGCTCAACAAACCTGATACCTCCTCATACCTATAGACCTTTTAAAATGATTTTATCCGTCTTAATTTAAATTTTAATAATTAGAGGAGGGGGGAAGGGGGAGCAATCATTATGGCATGTTTGGTTCATGGAATAGGTCAGGAATGGAATAACATTCCTTGGAATAGACCTATTCCATCGTTTGGTTGGATCATTTTGCCATGGGAATAGCATGCCTAGGAATGAGCTATTACCTTCGCAAGGGGAATATCCATTCCTAGGAGGGGCCTTGGTATTAGCTATTCCCATGCCCTTGGGAATATCCTTTATATCACAAATACCAAAAATACCCTTTGCACATTATATAATATTTATATTTATTTAATAAATATAGTGTATTATATAAATGTATATATTTAATTAATTATAATTTTTATCCATCAATCTACCAATAAATACATACATATATATATATATATATATATATATATATATATATATATATATATATATATATATATATATATATATATATATATATATATATATATATATATATATATATATATATATATATATATATATATATATATATATATATATATATATAAAAAATGAACTGTATAAGACTTCTTAATTATGGAGTCTTGACTCCTAAATTAAGTAGTCTGCTCATCTGCATGCCTAGCGGATGGGCATTGCAAGCTTGCCGCTAGCGGATGAGCATTGCAAGCTTGCCTAGCGGATGAGCATTGCAATTGAAATTATGGAGCCTTGAGGCTCCTTTTATAGGAGCCTCAAGGCTCCATTCCTTACTTCTCCAACCGATGTGGGGTAAGTGAGAAAATAAATATAAAAATAAATATGTATTTGTATTATAATAATAATAATTAATTAATTAATTATTATTATTATTATTATTATTGTTGTTGTTGTTATTCTCTCTCTCTCTCACACAGACACACATGCATATACATGTATATAAATACAAATAAAAATAAAAATAAATAAATAAATATATATATATATATATATATATATATATATATATATATATATATATATATATATATATATATATAACATTCAGTATATCATAATCATATTCATTATTATTATTATTATTATTATTATTATTATTATTATGTATAAGGGTATTTTTGTCTTTAAAACCTATTCCATTTCTATTCCTTTAACCAACCAAACACTGGAATACAATTACTAAAGTCTATTCCTTCAGCCAACCAAACAATAGAATATAATTCATATTCTATTCCTTACCTATTCCATTCCATGTGGAATAGTATTCCTATTCCCTCCAAATTCATTCCGTGAACCAAACGTGCTGTTATTGTGTGGACAAACGTTCAAAAACACATAAAGTACATTATTTTAACTCATCAAATGCATATTGTAACACATAAAGTATATTATTCTAACTCATAAAGTACATTATCTTACTCTAAAAATTTCATTCTAACACATAAAATACATTATTCTAACTCATAAAATCCCAAAAAGTTCATTATTCTTAACACATAAGCGCGTGAAACATATTTTTTTTAACATTAAAACGACATTGTTTTGGACTGTAGTTCACACAATAATTTGCTGAGGGGGAAGGGGGTGTTTAATAATTGGGTTTATGATATATTCTCAGATGGCATGTAGTGACATCTTCCATGTGGAAGGTCATGAAATCGAACCTTAGTGGAAGTATTATTGACTTTTTGTGTTTCATTATATTTGAACAGATACTACAATGTAATAGAGTCAGTAGCATTCAAAAAAAAACCAATACAAAGCCACCATCAACTTCCAAATAGTAAATTATGCAAACCGAGCGAGAATTGGTCTCATAATTTCCTTTTAGAAATGACAACGAACTATACACTCACACCAAATGATATGATTTTGTGTACTGTTTTAGATTGGAGAAGCATCACTCCTTTATTTTTATTTTTTTTGGATAAAATTATATTAAAATGTTTTCACTGGAATCACAAGTTATATATGGATTTCAAATACCATATTTAATCAATGCAACTAATATCCAACGCTAACCATTCAACTTGTACTAATTTTTCTTAATTAAAATTTGTATAATTTTATATATCTAATTCACAAATAGTTAAATATTTTATAAGTTGTTGTACAAATCATTTCCCGACTAGTTGATATACAAATCACCAAAAAAATTCTACATCAAATTAAACTACTCCATATTACAAACTTGTGGCATTGCTACATCTCAAATTTAAAAATAGAGTTAATGAACAATTTGGTCCCTCAATTATTAGCGAACTGTCAATGAAGTCCCTCAATTGCTTATTCATCGATTTGGTCCCCAAAAATAATTATTTTTAGTCAATTTAGTCCCTCAGGCCGTCTTCCATCGATGGCCGGAGGGACTAAATCGACTAAAAATAATTGTTTTCGGGGACCAAATCGATGGCCAGAGCGACTAAATCAAATAAAAATAATTTTTTTCGGGGACCAAATTGATGAATAAGCGATTGAGGGACTACATTGACAGTTCGCTAATAATTGAGGGACCGAATCGTTCATTAACTCTTACAAATATTGTAACCAATTAAATAAAATGAAGAGACATATATAAATTCATTTAAATGTGATATTTATATATATATGTGCAAATTTCATACTTATATACTCAAATGTAAAACTAATCAGGAATAAATTGTTCGTTACTGATAATGATTTACTGATAAGAGACATATATAAATTCATTTAAAATGTTTCTCCATAATGATTTACCAGGATCCTACGACCCGTCCATAAAGGATTCTGCACCACGACCACATTGTCGGCGTTGATATTCTACGGCGGCGCCACTGCATTGCAACCGTTGATATTTTGCTGCGCAAGGCCAGTCGTGCCCTCATGAAAATATGGCGTAAGTGCCCTTGTTACACTGCTCCACCCTGCGGCGCCACATTGCCGCCGGCGTTGATATTTTGCAGCGGCGGCGGCGCCACATTGCCGGCGTTGATATTCTACGGCGCAAGGCAGCCATGCCCTCATGAAAATATGGCGCTAAGTGCCCTTGTTCCACTGCTCCACCCTGCGGCGCCACATTGCCGCAGTTGAAATTCTGATGCGCCGTCAAACCAGCAATGCCTGCTTGAAAATATGGGGCTGCAAAGTTCCCTTGATCTGCTTCCTGCGGCGCTACATTGCTGCCGGCGTTGATATTCTGCGGCGGTGGCGCCACATTGCCGGCGTTGATAATTTGCGCCGCCAAGTCAGCCATGCCATCAAGAAAATATGGGTGCCCTTGTTCTGCTGCTACGTCCGCCACATTGCCGGAGTTGATATTCTGCGGCGGTGGCACCACATTGCCCGCATTGAAAATCTGCGCCGCCAAGTCAGCCATACCCGCAAGAAAATATGGGTCCCCTTGTTCCGCTGCTCTGTCCGCCACATTGCCGGCGTTGATATTCTGCGGCGGCGGCACATTGCCGTCGTTGATATTCTGCAGCGAGAGGCCAGCCACGCCCTCATGAAAATTTGGCTCGAAGTGCCCTTGTTCCACTGCTCCACCCTGCGGCGCTCATTGTCGGCGCCGGCGCCACATTGCCGGTGTTGATATTCTGCGACGCAAGGCCAACCATGCCCTCAAGAAAATATGGCACTAAGTGCCTTTGTTCCACTGCTCCTCCCTGCGGTGCCACATTGCCGCCGTTGAAATTCTGATGCGCCGCCAGACTTGCAATGCCTGCATGAAAATATGGGGCTGCCAAGTTCCCTAGATCTGCTTCCTGCGGCGCCACATTGCCGCCGGCGTTGATATTCTGCGGCGGTGGTGCCACATTGCCCGCGTTGATAATCTGCGCCGCCAAGTCAGCCATGCTCTCAAGAAAATATGGGTGCCCTAGTTTCGTTGCTCCGTCCGTCACATTGCCGGCGTTGATATTCTGCGGCGGAGGCGCCACATTGCCCGCGTTGATAATCTGCGTCGCCAATTCAGCCATGCCCTCATTAAATTATGGGTGCCCTTGTTCCACTGCTCTGGCCCCCACATTGCCGGCATTGATATGGTTCTCCATAATGATTTACCAGGACCTTATGACCCGTCCATAAAGGTTCCTGCACCGTGACCACATTACCGGCGTTGATATTCTGCGGTGGCGTCGCCACATTGCCGCTGTTGATATTCTTCTGCGCAATGCCAACCATGCCCTCATGAAAATATGGCACGAATTGTCGTTGTTCCTCTGCTCCACCCTGCGGTGCCATATTATTACCGCCGACGTTGAAATTCTTCAGCGGCGGCGCCACATTGCCGGCATTGATATTCTGCGGCGCAAGGCCAGCCTTGCCCTCATGAAAATATAGCGCAAAGTCCCCTTGTTCCACTGCTCCACCATGTGGTGCCACATTGACACCGTTGAAATTCTAATGCGCCGCCAGACCAGCAATACCTGCATGAAAATATGGGGCTGCAAAGTCCCCTTGATCTGCTTCCTGCGGCGCCACATTACCGCCCGCGTTGATATTCTGCGGCGGTGGTGTCACATTGCCAGCGTTGATAATCTGCACCGCCAAGTTAGCCATGCCCTCAAGAAAATATGGGTGCCCTTGTTTCGCTGCTCCGTCCGCCACATTGCCGGCGTTGATATGTTTCTTCATAATGATTTACCAGGATCCTACGACCCGACCATAAAGGTTCCTGCACCGCGACCACATTGCTGGCGTTGATATTTTGCGGCGGCTGCGCCACAGTGCCGCCGTTGATATTTTGCTGCGCAAGGCCAGCCATGCCCTCATGAAAATATGGCGCCAAGTTCCCTTGTTCCACTGCCCCACCCTGCGGCGCCACATTGCCGCCGGCGTTTATATTCTGCGGCGCAAGGCCAGCCATACCCTTATGAAAATACTGCGCTAAGTGCCTTTGTTCCACCGCTCCACCCTGTGGCGCCACATTGCCGCCGTTGAAATTCTGATGCGCCGCCAGACCAGCAATGCTTGCATGAAATTATGGGGCTGACAAGTTCCCTTGATCTGCTTCTTGCGGCGCCACATTGACGCCGGCGTTGATATTCTGCGGCGGCGGTATCACATTGCTCGCGTTGATAATCTGTGCCGCCAAGTAAGTCATCCTCTCAAGAAAATATGGGTGCCCTTGTTCCGCTGCTCCGTCCGCCACATTGTCGGCATTGATATTCTGCGGCGGTGGCGCCACATTGCCCACGTTGATAATCTGCGCCGCCAAGTCAGCCATGGCCTCAAGAAAATATGGGTGCCCTTGTTCCGCTGCTCCGTCCGCCACATTGTCGGCGTTGATATGTTTCTCCATAATGATTTACCAGGATCCTACAACCCGTCCATAAAAGTTCCTGCACCGCGACCACATTGCCGGTGTTGATATCCTGCGGCGGCGGCGCCGCCACATTGCCGTCGTTGATATTCTGCTGCGCAAGGCCAGCCATCCCCTCATGAAAATATGGCGCGAAGTGCCCTTGTTCCACTGCTCCACCCTGCGGCGCCACGTTGTCGCCGGCGTTGATATTCTGCATCGGCAGCGCCACATTGCCGTCATTGATATTCTAGCGCAAGGCCAGCCATGCCCTTATGAAAATATGGCGCTAAGTGCCTTTGTTCCACTGCTCCACCCTGCGGCGCCACATTGCCGCCGTTGAAATTCTGATGCGCCGCCAGACCAGCAATACCTGCATGAAATTATGGAGCTGCCAAGTTCCCTTGATCTGCTTCCTGCGGCGCTACATTGCCGCCGACGTTGATATATTGCGGCGGCGGCGCTGTTGAGCATATAGCCATTAATGTGCAATCCAACTATCAGCTAAAGTTTTTAGTTGAGATGGAGCACATGCTTCAATTTGGTATCAGAGCCAGACCAAGGGTTATGGGTTCAAATCTCAGCGCCACCCATAAGCGACTATGGTATACGTGTTGCTTGGAACCTACCGCAGACGTAAGGGGGCGTGTTGTTGAGCATATAACCATTAATGTACAATTCAATTATCAGCTTAGGCTTTTAGTTGAGATGGAGCACTGCGTCACTTTGGTATCCGAGCCAGACCAAAGGTCATGAGTTCGAATCTTAGCGCCACGTGTTGCTTGGGAACCCACCGCACACGTGAGGGGGGGGGGGGGGGGGGAGGGCGTGTTGAGCCATCCATTAATGTGTTGCTTGGGAACCCACCTCACACGTGAGGGGGAGCGGGCGTGTTGAGCCATCAATTAATGTGTTGCTTGGGAACCCACCGCACACGTGAGGGGGGGCGGGTGTGTTGAGACTATCAGCTTAGTAGGCTTTTAGTTGAGATGGAGCACATGCTTCAATTTGATATCAGAGCCAGACCAAAGGTTATGGGCCACCAAGAAAATATGGGTATGGGCCCGCGTTGATAATCTGCGTCGCCAAGTCAGCCATGCCCTCAAGAAAATATGGGTGCCCTTGTTCCGCAGCTCCGTCCACCTAGGCTTTTAGTTGAGATTGATCACATGCTTCAATTTGGTAAGGTTAAGTGTCCGCGTTGATAATCTGCGTCGCCAAGTCAGCCATGCCCTCAAGAAAATATGGGTGCCCTTGTTCCGCAGCTCCGTCCGCCTAGGCTTTTAGTTGATATTGATCACATGCTTTGATAAGTGCATTTTTGTCTATATTTTTACCCCTTCTTGAACCCTTTTTATTTGTGAATATCATAAAAACTTGTGTGAATTGTGACTAAGTTATGTTGGTTTTATTTCAAGGTACAATCATTCACAACAAGTGAGGAATTCAATGATTTGTGGGAAGATACGAGCAATTTTGGGACCAAGAGATCAATCAAAGAGTTTGGAATGCATTTAAGAATTTTTAGCAGCCTCGTACCCCCTTGCGTACGCCCATCCGTCAGCCCATCCAAGATCTCAAAAAAGAAGCAGGTGGCGTACGCCCTGCCGTACGCCCATACGTATGCCCGTACGCCCTTTCCAGTGAACCAAGATTAAATCGTACTGCCTCAGGGATGGCCATCCCTAAGGCAGTACCTCTGTGCTCTGTAAAATATTTATGCGATTTTCTTGGATTTTTGGAGGAAGTTAGAACCCTAAATAGCTAGAACTCATTTCTCTTCATTTCCTTAGACTTCCTTAGCTTAGACTAGTCTAGTATTACATCTCTAACTCATCTAGCAAGCTTGTAAACGCGGATTGGAGTGGGATTCAACCACAATTTCTTCATCTTCAATAGAGAAGCTTCTTACTCTTCTTTTAAAGCTCTTGTGCAATGTTTATGATATTTTCTTGTGCTTTGTTGTTATTTATGCTTATGAAGTGTGAGTAGTCCATTTTTAGGCTCGGATTAGGGTGATATTGCCAACCTAGATGCTAAATAGGTGATTATTGCATAAGGGGGAAGATATCTAACCTAGGGTTCATTTGTTTGTGAAGGATATATGTTGAATCTTGTTAATATTTGGTACGTAACTCTTATTAACTTGCTTTTGGATAGTTTTTCTCCACAATGAAAGTTGGGGGAAGAATTTAAGCCTCTCCTTTCTCTAAACCCATTTTCTTTCTATGAAAATAGGGAAGAATTGGGGGCCTAAAAGCTTATGTGCTTCAAGAGCTAGGATTTGATACACCATGAAAGTGAGGCAATCCTTGCTCTAATCCTTGTTCTTTAGCTTATGAAAAATGGCTTTAAGCTAGGATTTTTATGTGCTTTGCCCTTATTTTCCCTTGGTTGATGTTCTCCCCTAATCCCTAAGTTGTTAAAGCATCTAGAAGGCAACATCCCCTAATTTGAGCCCATCTTTTATCATTGTGTTTACTTGTGTTTAAATTGCATTGTCTTAACTAGATTTTTAGCCTTTAATTGTTGACATTACCCAACCATGAATTTGAATTTGCTTGGATTCTTGTGGGTTCCAATACTTTGGTGCCTAGAATTTTAGTTGTCACTCAAGTACGCGCCATAGTCCCAATCCCTTGCGGAACGACAATTTACACCCGTTACTCACCATCTCTTTCCCGTACATCATGCTTCAATTTGGTATCAGAGCCAGACCAAAGGTTATGGGCCCGCGTTGATAATCTGCGCCGCCAAGTCAGCCATGCCCTCAAGAAAATATGGGTGCCCTTGTTCCGCTGCTCCGTCCGCCACATTGCCGGAGTTGATATTCTGCGGCGATGGCGCTACATTGCCCGCGTTGATAATCTGCGCCGCCAAGTCAACCATACCCTCAAAAAAATATGGATGTCCTTATTCCGCTGTTCCGTCCGCCACATTGCCGGCGTTGATATGTTTCTTCATAATGATTTACCAGGATCCTACGACCCGTCCATAAAGGTTCCTACACCGCGACCACATTGCCGGAGTTGACATTCTGCGGCGGCGGCAGCGCCACATTGCCGTCGTTGATATTCTGCTGCTCAAGGCCAGCCACGTCCTCAGGAAAATATGGCGTGAAGTGCCCTTGTTCCTCTACTCCATCCTGCAGCGCCTCATTGCCGGCGGCGGCGATACATTGCCGGCGTTGATATTCTGCTACGCAAGGCCAGCCATGCCCTCATGAAAATATGGCGCTAAGTGTCTTTGTTCCACTGCTCCACCCTGCGGCGCAACATTGCCGCCGTTGAAATTCTGATGCGCCACCGGACCAGCAATGCCTGAATGAAAATATGGGGCTGCCAAGTTCCCTTGATCTGCTTCATGCGGCGCCACATTGCCGCCGACATTGAAATTCTGCGGCGGCGGCGCCACATTGCCCGCGATGATAATCTGCGCCGCCAAGTCAGTCATGCCCTCAAGAAAATATGGGTGCCCTTGTTCCGCTGCTCCTACCGCCACATTGCCGGCGTTGATATTCTGCGGCAGTGGCGCCACATTGCCTGCGTTGATAATCTGCACCGCCAATTCAGCCATGCCCTCAAGAAAATATGGGAGCCCTTGTTCCGCTGCTCCGTCCACCACATTGCCGGCGTTGATATGTTTCTCCATAATGATTTACCAGGATCTTACGACCCGTCCATAAATATTCTTTAAACAAATCTTTGTTACTTATATGATTATTTTAATTTGTTTGATAACTTTGATTATTTTTTTTTACAATACTTTAGTAGTTATAGAATAACATTATTTAAAAATCTTATGTAATAATAATAATAATAATAATAATAATAATAATAATAATAATAATAATAATAATAATAATAATAATAATAATAATAATAATAATAATAATAATAATAATAATAATAATAATAATAATAATAATAATAATAATATTATTATTATTATTATTATTATTATTATTATTATTATTATTATTATTATTATTATTATTATTATTATTTTTGTATAGAGGTATTTATGTCTTTTAAACACATATTCCATTTTTATTATTTGAACCAACCAAACACTGATATAACATTTATAAAGTTTATTCCTTCATCGAACCAAATAATAGAATACAATTCCTATTTTATTCTTTGCATATTACATTCGCTATGGAGTACTATTCCTATTCCTTTATGGCCCGTTTGGTTCACGGAATAGGCCGGGAATGGCATAGCATTCCCAGTAATAGGCATATTCCTTTGTTTGGTAACCATTTCTATTACCAGGAATAATATTCCTGGTAATAGCCTATTACCTCAAATAATGTTATAGCTATTACTAGGGCCCCCCTGGTATTAGCCTATTACTGAACGCTCAGGAATAGATTTTAGAATCTATTTTCTTTTTTACCCATTTCTTTAACCTAATTTTTTTATCCTATATATAAATTTATCCTATTTCACCACCGTCGTCGCCACCACTGCCACAACCGTCACCGTCACCACCACCATTGTCGCCCCCACCACTGCCGCCGCCACTACCACCCCAGCACCACCACCGCCACCTCCACCATCACCACCACCGCCACCACCATCGCCACCACCACCACCACCATCGCCACCATCACATATTTTTATAAGGGTATTTATGTCTTTTTAAACATATTTCATTTCTATTCCTTAAATCAACCAAACACTGTAATATAATTCCTAAAGTCTATTCCTTCCACGAACCAAACAATAGAATACAATTCTTATTCTATTCCTTGCCTATTCCATTCCTTATGGAATAGCATTCATATTACCTCAAAATTCATTCCGTGAAGCAAACGTGCTGTTAAAGTTCATTCTGTGGACAAAACATGCTGTTAGTACTACACATCGTTGATCAAAACAATTACCACGATTCCTTTAAAAAAAAAAAAAACAATTACCACGATTACTAATTATTGTATATCAATTAAACCAATTCGTTATCCACACAATCACACCAAACATCCCTGATAGGTAGTAGGGTTTCTCTGCGTCCACTACATGGATGTTTATTTTTCACTAAACTGAAAATGACCAAATCCTTTTGTCAATTGTCACCATCCCTTGCCATAGAATATATCTATAATTGTAGCAATAATGTACATTATCTTTTTTCTTTTTTTTTTCTCTCTCTCTCAAAAATATCTCTCAAGATCGGAGAGAATATTATTTTTATGTAAATTTGAATTTAAAATGTTTATATTCGCTGTCTACTGGTTATGGCAAAAACTTTTGTAAATCAAATTTCATTCCTAAGAAACATGCCAACCTATTTGTCTGCAGCCCCACGTCACAATAATTCTCTCTCTCGAAAGCGAGAATACACAAAACAAAAACATACTCGGGAGACTACTGCATTAGGAGCCTGCAAAGTCTGGATACTTTTGGCATTGAATTACTAAAGAAGCGAATAAGTTTATTTCTTCTTTTTTTCATAAGTACTACTATCTGTTGGAAAAATAGTATTAAAATAACATTTTAAGTAACTATTTTATTGTATAATTATTAAATTTAGCACAAACAAATAAACATCTTATCATTGTCTTCATGTGAAACACACTATCCTATCAATTTTCAATTTTCTTTGTGCTAGATATGAACAGATACTACATTATAGCAAAGTCAGTACTACTCAAAAAAATATTTCAGTTTATTTTCACTTTTAGCTCGCGATTTTAATATATGATTACTTTTTATTCAAAAATATTTCAAATGTTCTCACCTTGTAAACATTTCATCACACTTTACCCAATTGTATTTTAGGTAAAACTTATTGGTGAAAAAAATTTATAGAGAGAACACTATAAGGAAAAAATTAAAATTAAGATTTATAAATTGAAGACAATGACAATGCTACCCAAAAGATAATTAAGAAGACTTAGAAAAATTCAAACCAAAACTAGTACTCCGTATTTATGTAGGCTATCGATTTTATAAAGTTACAAACATTTATTTTAGTGATCATTATAATGAATCTCCTATATTATCTTGCATTCATGTACTTTGAATTATCTATTTAAATAAACAAATTTGACATTCGATCAATTATCTATGTATGAACTTCTCCTATATAATATTATATTGATACATTAAAATACTTATTTAAATATAAACATTGGACATTAGCTCATTTACGTAACGCGTAATGCGCGTGTATGTTATATATATATATATATATATATATATATATATATATATATATATATATATATATATATATATATATATAAACAAGTTCCAACATTATAGTTGCCAAATACTGCATAAATCAGAAGAACTAAATTATTATTTGTGTTAGATATTATAATTGGATATAATTAATTAGCACATGATACAAAGGTTTAAAATTAAATTATCAAGTTTAAAATTTTAGATATAATTGTCTCAATGCATGAATGTTTAATTTTTTTTTTCTACCAATAAGCCTAAATAAAAATAACATTATATTCAAATAACTAATTCTTATACTCCTTATAATATAATCGGATCCATTAATCATCTCTTTTAAATTAATAATTTAAATTTTAAAGGAAACGATTCTAGATTATATTTTCTCCTTTTAAATAAGTAATATTATATTATTTTAACTTTTTTTTATACATTATTTATTTTAGCTTACTTTAGATTAATTATAAACTCCAGAGTCGTAGGCTGAGATGAGTCGCAACGTTGTCAATCCTTGGGTTCCCATCCTTGCCTATATGCATTGTGCACAAAGGGGTCTTCAAACCCCTACACTGCTATTGGAACAAGACTAGTGATTGATCGAATCGGTTGAGTTAGTCCCACGAGACATTTATTTTTACTTTTACTTGGGTTGAGGTAACATATTTTAATTAACCTATTAAAAAAATGCACAATTTTTAATTTTTAAAATCTTTTCTTTTAATAATTAAATCAGAACAGGGGAAATTTTACTTACAAATACATCAATTATTTTTCCTCTGACAATAGGTTCTAGATTTGTAGTATATGTATGTATATTAATCAGCCCACCACCCTCTCTCTCTCTCTCTCTCTCTCTCTGTGACACACAAATACACGAGTGCAGGATTGAAGCATGTCATCCTTCATATCACCACTCCCAAGTCCCAAGTAGTTTGCTTTAATTTCTTAAATCCAAGTTTTCTACACCTTAAGAAATAATGGCGATGGAACTTTGTTCCGAGGATCCGAGTTTGGGTCTGAGTCCCAGGATATCTTTCTCTCACGACATTTCTCAAGCCGAAATCGTCCCGGTCGAGCAATACGTTCGCTCCAGCTCCTCCTCGTCCAGCATGGATTTCGATTTCTGTGTTTTTCGCGAAAGTTTCGACCTGGACTCATCTTCCGCCGACGAGCTTTTCTTTAACGGCAAAATTCTCCCCATTGAGATCAAGAGGAGAATGGGTCCGCCGCGAAAGCAGGACCCACCAAAATCGCCGCCGCCGCCGCGCCCACTACCACCAATAACTCCTCCTCCTCCGTCGCCGTCGCCGTCGCAACACGACAAGAACGAAACTTCCGGCGAAACGAAGCCGGAAACGTTAGAATCCTCATCGGACGGACAAAAGCAGAGCGGTTCGAAGGTTTTCTGGAAATTCAAACGTAGTTCTAGTTTGAATTGCGGGAGTGGCTATGCTAGGACTTTGTGCCCTTTGCCGCTTTTATCCCGGAGCAATTCCACCGGCTCGTCGTCCCCTATCCCGAAAAGAACGCTATCCAGGGATAGCTTTAACCTCAAACAGCAATCCCAGAAATCTTCTTCTTCTTCTTGCTCTGCTTCTTCAACCAAACACTCATATAATTTGTTCTCCGCCTCCAATCATAAGCCTCCTTCCAAGAAATTCCAAGCTAGTACTACTTCTTATTCCAGCAATGGGGTTAGGGTTAATCCAGTCTTGAATGTTCCTCCGGCAAATCTCTTTGGTCTAGGTTCCATGTTCTCCCATGGCAAAGATAAGAACAAGAAGAAGTGATCTCCAATTGTTTAAGATTTCTATAAATCCATTATTTTCTCCAAAAGGCTTGTTTTTCTTTCCTTTTCATTTTGTTTTTTCAACTTGTTTGTGATAAATTATTGATTAAACTTTTTTTTTTTGAAAGGGATTATTGATTAAACTTGGTTTACAAGGTTATAAACTAACGCTTAAATGATGAAATTATTATTTCTATTTTTTCTACTTATGTAATTTTAGTTTCGTCGGACTCATTTTTTCCACTGTTACCTTCAATCGTAAATCGTAATATATCATATATGACCTTAAGTCAAGTAATGAATCGCTACGCGCTAAGCCTGGGGGCTTTGTGAAATTGTTTGATATATATATGTGAATATGGTGTCTTGTTTTTTTATATTTATTCGACATGTCACTTTTATAAGATGCTTGCATATAGTAAAATTGTAAAAATTTTTAAATATTTGGTACAACTTAATAATTATTTGTACATTATTATAACACACACACACACACACACACACACACACACACATATATATATATATATATATATATATATATATATATATATATATATATATATATATATATATATATATATATATATAAATTAATTAATTAATGTTTTAAGAATAATGTGTGAAAGTTATAAAATATTTGACACAATCTAATAACATGACGAGGGTATACAATAATTACAGGTTTATTATTATAACATGATAATTATTATTAGGCCGGGACAATAATAGAATGGATTTGAGGGAGACTTAGCATCTACCAAATTCTTTAGAAAAGAAGAAAAGGAAAAAATGGGGATGATATATTGGGGCCAAGGGCAATGCATGACACATGCTTATTTTTTGAGTTGTAAGGAGCTTGACATTCACATTATTAAGTGTTTTTTTTTAATCTGCTATGGATCTGACATAGCTTTCGGTTGCCTAACACACACATGCATGTTTGTATGTTGTTGTTGGGTTTTTGGTTAAATGGAACCCAGGATTAAGACAAGAGGGTAGGGGAGGGGAGTGTGGCAATTGGCATGCATCAGCAATATAGACTAAAGTGTGTATTGCTCAGAATATGATCGGTTTGCAGAGTACACCTTTTTAGTTGGTTCTTGCCTTCGTTGCAAATGTTCAGACGACAAAGCCAAGGTGTCAGGAATGGTTTAGTGGATGGCTCCCACTCCAAGAGTTACAAACTTTGTAATTTTTCTACCTAAGAGCATCATTATCAGTCGAGGTTATTTCTCAGTTATTTGTGGGTCCCAGCATCCACCTCATCCTCTATCATCTCATTCAATTACAAAAAACACTTCTCCACATTAATTTTGAGTTATTTCTCAGTTTTCTATGCACTCACCATTTAACCCACTATATTTTAATTATTTCTCTTACTTATTTGAGACCACAAATATACCATACTTTGCATAAGAAATATTTTTGAAATAACTCATCCCCACATCAGCTATTAACTTTGAGTGGAGAGAATTCATGTAGAAATAACTCCTAAATAACTACTAGTGTGGATGCTCTAAGCTAGCTAGCTGCAACTTTTCCCATAAAAGTTGAATCCCCAATTTCAGACTCAATGGCTCAATAGTTAGGATCAAATACCAACACAAAGGACATGTCTACTTTGAGTATAATTCCTACATTATTGTAAGATTCAGACCCTTGATCTCTTCTTCTAAATACTGAACTAATGAGCTAGCTAGCTGTAACTTGATGGCTTGGTTGGTTGTAAATGATTCAATGCCCATAACTCACTAGCTAACTGCAACTTGATGGCTTGGTTGGTTGTAAATGGTTCAATGCCCATAACTCATTATCCTCGTCATCAACCACATTCATCAACCTTCTAGCAAATTCCATCTTTCAAATTGTTATTCTTTTCCTTTTTTAATTTTGGCTTTTGACACTAATGAGAAAATGACATTTTCCGACCGTTTAGGAAAGTGGACGGTAAATTAATTTTTGTTTTTTTAAAAAAATAAAAAATTATTGACCATCCTATTGGATGGTCAGAATGTGGACAGTATTTTTGACCACTCTCAAATGGTGGTCGAAAATGTTATGATCATTATTTTTTATTTGGTCGGTTTTGACGAATTTCTGACCACCAAGGTATCAAGAGTGGTCGGAAATCAAACTATATGAATATAGTCCCTGCACATTTTTCCTCATATATATCTTCAAACTCTTTCTTACCTTTTGGCTTTGAGCTTTACTACAAACTCCCACCTTCATATCACTCACAAAAGCATTCAAATCTTCAAACTCAAATTATTTTCTACTCTGTGGATCTCCCATCAAGTTTCATCAACTCTAGATCATTTGCTCTGTATCTACATGTTTAGGAAGCTTGTTGGTTTTTATGAAAATGTTCTCTTGTGTCCTCATTTCTGCACTTTATTCGTATTTTCATTTGTTGGTTTTCATATGTTTGAATATGAGGAAATTTTCAAATTGGTCCTATGACTTTTAATCGAATTCAAATTAGTCCTATAATTATTATATTTTAAACTAAATTGATTATCCGTTAGTTGGGCGTGAACTTGGTCAAATTAGAAGGCAAAACATGAAATTTACATTGTATAATGTTTAGATTACCAGCGCCTTTGATTTTTCTCTCAAATTAGCGAATAAATTGTTGAAGTTTGAAGAACCCTAATCGAATTGAAGCTAGTTTGGGAGAAAAAATCGTTCGCTAATTTGAGGGATAATTTATCTTTTATCCACTGCTCTGTATTGTTATTACACAATTCTTACATTTGTAATAGCATTATACTTGATTAATAGAACTATTGTCTCCATGACTTATCAATATCTGTCCCTTATCAATATCGAGTTCAAGCCGAACTCGAGCGGCTCATTTAATAATCAAGCTGAGCTCGAGCTCAAATACTCTAGGCTTATGCCTTATCGAGCCATATAATAATAATAATAATAATAATAATAATAATAATAATAATAATAATAATAATAATAATAAAAGAAGGAAAATATCACTTTTTTTTTCATGAGTTATATACTTATAGCAATTTTTTCTCATAAATTATTTAAGTGACAATTTTTTTTCCTAATATGTTAAATCGACATATTTACCCTTACAATAAATAATATTTATTTTTCTTCTCCACCAAATTATTACCACGATTTGTTTCAAACCAAACAAAAACTACCACAACCAAACCGAAAGGTTCCGATTATAATTTAGAACCGAAATCCGATATTTAGAGTTTATTAAAATCGTGAACTGAAACAGCCGGTTCATGTTCGAAATTGAACAAATAAAATACATTAATTGTTGAATTTAAACTATTTTAAAAATAAAAAAAATTAAAAGAAAGTTTGAACTAGCAATTTAAATTGGATCAGGAACAGTGAACCAACGGTTCAAAATCAAAACTAAATCGCGGTTATATATACTTATATGTGAGAATCAGAATAAATGTGAAAAAGAACATACACGATTTGCAAATATTGTAATTCTAATTTTAAGTTAATGCTAGTAGTTGTTTCGATTTGAACCGTCGATACACAATTCAAGATCCAATTTTTTTCGATTATGATTTTAATAAACTAAAATCGAAATATTAGATTCTAGTTTCGAATCATAAACGGAAACTTTTGATTCGATTGGTATAGTGTTCGATTCAGTTTGAACCGAATTATAGACATCCCTATGTATAAGCAATAATTTGTTGGAGATGAAAAAAAATGTTTATTTTAAGGGTATAAATGTCCATTTAAGATATCATGGAGAAAAAGTGTCACTTTTAAAATAATTGAGAGGGCTAAAGTAATTACATGAATAATTCAAAGAAAAAATGTGCTATAACCATATAATTCAGCAATCGTTATACCCTACACCACGGCGCGCGTAGCACTGTGCGCCGCGCGCCTCCCAAAACGACGTCGTTTTGGGTCGTTTTGGGAGGCGCGGTAGGAAGTTGCTGTGATTATGTATATTTGTTCACACAATTATGTATATTTGTTCATACAATTATGTATATTTGTTCATACAATTATGTACATTTTTTATACAATTATGTACATTCTTTTTATACAATTATATACATCCGAATCAGAAAATTTATGTGTATTATGTTAAGAGTTGATGTGTATTATGTTAAAAGTTTATGTTTATTATGTATTATGTTAGATTATGTGTATTATCTTTTAAAAAGAGTATGTATATTTTGTTATATAATTATGTACATTCATGTATACAATTATGTGTATTCTAGTATAACATTATGTACATTTTTTAACATGGTTTTTTTTAAAGAAAAATTAACTATCATACACTGGGGCGGGAAATTAAAAAAAAAAAAAATTAAAACGACGTCGTTTTGCATCTGTGCGCACAGTACAACGCGCACGGTGATGTAGGATATAAATTGTCATAATTTAGGGGAAAAAAGTGTCATTTTTTCTAATAATAATAATAATCATCATTATAATAAAGCAGTAACTTTAGGCCTAAAAATTTTCCCGCCCACACAATACTACGCCGTTTTGGAGATGAATATCTGGCTTAATTAAATTGTTTCATTAATTGCTTTTGGTCCTTTGCGTTATCCAATGTATATTGGGTTTGGAACTTTTTTTCTTCCCAAAATTCATTAATTCTACTCAGATTTGAACGTTTGAAAGTTGAAATTTAAAGGGTTGTATATCAAAATATGTGAAAGCAACTGAAACAACTTTTGGAATTCTCAATACTAACATTAAATACACAACAGTTTCTATTACTATAAATAAGTCCTCACAACTAAGAAAACATTTCATGAAGATGGAGAGTAGACAAAAATGGTGGAGATGCATACAGCGCTGGGAAAGCATTCGCGAGGAAGAAGACAATTTCTTGAAGATTAAGCATCCAATAGAGAACACCTGCACATTGGGTAAAGCTCTATATCATCTTTCAACTTTCTTTTGAAAAAGAATATAATTCTAGATATATGAAAATCACATTGTTGGTGAAAGTAAGGTATTAAAATCGATCTATCTACGGATGGAATGGCTTAACTTCTTTAGTCTTTACATCTGAATGGATACCGAAAGGTGAATGGCTTAAAATCTATCTACTGATGTTCACTGTTTTTGCTTCAAACAGTTTTGGTTTCACTGCCAAATATTTTGGTTTTCTGACTAATCTCTAAACATCCTCTTTCAGTCTTTTTCCATTCAGTATCCAGCCATAATCTATAAATATTTATTGGTATTTTTGTGCAACAATCATATCATATACGAAGTATATAACAATGAGGCAATATATAATAAATTAAGTTAGATGACATGGAAATAGTGCATTATGCAACAACTATTTAATTTCTAGGATTATTGAAGAGAATGTATAAATGATATACAAACAGTACTTCATTGGAAATTTGCCTAAAAAAAACAACTTAGACAAAAATATACTTGCTGTTTTATCATACGAAGAGCAGTTTTATAATCTATATACCTATATATTCTCTGTTTTTTATTTTTGAATATTCGCTGTTTTATAATCTTACTTTTCTAATTTTTAGGGAACCTATATACATGTCAATATTTTAAAGGAAGAAGTGAAGATATATCGCAATATTTTTGAAGAAGAAAAGGTCTACTATGTCAAGTCCTGGTGGTCACTACTACAACAGTTCTGTCACAGTCTACTGGCCTTTGGGTATTTTAGAAGTGGTGATGTTGTTGTCAGTACCATCTCTGATATGTTTATGCATCAAGAGGTGAGTTTTAACTAATCTTTGAAGACTAACAAACCATTAGAATCATTTTTCACTTTATATAAACAATTACTGTAATCTGATCATTTTGGACAAAGTGATTGAACAGTAATGTTCTTTTTCACTAATTTTGGACCTATTAAATTGGTAACAGTGTTCCATTGCTATCAATTTGACTCTAGGGGAACTGTTTTGTGTGTGCTAAAGTATCAATTTTATAACTCATTGTGATTTTTTTTTACACTAAGGCAATATTGGTTTGTTTAGTATTTATTATTTTATTTGTTCTATTAGTCTATTGTTTTTGTCATTTTAAAATTTTGCAGGATATGCAGTGTTGCTAGAAGTATGAAGTCTTGAAGAATCTACTATAATGCATCAAGAGGTGAGTTTTAACTAATCTTTGAAGACTAACAAACCATTAGAATCATTGTTCACTTTATATAAATAATTACTGTAATCTGATCATTTTGGATAAAGTGATTGAACAGTAATGTTCTTTTTCACTAATTTTGGACCTATTAAATTGGTTTGTTTAGTATTTATTATTTTATTTGTTGTATTAGTCTATTGTTTTTGTCACTTTAAAAATTTGCAGGATATGCAGTGTTGCTAGAAGTATGAAGTCTTGAAGAATCTGCTATAAAGCAAGGCAGTGGATGTACTCTATCACATTGTATTGTTCTGCCTATTGTATTCACACCAGGTTAAAATACCTATTGTAACCACATGTAAATCCATAGTTTTGGAATTACATGTCTTTAATAAATTTTTTAGGTAATATATGTATCTGTATATTTTATAAATATTAGTCCATCAAATACTTTAATATTATAGACATCCTTAACAACACACTTCATATTTTGAAAAATATATTTTTAAAAACCTGATTCCGTTGAAATGCAAAAGAAATGAACTCAATATTTTTTTTACATGGTAAGAAGGAAAAGTCTTTTTTTTTTTTAAACTACTCATAAAATTACTTTAAAAAAACATGATTGCCTAAAAATGCAAAATAAATGAATTTATTTAATTTTAATGGTAAGAATGTAACGTTTTTTTTTAAATGAATATATCTGGCAGTATAGAATAGAAAGTGATTCACACTGATCTTTTTAGTTTTAAAACAGTTTCAGAAAAATATTACATACTTTAAAAAAAACTTGGTTTTTAAGTGACAGTTATAGACAAATAATTTGAAAAAAAACACATGTATCACTTGCAAACAAATAAAAATCAACTTTGAAAAAATAAAATTCTGAAATTACAAATTACATTTAGGCAATTAGTTTGGCATCACAATACTATTTTCATCATATGCCAAAGGTAAAGATTTGTGAAAATAAAGCTTAAAACTATGGCATCAGAATTATAATTTCATCACTTGCCAAACATGTTGTAGTGAATAGTCCAATGACTACATTTATCAATACTGTCATTGGAATTTATGAATATGGCATTGGAATTTAAATTTCATCATATGCCCAACTACTTGAAAAGAAAATGTTAGTTCAAAGGGGAAAAAATAAAACATTGCAAGTAGTATGCTTTTTTTTTTTTTTTTTTTTTTTTAATAAAGCAAAACAACATTGTTTAATAATCAACCAAAGAGCACACATTGATCATTTCAATGTATGTCTATAAAAACACATCTATCAAGCATAACAGAATTACAACAACAGAAAAAAAAACACTATGAGGCAAATAAAATGTTCAGCAAGAGGAAGCATATCATATTAGACAAAGGCATGCCAATTATGCATTTTAAATTTGTAATTTTACCTCACTCAACTGCTTATTAAAGCTTCCGAATTGCATCTTTCCATTGCTTTTAATTTAGATACAGTAAGGTATAACCCTTGGGTCTGCTTGCCTGCACTGAAATATATATGTATGAGAGATGAGAGATTAAATTATAGAAATTGCATGTTCAAATTTATGTTAAATATATGAAAATATGAAGGATTTAATACCAAACCCTAAGATTATGCAAATTACTTTCTACAAAATCCTAGAGTAAATAAATACAGTATTTACGAAACATTTAGACTAAATTATGAAAACCCTAACTGAAAGGAACCAACACATGAACACAAAGTAGAATCTTATCAGAAAAAAACTATAACCTTGCAAAATGAGATATAAAGTAAGAAAAAAGTTGTTTGAATACAAACATTGATAAAAGTAAAGGAGTAGGCAAACTTAGCTCATGGTATTTCCTTGATTTCATTGCATGTTGATGAACTTGAATTGTAAATCTAAATCTATGCTTCACCCGGTCAAAATCTCTAGCTGGTATTTTCGATCGAGGGTTTGTAGCGTGATTATTATCACGATTAATGATACAAAATTGTGATATAACCTACCAAAATGGAAATTTTAGTGGACGAAATTAGGGTAGAAGCAAGTGTTAGGACATAGTAGATTAGAGATCGAAGAAATTAGGGTAGAAGCAAGGTCAGCGAATGTCTCCTTGCCGGTGTGTCGAGAGAGAAGATGAAGCGTCAGGTAGGTTACGAAACTTCTCGAGTTTGAAAAGGTTATACAGCTACGTTAATGGGTCGGGTTATGGGTCTTGAATTTTAGAGATAATTGGGCCTCAAATAATGTTTAATATCAGAGGTAATAATTTGGGCCTAACAATTTATATAATCAAAATATTAGGCCTGAATATATGTGATTCACAATCTTATTCAACTATTATCATATCTTATATATCTTATATATAATATAATATAATGTTAGGTTTAATTATATAAACATATATTTTACATAATATAAGATTCTGAAATTATTAATTTGTTATTGTAGTTAATGAAGGTACATTTGGTATATATTTGAGTAGCCGTAACAAGTTACAAACAATAAATTTAAATGATTCGAATCATTTTATATTAAGCGGGTTACAAATCATAATATCGACCAGATCGAGCTGTATATTACCAGGTAACTTTCTATACTCATAATTTATTAGGTTTTAAATTTGTTAATTGTGTCATAAATTAAATTAATTATAGTTTATATATTTTTTAAAGTTTTTTTTCCCTTTAAAGTTTATTATTCAAAATTAAGTATAGATGTTGATTTTTATAAATTATCTTTGTTCTTATGTAGATTGTAACGTACCTCTAACCCAATTATAAGGCAAATCTTTTAAGAATATATCAAAGGGTAATGCCTTATAATTATTTTTTTATATTTATACATTTTTTGTAGGAAATTTGATGATTAATGTTAATTTTGTCTTTTTGATTTTTTGAATAGTCAATGGTTTTGGTTCAACTGAATGCAAAAAAAAAAAAAAAAAAAAAAAAAAAAAAAAAAAAAAAAGGCCATATAAGACACAATCCACTGTTCTGTCTAGGGACTTGCTTTCAGCTTTTGAAGAATAATGTATACCGGCAACTATCTAACTATGGTAAATTGTACATAACATTCTCCAGAGTTGACAATTCCAGTGGATTAAAAATGTTGATTTGTTTGAGAAATGTACCATTTTTAAGTACGACTAAAAATATTATGTACAAAGAAATTTTTAATAATATTTAATAAAATTGCAATATTTACCAATGAATTATTATAAGGCATCATAATATAATTTTAATCATCTGCCATCATCTTGAAATAAAAATGTTGGATACTTTATACTCCGTATAAACTTGGAAATAAAACTAATCAATTTTAGTCTAACCAAAGAAAACATGCCCTATAACTAGACAAAATATAATGTATTATACTCTAATAATACATATTTTATTATTAAGTATATCATAGTTTAAATTTACAATTATTGCATTTGAGAAAAAATATTTTGACAATACTAATCTAAGTTTATTTATTTGTATGTCGTATACTTTAACTATCTATACTATATTTTAGTCTCAAGAATTAGTAATCCTAAGGGATTAAAAATAATTACTTGTGACGAAAATGTACAATCTCACAGTACGACTACTAATGTCCTATACAAAGAAGTATTCAATAATGTGTAATAAAATTTTATGTGCTGTGTTTTTGTATTTTTTACAAGTTTTCACCAAATTTTTTTTATTATATAATATTGTATATTCTATATATTCTATATATGACCGTGGTAGATAACATCAATGAATACATGAATGAATATAATACTGCTGAAGGAATGACATATCTCAGTTGTGATTCGGTCTGCAAATCTGATTCCAATGTTGACATGCTTACTGATCTACACACACCGGAGTTTTTAAATGGCTTACGATGTTCTGGAGTGCCAAATCACTCATTGACTTTAAAAGTTGGCTCACCGGCCGGTTATGCTCTTGAGAAATATTGATCACTCATTGGGGTTGTGCAATGATACAAGGATGATCATTTCAAAGTTGGCTATCTCAGTTGTGATTCGGTCAGCAAATCTGATTCCAATGTTGACATGCTTGCTGATCTACCCACACCGGAGTTAATGGTATAATGGTATTAATACCAAGGATGTCCTTAACACCGTCTGATCCAAGATTGCCTTTTAAGTTTCAAAGAAAACAATTTCCGGTAATGTTGTCATATGCCATGACAATAAACAAAAGTCAGGGGCAAACATTGTCAAACGTCGGATTATTTTTGAAGAGGCCGGTTTTTAATAATGGACAAATGTATATAGCAGTGTCAAGGGTTAGTAATCTTAGCAGATTAAAAATTATTATTTGTGACGAAAATATACAATCAAAAAATACAACTACAAATGTCGTATATAAAGAAGTATTCAATAATGTCTAATAAAAGACACAGTTTATGCTATTACTTATAATTATAATGCCATACATTTTACTAATAATATTTATGGCCGTGCATCGCACGGGTGCAAATACTAGTAATAATAATAATAATAATAATAATAATATTATTATTATTATTATTATTATTATTATTATTAGAAATTAAATTCCAAGCCCCAGCCCCCAATGACCTAATCGGCTAATCCCTTTTCTCTACCCTTCTATCGCTTCCCCCAACTCTCGAAGCCGCGTCTCAGCCGACAGCAACTCGAGTCTCCGACGAAGACGACAGTCGACAACTGCCTTCCGACCACAAAGCTGCTGTCGACGACATCGGAAGACTCCGCGTCTCCTCTCTGGTCAACGCCTCCGCCCTTGCCGACGACGAAGCTGCTGCCCGATCTCCGCCTCTGCCCCTGCCGAGGACGAAGCTGCTGCACGTTCTCCGCCTTAGTCTCCCCTGTGAACCAAGGTAGCGCCTCCTTGGAATCTGGATTACTCATTACTGCAATGAAATTCATAGATTTGTGAAATTTATAACGTGTGCTGGTTTGCAATTGATTTATAATTTAGGTTAATGTTTCATGTTAAATTGATATAAACTATGTGTTTTTTTTTTTTTTTTTTTTTTTTTTTGGGTTCAATTACGAGTTCGAACAGTCGAGCTAACGAGCCGAGCTCGAATTGCTCGAAAGTTCACGAGCTTCAAGCTCTAAATTTCGAGCTCGATCTCACCCAGTCTTAGTCGAGTTGAAATGGCTGAAATGGCTTGAGCTCGGTTCGACTTGTTTACACCCCTATTGTTAGTATAGAAAATTGTGAACATACTAACACTACATATTGCATCTATAACAAGATTTAGAATCTATATCATTGAAGGAGCTTTAATTCTTCCTGCAGTCTGCAGATAAATTAATATAGAGTTCCATGTCATATGTGGTTTATTTGACAAAGTTATGAATGGGTTATTTGGCAATTACAAGAATATCTATCGGGTTCTTTATGTGTTTTCCCCCATGTAAATTTAACATTAACTTTAATGTTTTCCCTCTCCCTCTTTGATTAAATATATTTGTTCAAGGAAATAGACAATCTAGGCTAACTCCCTGCCCTACTTAATGTTCTGTTACCATTAGCTCTTTAATTGAATGTTATTATCCTGCAATCTATGCACATAATCAATGTCTTACATTTGCTGCATATAAAATTTCTCATATATGGTAGTGGTTTGATTTATGAGGGGTGGGGGTAGGATATATATTAGTGATGATTGATAAGAATATTTATTATTCCTTCCGTTGTGCATGGATAATTGATAAACAAACTCTTCCCCTCTCCACTTCTGTTTAATTTAATATTGATACTAGTTAGTTTGACTTTATTGTCAGGAGTGCTGTTTGAAATCTAGACCTCAAGACTTGAGGTTGCATCTAGTACAATGGCAAAACATGGAAAAGCTTCAGTTGATGCTAAAGCTCTTACTAAAACGAAAAATATGAGAAGAAGAAAGAAGATATCAAAGGTATTATACTCTGCAACTCTTGTATTTCTGCCCTGATATACTAGAAAGCTATTTTTGCAAGTTCTTCTGGGATATCTGCTCTCTGAACAATATTTTTTACTGCAGAAAAATAAATCATTGAAGTCTTCTATGCAGGGAAGAAATTGTGAAGTTCGAGATTTGGAACATCAAGATTCTGAGGTATATTTGTTTTGACATTTTTGTGGCATCATGACATTTTTGTAGTTGGTTGATGAAACTTTTAAATTTTTATAGCAGCATGATAGCACCCTGATATCTCAGCATAACAATAAACGCAAGGGTAAAAGAACTGCTCTTCCACAATCTCAGGATCTGCTATTGCAATCTCCATCAGCGGCTATTTTAGAAGTTTTAGAAGACCTCCATAGGGCAGAAGGACCATCAACGAGTAGTTCTGAACTAAACAGTCACAATAAGACCTTTATTCAGCCTATTGGCAATACAACGTAAGTACTTTTGAAGTATTGGTGTGTTAGTACTTTCGAAGTATTGTTTGTTTTTATTTGTTTCTAAATTTGTAATGCATTGCAGATTCGAACCTTGTAGTGTGCACACAGATATTATGCCTTGCGTTAAGCGGATATTCCCCGAGGCAGTTAAAACTTTTAAAACTGCTCCTCAACATCTTAAGGATGCTTGGTTTAATGAATTCAAGGTAAAGCATGCTACATTTGGCATAATATTTGAAAAAAGCGCTGCTAAAAGGCTTTTTTTTTTTTTTTTTTTTTTTTGTTATAGAAACGGCATGAATGGGATCCTAATGACGAGGATACTGTTCGAATGATATTTGAGAAAAGGGCTGCTAAATTGCTTGCTGACGCGTTAAGTGATGTGCGCACAAGATTGGCATTAGGAAGTGGAGTACCAGGATGGATATCTGATCATGTATTGGCACAATACCAGGTCATATGGAACAGTAACGAATTCAAGAAGACAAGTGAGAAGAATAAGCGTAATAGGAATTCAGATTGTGGAGGATTAGGTCCATCGTTACACACGGCAGGTTCTATCCCTATCACCGAACATAGAAGAAGACTGGTAAGTTGTATACAATCAATTGATACCACATTCAAATAAAATTTATACTAAGTATTATTTCTACTGTCATTGAGTAGAAAGAAAAGCTTGGAAAGGAACCTACTCATATAGAACTATTCAATGCTACGCACCAACATAAACAGGGAGGAGGATATGTATGCCAAAAAGCACAGCAAGTAATTGTAAGATTTCCTACTCATACAGAACTATTCAATGTTACTTTTGTTCAATCACTGAAGAGATTATCAGTAGTAGTATAAAGCTCTTGTTAGTTCTGGCTGTATTACCAGAATAACAATATGTGGATGCTATGCAATTCCAAATAGTAGTTTTATGAATTAATATTAAAGTGAGAATGTTAGCATTATTAGTCTGTAGTCTGGCTGTATTAATATTCCAATGCTATGCAATTCCAGATTTTTTCCCCCACAAATAGCTGCCTTAATAGTCTGGCTGTATTTTTTTATTATTTATTTATTTATTTATTTATTTATTTTTTTTTTTTTCAGGAAACTGTGACTCACTTGAAGCAAACACAACCTGAAGTGGCAGAAGCAGAAGTGTGGTTGGAGGCCACTGGTGGCGTGAGGAAAATGGGGTACGTTTCAGGATTTGGGTCGGATACTCAACACTACTTTCCAGAGGCTACGATACAACGGAAATTAAAGATTGGACCATCAACTTCACATGTATCTTGCGAAGCTCGAATTAAGGAATTAGAGGATCAGAATCGAGCGCTGCAACAGCAGCACCAGGATATGGAAGAGCAACACCGTAGTATCCGCGAGACCGTCCAGAAAATGGAAGCAGCATTTGCCCACCTCAGTCAGTTTAGTGTTAATCTTAGTAATCATGGTCCTAACTTGGATGGTATGCGCAGTAATTCCGACCAATTACCGACCACCAGTGGTAACCAATTACTGACCACAAGTGGTAACCAATTACCGACCACCCGTGGTAGGAAATACGCTCTCCGTATCCGACCCCCAATAGTTCCGACGTCTTCAAAAAGAAGTCGGTATTTCCGACCATCTTGACTAGTGGTCGGTAATACGAGGGCCTTTTTTCCGAATCCATAAAGTAGTCGGTAAGTTGGTCGGAAATTGTGTTTCTGATCGGAAATCTCCTTTTTCCGATAACTTTTTGGTGGTCAGAAAAATGAATATTTCCGGCAGGGTCTTTCATCTATGTTTGAAAAAAAAAAATGCTATTTTAGTATGTCTTTCATCTATGTTTGAAAAAAAAATGCTATTTTAGTATGTCTTTCATCTATGTTTGAAAAAAATGCTATTTTAGTATGTCTTTCATCTATGTTTTATTAGTCCGTTTGTAGTCTCTGTTTTAAGATACACGTTTACCATTACAATAAAATTGCGATGTTAATCCCCATAACAAATTATCCATAAACCTTCGTTATAATTTTTAATTAAATATAAGAAAGACATGTTTGAATCTATTTGCAACAGCATTTAATGATCATAATATATCATAAATCATAAATCAATTTATAGGAGTATTCGACTTTGCTTAACTATGCTTAATAAATCAATTAAATAAAAATTAAATGCAGACGTTATGCCATGGAACTGTGTTCACCATTCATGGTGAACACGGTTCCAACGGTGTTAGTACACCGTTATCTTTTTCTTTTTTCTTAATTAATTGCGTGACTTTTATTCTTTATTTTCACATTTTGCGGTTTCACTTTAATTTGAGGTGAACAAAGATTTCGGACATTCATAAATTATGAATTCATGCTTGCACATTCACTTTGGAACCATGCCTACACATTCCTGTCCGAAATCACGGACATTCATAAATTACGAATCCTGTCTGCACATTCACTTTGGAACCATGCCTACACATTCACTTTGGAACCATGAGATTATGAATTTTCTGTTATAAGATTATGAATTTTCTGTTATGAGATTATGAACTTTCAGTTATGAGATTATGAATTTTCTGTTATGCGATTATGAATTTTCTGTTATGAGATTATGAATTTTCATTACATTCATAATTTCGGACATTCATAAATTATGAATTCATGCCTGCACATTCACTTTGGAACCATGCCTACATATTCCCGTCCGAAATCACGGACATTCATAAATTATGAATCCATGCCTGCACATTCACTTTGGAACCATGAGATTATGAATTTTCTGTTATAAGATTATGAATTTTCTGTTATGAGATTATGAATTTTCAGTTGTGAGATTATGAATTTTCTGTTATGCGATTATAAATTTTCTGTTATGAGATTATGAATTTTCATAAAATTCATAATCTCATAACAGAAAATTCATAATTTGATCAAACGCGCGCCGTTAACTCCACATCCGCGATTTTTATTTTTTATTTTTTGCCTAAAAACGACGTCGTTTTGCCTTGTGTTCACCATTCTCGGTGAACACGATTTCATGGCATAATTTGCGAATTAAATGAGGGTGGTCTTAGCTAAGGGTATCAATGCGTGCTGGTCCACTTAGTGTGGGCTGACCAATAAAGCTTGCGGATTATAATTCTTCAACCCTAAACTGCCTCATGCAGCCTAGAGGGCCTCGCAGCAATCATTATTTTGTGGACTATGATCCACAGAAGTTGTGTGAATCATATTTTGTATATTGTAAAATAATGTACATTTAGTAAAAAAAATAATGTACATTCAGTACAAAAATAATGTATATTGTATTTAGGGAATGTACATTATTTGTGTAATGAGTGTACATTATATTGTAAAATGTACATTCAGTACAAAAATAATGTACATTCACTATATTAAAAATGTACTTTTTGCTATGGTTCACTGTCCACATAACACTGTGTGGATCATAATTTGCCGCCTCACAAGCCATCTTCAAAAATTTTAAAAATTTATTATAATATTATTATATATTGATATTGATTATATTCTAATAACTTTAAATAATATTAGATTTGTTTATGTTTAGAAATTATACAATTTTAATTATTTATTTATATATATATATATATATATATATATATATATATATATATATATATAATATTGTTGGCCTGCGTAGTCCGTCAAGCTTGTTAGGCCCGTATTTTCATGTGTCAAAATTTTTAAATCCAAACCCACTCCACCGCGGGACAATCGTTATGCGTTGGACCCGTGTCCAGCATGCTTGCTGGACACGGGTAACAGTGCCGTTAGGCACTGTTATCTCTCTCTCTCTCTCTTTTTTTTTTTTTTTTTTTAATTTCAGACCGCTTCGTTATAGGAGTATATGTTCATAATTTTATTACTATATGTTAATAACTGTACATTCATAACTCCATAACTGTACGTTCATAACACTATAACTGTACATTCATAACTCCATAACTGTACATTCGTAACTCCATAACTGTACATTCATAACTCCATAATTGTACATTCATAATTTTCGAAGCTCTATGTTCACAATTTTAGAGCTCTATGTTCATAATTGTAAGTTCATAATGTTAGAGCTCTTTGTTCATAATTCGATCAATAACTGTACATTCATAATTTCATAACTGTAGATTCATAATCTCATAACTGTAGATTCATAACTCTATAACTGTACATTCATAATCTTCGAAGCTCTATATTCACAATTTTAAAGCTCCATTGTCATAATTTTATCACTATATATGTTCATAATTGTAAGTTCATAATGTTAGAGCTCTGTGTTCATAATTTCATAATTGTATAACTGTACATTCATAACGGCATAACTGTACATTCGTAACTGCATAACTGTACATTCATAATAAAAAAAAAAATAACGCCGTTAACGGCAAAACGCGCGCGATTTTTTTTTTTTTTTTTTTTTTTTTTTAACTAAATGACGCGTTTTTTTTAAAAAACGACGTCGTTTTGGGCCCGTGTCCACAATTCAGTGTGGACACGGGTCCAGGGCATAATTTGCCACCGCGGGACGACTTAAAGTTGACCCACAAATTTCGACCCACTTTTGACCAATCATTATTGTGTGGACCATGGTCCACACAAGTTGTATGTACCATATTTTGTATATTATAAAATAATGTACATTCAATACAAAAATAATGTACATTTAATATAAAAATAATGTACATTGTACTCAGTAGATGTACATTATATTATATAATGTACATTTAGTATATTAAAAATGTACTTTTTGTTATGGTCTACATAACATTGTGTGGATAATTTACGACTTTTGACACCCCTAATCTTATTAAAAACAAGGTGATTATTGTTTTTATCACCTCAAATGAATTACTTTTAAGTTCAATTCAAACCACCATAAACCCTTATTCAACTCCCTACTGAGAGAGATATAACCTTTTTTGTACCCTAATTTCATTTGTATTACTTGATCAAGATTTACTCCGTCGTTGCCTCACTTTTCTCTTGTTTGTAAATTATATATATATATATATATATATATATATATATATATATATATGGATGGTAGGGTTCTAGTGAGAACATGTGCTTAGGTGAGAACGTGAGAACACATCATGTGCATCCATCTAATATTTTTTAATGGTCTAAATTAGATTAAGTGTGTGCGAACGCGCATTAAATATGTGCAAACGCGATTTAGTGTCTTTGCACACATTTAATGCGCGTTCGCACACACTTAATATAATCTAGACCACTAAAAATATTAGATGGATGCACATGATGTGTTCTCACGTTTTCACCTAAACACATGTTCTCATATGATCCTAACTTTATATATATATATATATATATATATATATATATATATATATATATATATATATATGGAGGGAAGGGATCAGGTGCATTTGAGGCTTCCCGTGCGGTTGTGCGGTTGGAAGCACAGAGACTCCGAAACTTGTCTGTGTTTAAGAATGAGTAAACAGTGGCTAAAAACAAACAAAACAGTAAAGGTTAAGTTAGATTATCTGCACAACTTCACTTGCGTACAAAGAAATGTGGTTAAGAATGAGTAAACTGTGGCTAAGAAGAAACAAAACAGTGAGAGGTTAAAGTACACACTCATGCATATTAAGCACACAACTCACGCACATTAAACACATAACTCACCACTTTAAGTACAAAATTCACGCACATTAAGCACTACACACACATACATTAAGTACAAAACACACGCACCTTAAGCATAAGACTCACGCACATTAAGCATAAAACTCACGCACATTAAGGTTGTGTTGTTATTGAGCGATGCCCAATTCCTAACTCAAGTCCTACAAATGATAATACATCAGGTTGTTGTAGGCTCAAGCAAGCAACCAACAAGATTGAAATTCCTAACTCAAGTCCTTCAAATGATAATACATCAGGTTGTTGCAGGCTCAAGCAAGCAACAAACAAGATTGAATATGTCTCTGCATAGCATCAGAAAATAAAACACAACAAACTAAAGAACAAAAAAAACTCGAAACGCAAGGTGAAGAAAGAAGTACATACCCAGTAATTCAAGTGAGAAGAAAGAGAAGGGAGATTCCATGGCTGGATCGGACTTTGTGTGAAAGTTGGTGAAAATCATTAACATTACATACTCACACACATTAAGTACAAATCTCAGGCACATTAAGCACAAGACTCACGCACATTGAGTACAAAACTCACGCACATTAATCATAAAACCACTCACCTTAATTTTGACCTAGATGCAAAAATTACAAAATTGCCACCGCATTTTTTTTTTTTTTTTTTTTTTTTTTTTTTTTTTTTTAATTTTGGTAATCTTGGACGTTGATTTAAGCGAGATGAATGGCTCAGATTAAACCGCATAACCGCACCTGAGGTGTTCACCCGCACGAGAACCGATTTCTATATATATATATATATATATATATATATATATATATATATATATATATATATATATATATATACATAATAGTATTTTTTATGCGCGATGCGCAAAAAATAGGTGCCCAATATTAATACATTATATTAAAATTTTAAATTTATTTAGATTTTAGATATTTAAATTATTCTAAATTATAATAATAATAATAATAATAATAATAATAATAATGAACTGTGAAATTACATATATACCCTCAAAGATCACGGTCAACAAACTGTCAAATAGACGGAGGATTAAATTGTGTTAAAATTGCAAAGTTAAGAACTTAGTTGGTTGAAATTAAAAATCGAGAACCAATTTATAAATTTAACTATAGTCAAAGGACCATTTTGAGTATTTACTCTTTAAACATGTTTAACCAACTTGTTTTGTCTGACACATGTTCCACTAATATTGCAATTGCTGTATATGTCAGCTATTGTAAATTAAAATCTCCTCAGTTGTTTACTGTTCTGACCATATTGTTACTGTAAATTAGTATACCTTTACAGATCTACCTAGCTAGCTGTGTAGCAAAACCCAGGCCAACAGATTTTGAGTTCCACTATTATATTATTTTATTGGTTGTACACTTCTAGTTAAAAATTTATATAGTAACGGAGATTAATGTTTTGTACTATCATAAAAGCTTAAATAATATTTAGAATTGTAGAGTTATAAATATTATTTTAATTTGGTAAAAAATTAGTTGGGAAATATGAATATTTCGCACGATTGGAATCAAATAGTACTCAGTTTGATATGCGCAATTTAATTCGTTATTTTTGATGATTCATTGGTGTTAACGAATATTTTTTTCTAATCAAAATCATTTTGTTGTATTAAATCGTTGCTTAACGATTTGATTGATTTTGTACTGTTCGTGCTTAACGATTTGATTTCATGATTGGCGGAAGTTTCATTGCTTAACGAATCGTTGATTATACAACTCGTGTTCAACCATTCGGTGGAAGCTTCATTTCTTGATTCTTTGGCTGCATGCGTGTACTGTAAACATATTATGTTGCATTGCATGGTAATTAATATGCATTAATGTAATAAATATATAATATATATATTTTACTTAATGATTTCGCATGCGGTGTATAAACTTAAGAAGGTATATATATTGTTGTTGAGCTGGTCGCGGAGGTCACCATCATGATTGTTATTGAGCTTGTCCCGGAGGTCACCCTCGCGATTGCTGTTGAGTTGGCTCCGGAGGTCGCTAGAGTTTGTTTGTCGGGCATCTATGTGAGCATTGCCATTATATTGCCATTGATGTTCAGGTCACGGGAACCATGGGAGCCACTTGATCTAGATCGTGCCATTGCTTCAAGCTTGTTATTGGGAGAGAAAAATTTATGTTGTTGCCTTGAGTTGATTCTCAAGCTTTCAACGAGAGCACCAATGACGGTAAATACGTTACCGGAGTAATTGTATTAATATTTTGTATTGCTAAGAGTTCTAGTACAATGTTTCAGAATGTCCCCCCTCATGTGACATGAGCTCATCCTTTATATTATAAACTTGTAACGGTTACAATAATTGCACAACGGGCTCCTAGTAAGTGCAACTTAACGGCTGGCTCTTAATGCGAGGCCTCTTGTAACTGTTCACAGGTTCTCTGCTCTTGACCGTTACTGTTTGACTGTCATCACTGCTTTGATGGGTTAGACCAACTGTGTCGAGTCGAACCCATCCAGTACCTTGTCCAATTATCCTGTCAGTATATTTCTTAGAGCATAGTAGATGAATGTGGGTGAGCGCCTCTCAGGTTGAGTTCCAAAACGGTAACAAGCCCGTGGTTCATTATTGCACGGCCATGCAGCTTATCCTACACCTAGACTGGTATTGCAAGGAAGCAAAGTCATAGGTACTGAATCTAACTGATTAGCTAGTCTAATTCATGATATTATTATTAGTATCAAACATTTATCACTAGACCACTATAGTAGGGTGTTGAACTTGAGTCCTTCGTCCATGTGGACTGACCCTTTAGGCCTTGCACCTGCTAACCTTAATTGCTTATTAGTAGTACAGATACAACTTTATTTTCTTATATATGCATAGCAGACAACACCACATTTTCAAAAGATAGAGTGGTGGACTTAATTTGCCCTTCAAAGGCCACCCGCCAACTATTTCTTAGTCATTTGGTGGTGCTGGACTTGACCCTTTAGGTCTTCACACAACAATTATTTAGGACTAAATTAAGAAAAATAATCAAAGATTAAATTAGCTATTAACTCATAAAAGAATAGATTGTAAACAAAACTTTATTGAGACTAGTTAAAACTTCTTCAAATTAAAATTTCTTCACATGCATCAGTTCAAATTTCTAATTTAATGTTCAAATCAAGAGCAGTTGGCCCGTGTGAGTTAAAATTTGGCAAAAACTCTCTATTTGTTTTTTTACATCAGTAGGAGGGGGGTACCCAAACAAAACTATTGACGTTCATTCTCTCTGGTCCATTCTGCGGAACGCGTCTGGGAACTCCAACTCTATCTTGTTGAATGATATCCCGGATTTCTGAAGGAATCGTCGCATGGATAGTGAGCCCATTGTTCCGTTCCAAAGCTATCGAGGCCAGTTTATCTGCAACTCTATTCTGCTCCCTGTACACATGGGCATATCGAAACTCTCGCACACTCTCCGCCTCTTTAATGCATTGTTTAATAATGTTGCTGTCGCAGGGGATACCGTTAAGCGCACCTTTCAGGCTTTCGATAGCCCTCTTAGAGTCACATTCAATCCAAAGCTTGGTAGCTCCATGCCTTTTCGCTATCCTGATTCCCTGTAGAATCCCCCACGCCTCCGCATCTTCGATAGAGCATCGGCCAATGCTGTACGTGAAACTCGTGCACCATCTCCCCTGAGAATCCCATAGCATGCCGCCACACCCCGCTGCGTCATTCCTCTTGCAACATCCATCCACGTTCATCTTTAGCCAGTCGCTGTCGGGTCTCAGCCACCCAATCTGCCTCTCCGTCACCGGCACGTCTCTTGCCAGCGTGCTTGTGCGCGCTTTGAAAGCTGCATGAATCTCAGTGTCTTGCTTCTTCAGCCAGTCTAATTTTTGCTCCACCGGCATGGACGTGGAGTTGAATACTTCGTCATTTCTCCACCGCCACAACCACCAGAGTCTGATGCTGAATCTCTCTGGCCAGCCTTCATCGAATTCGGCCATCGTGTCCCCCTTCAGATTATCCGATAGCCAGTCGTTCCAGCATAAGGTCCGAAGTCGCGCCGCTGTTCGGCGGGGCAAGCTTGCTTCCCAAATGTCCTTCGTCGCAGGGCAACGTCGGAAGAGGTGATCCAGATTCTCCACTTGACCTGCACAGCGAAAACAAAATGCATTAGACGTAATCTTGCGGCGCATTCTCTCCTGATTCGGCGGATTTCAGGCCGGCTTTTATCAACGCATGTGGATCGTGACGGGGGATAGCATCTTCAACCTTGTCAAAGAGGCATTAGAAACAGGCAGGCTTCCGGACAACATTAACGACACTCTCATTGCACTCATCCCCAAAGTTAAAGCCCCGGAGAGTATCAAGCAATTCAGACCTATCAGTTTGTGTAACGTCAGTTACAAAATCATTACAAAAACTATTACTAACAGACTTAAACGTATTTTGCCAAAAATTGTAGGTCCGTTCCAAAGCTCCTTCGTCCCAGGCAGGCAGATCTCAGACAACGTGCTCATCTTCCAGGAAGTGATGCACACTATGTGAGAGAAGCGAGGATGTACCAGGTACATGGCGATCAAGCTGGACCTCGAGAAAGCATATGACCGGCTCTCTTGGGACTTCATCCAGGACACTCTCGAATGAGCAGGTTTCAATGCCCAGTGGAGACGAATCATGATGAATTGCATCCGATCATCGAAGTTGTCTATTATCTGGAATGGGGAGAGGTTTGAACCTCTCTCCCCCGAACGTGGAATCCGACAAGGCGACGCGATGTCCCCCGCAATCTTCGTCCTTTGCATGGAAAGGCTTAGTCAGCTGATCGTGGCTGAGACGGCGATGAATAGATGGAAGGGGATCAGACTTGTTTCCTCGGGACCTTTACTAACACACTTATGTTTTGCAGATGACATGATTTTGTTCTCGGAGGCTTCATTTGAACAAGTAATGGTGATTCAAGAATGCCTGGGCCGTTTCTGCATGGGCTCTGGACAGAGAATTAGTCTAAACAAATCATAGGTGCATTTTTCAAAGAACACGGACTCAGCTCTAGCGGATGGGATTGCTAATAGGCTTAATATCACAAGGACTAATGACCTTGGGAAGTACCTGGGGGTCCCAACACTACATGGACGTGTAACCTGCAACACGTACTCCGATCTTCTTGATAGGGTGTTGGCTCCTCTAGAGGGTTGGAAGGCCAAGACCCTCACTCTGGCTGGCCGGGTCATCCTTACTAAGTCGGTGCTGAGTGCCATACCAGTGTACACCATGCAGACGGCAGCCCTTCCCAAGGGAGTCTGCTTGGAAATCGAAAAGCGCACACGTAGATTCATCTGGGGTGGCACGGCTGAACAGTCTAAGATGAGCCTTACTAATTGGAACATGGTCACTACCGCAAAACAGAAGGGCGGACTTGGTATCCGAAGACTGCACGAACTGAACTCTGCACACATGGTGAAACTTGGATGGCGTATGAAGAAAGAAGCCAACTCTCTTTGGGCTCAAACCATAGCAACAAAGTACAGGCAAGGGGATGGTCACCAAATTTGGGCAACGGGGAGGCGCAAGGCATCGAATGCTTGGCGTGGGATTTGCGCGGCGAAGGACATCCTCGAGAAGGGGATTACTCACATCGTTCATAATGGCAAGACCACCAAATTTTGGACGGACAAGTGGATTACTCCAAGGCCACTGTATGAGATGAGGAACGCGAGTCTAAGCGTATCAGAACTTTACGCCACTGTATCCGATTATTGGGACGGAGCACGGGGCTGGAAATGGGAGGTTCTGGAGAATGTCCTCCCAACAGAGACTAGAGAGAAGCTGGCCAGTTTTATCCTAGCCGAAGATAGTTTGTCAGATGATGTAGGTTGGGGGCTGGAGTCAGACAGACGATTCTCCATCAAATCGACTTATGAGATGATTGTCAATGAAGAAGTGCCGAATGTTGACAAAGATTGGGGTATAATCTGGAAGCTTCACGTACCGGTAAAAACTCTCTATAGAAGGGCGGTAAACACCATTTTGATGAAAAATTTGGCAAAAACTTATATTTAATGAAGGCGCCAAATCATAACTAAAATAGCGTTGATGCACAATGCAACTCCATATAGCGGTGCATTGTTGATCAACATCATTTCGGTGTTGTAATGTTTGTTTCCTAGTTTGCCTCTCCTTTTTTATTAATTCTTTTTGTATTCTTATTTTTTTTATGTATTTACCTATTTTGTTAAATACTTAAACATAAAATTTGTATTATTAAGAATAAATCATACCATTTGAAAGATCTCATCCAAATGATTAAAACAAGACTAATATTAAATATATATTAATTAAAATCTAATTACATAAAAGACTAACTTCAACAAAATTAAATTGAGTATGATGAGAACTGTAATGAATTGTATTAAAAGTAATGAATGACAAGAATATAAGACCTAGGCATATATACAGGATTGGGAGACTTAGGAAGCCTAGGATGGGGAATCATAAGTAGACTCAAATACATAGATAGAGTCCTGCACAGAAATTTTAGTAGCAAAGGGAAAAACAGCTTCATCAAATCTGACATGCCTGCACACGAACACTTTATTAGTCTGTAAGTCCATATATCTATACCCCCTAAAAGACTCAGGATAATCAAGAAAGACACATGGAGAGGACCTATAGGACATTTTGTGACGATTATAGGGACGAAGAAGAGGATGATGAGAACAGAAGTTTTGAATTTCAAAATCTAATCTTACCAAAATACATCAGATAGAGATCTATAGAGAGACTTCCACTATAGTCTCATAAACTCTAGGTAAGACTAAACCAAAGGAAAGAGAACCACTATTACAAAGCATATAATAAAACATTATTAAACATAAATATTAATAACACTAACAAGGATAACACAGACAACCAAAGACACGAAGAAAAGAATATGAAGGAGGAGATTTATGCAATAGAGAATGAGGATTGGAGTTATTTAAAATAGCAGATGACATTCTGTTAATTAAATAAACCGCAGTTTCAAATGCAAAATCCCAAAACCTAGATGGAACAGACGCACGAGCCATGAGAGTGTGACCGGTTTCGACAATATGTTTATGTTTTCGCTCTACACGGCCATTTTGTTCGTGAGTATAGGCACAAGACTGTCTATGATAGATCCCTAATTTTGTGAGAGAGGAATGCAACTTTTTGTACTCGGCACCTAAATCAGATTGGATAGATTTGATTTTACGATTAAAGAGTCTTTCAACAAGAACACGAAAATTCTCAAAGATATCATATAGATCAAATTTCTGTTTCATGGGAAAATACCAAGTAAACCGAGAGAAATCATCACCAAAGAGAACAAAGTATCTATAACCATCAGAAGATAAGAGAGGAGCTGGACCCCAAATATCAGTATAGACTAAATCAAGAATGTTGGAACTAGAAGTATCAATACGTGGTAATGGAAAAATGAGCAGATTTACCCATTTGACACGCATTACATATACTAGAACTACAACGAATAACACTATTAGACCCACTAACCGAACAAAAGGGAAGAACACGACTAAGGACACGATGGTGTGGATGGCCCAAACGATCACGCTAGACAGAAGGAGACACACGAGCTGAAAGAAACGCGGAAGGTGACGAACTAGGAACTGGTAGTGTGTATAACCCACTAGAACTATTGCCCTGAAGAAGAATCTCCTTGGTGTTGATGTCCTTCATGACAAAAAAGGATGGGTGAAACTCAAAGAATATTTTATTATCAGCTGCAAATTTTTGAACCGATAATAAAGAGGTAGATAAAGTGGGAACATGAAGTATATTAGACAAATGAAACGACTAAGAGGGGGTATGAAAAGATACATGACCAATATGACTAATAGGCAAACATGTACCATCACCGACACGGAGTGTGTCATTACCATTATATTCATCCGAGATAGAGAGTGCCGCTATATCCGGAGTCGCATGATTCGTTGCACCCGTGTCTGGGAACCAAGTATGAGAATCCGGTGAAGAATCTGAAGGAGCTCCCTGATAAACCATATTAACCTGTTGATCCTTTTCATACCGTTTGTAACACGTATGTGCTGTGTGACCGAAGTTTCCACAAAGTTGACACTTCGGTTGGCGATTGTCGTTCTTACCACCACGACCATGACCACCGCCATTCCCGCGACGGCCGCCACTATTGCCACGAGACTGCCCGGATTTCTGGACAGAAAAAGCTGTCGGCGACGGTCCTCCACTGCGGACGACAAACTCCTCGGCACTGAGGAGGTCCGAGAGTTCATGAAGGGTCACCGGTGTTCCTCGGACATTGAGAGAAGATACAAGACCCCGAAATTCAGGCTGCAAACCCCGAAATACGTAAAGGTTTTGTTCTTCAAGCGGAAGGTGCCGGCCGGCGAGAGTTATATCCTCAATGAGAACCTGTGCCCGGACGATATAATCAGTGACGGAAACATCACCTTGTTTCAACGTCTAAAGTTGCCCGAGAAGGTTCAACGAGCGAGAACGAGACGAAGAGGCAAGTGCGGAGGTAACGGCAGTCCACACTGCACGGCTGGTGTGAATAGCCAAGGACATAACTTCATCAGACAACGATGACATGAGCATAGAGAGAAGTGCCTAATCCTGACGAACCCATGGATGATAAGCAGGATTCGGCAGAGGCAGCACTCCCTCTTCGTTGGACGAGATCGTGGCCGACGGGCAAGGATTGGTTCCGCCGATGAAACCCATTAGATCATGTCCGTTGAGAAAAGGAACAACTTGAGCCCTCCAAAATAAAAAGTTCCGATGAGTCAATTTGACGCTGATGAAGTGATGAGCCGTGGAGATGGTGGTTACGGTTGAAGTAACCGATGAGGGAAGGGCATCAGAAACAGTCCCTTCAGAGGAATTGACAGATCCGTTGACCATTGGATAGAAACCCTAGCTAGCTGATACCAGATGAAAACTGTAATGAACTGTATTAAGTACAGTAATGAATGACAAGAGTATAAGACTTAGGTATATATACAAGAAGAGACTTAGGGTCCGTTTGGAAAGCAGGAAAATGGCTTCTGGAAAATGTTTTCTAGAAAATGACTCATTTTTCGGAAAATATTTTCTAGAAAATGACTCATTTTCCGGAAAATATTTTCCTTTCCCGTGTTTGGCTGCACAACAGAAAACTGTCTTTGTGTGTTTGGTTCATTTTCCAGAAAATGAGTAGGAAAATGAACAAAATTGTATACTTCACCATTTTAATTATTATAATGCCAATGCGAAGAGAAATTAGTTTGTCCTATAATCTTCAAATCTATTTAAAAACCCAAACAATAAATTTTTTAAAAAATAAAATTGGTTTGGTTTCCAGCAAGAAATCAATCGCCGGAAATCATCAAGGAAACCAGATTGGTTTCCAAGGAAACCAATTTGGGTTTCCTTGAAACCAATCTGGTTTCTTTCTTGGAAAACCAGAGATTCTGGTTTTCCAAGTCGGAAAATCAGAGATTCTGGTTTTCCAAGTCGGAAAACCAAACTGGTTTCCGACTTGGAAAACCAGATTTGTGGGTTTCCAAGTCGGAAACTGTTTTCGGTGGTCGAGAAGGAAGTGGAGCGACGAGGTTTCCAGTGGTCGAGCAGAAAGCAGCGCGGCGAAGGTTTCCGGTGGTCGAGAAGGAAGCGGCGCGACAAAAAATCTCCATGGTTGTGCGAAGAAGAAGGAGGAAACGACGCCCTGTGGTTGTGTGAAGAAGAAGAAAGAACGCGGAAAATGACTTTCCCTTTTTTTGAGTCATTTTCCGAAAAAGTGTGTGAATTTTCCATTGACTAAACTTCATTTTCCTTTGACTTTAGTATTTTCCTCCCTACCAAACACTGAAAACCCGGAAAATGATTTCCAGAAATCATTTTTCGAGTTTCCAAACACACCCTTAATGAGACTAGGATTGAGAGACTTAGAGAGACTAGGATTGAGAATCATAAGTAGACTCAAATACATAGATAGAGTCCTAATAAGTATATCCAAAATTAATCTTTTTTTTTGAATGTTACTGGCCCTATTACATTGTAGTATCTGTTCATATACTTTCTCAACCTACTGAAACACAAAGAACCAATAACGCCTCCACTGAGGCTCGAACTCATAACCTTCCAAATGGAAGTCCAACCCGGGTACCATTAGACCACATAGTCTTGGTATCCAAAATTAATCTAAGCATACCTAATTAGAATTTAATACTCTCCAAGGCCACCCAAATTAGAAGAATAGAAGTTCAACAAAACTCTCTTGACACTAGTTAAAACGTAACTTCCTCAAATTAAGATTTCTTCATATGCATGCATTAGTTCAAATTTTTTAATTTAATGTTCAAATCAAGAGTGGTTGGTCTGTATGATGAGTTAAAATCGTAAAAATAAATTAATATCTCACTTAATTATTGGTTATTTTATTATAATGTATTTGTTTAAAGAGTGAGATTTATGACAGAAATATTATATTGATTATTTCTGGTAAATTTAAACATGTTTAACCAACTTGTTTTGTCTGACACATGTTCCACTAATATTCCAATTGCTATATATGTCAGCTATTGTAAATTAAAATCTCCTCAGTTGTTTACTGTTCTGACCATATTGTTACTGTAAATTAGTACACCTTTACAGATCTACCTAGCTGTACGTGTAGCAAAACCCATACAAGCCTGCACAGGCTTAACTTACTACAGTATTTGGGAGAAAATATCAATGTCCGGTTCGATTTTGACAAAGCAATATTGAGATTAATTATGTTCAAAGTAGGAAAATCCTTTGTACCACCAGCATTGAGTCACCTTCCTCTCAAATGTTCTGTCGGGCCAGGCCAACGGATTTTGAGTTCCACTATTCTTTCATTGGTTGTGGGCACTTCTACTACCCTACAAAACATTATCTCATTTCCCCACCAAGCCTGCTAGTGGACAACTAACGTTGTTGATTGCAAAAAAGCAGCTCTCTATAAATCCCGTGCTCCCACCCAAAAATTGTTACTTTTCAAACAGTGGCCGCCGCAACGCTGCCGGCTCTCATGGCATTTTCCACTCGTCTTTTCATCTTCGGCTCTCACTCGGGACAGGTTTTCACAGAGCTGCGTCATGTTAGGAATGGTTTACAGGTTTGTTGTTTAATTTGCTGTCTCAGTCTGGACAAATTAATTACAAGTTGAATACTTTGGTTAACTTCTCTTTATTTATTTATATATGTATTGTGTAATTGAGGTTGCATTGGTTGCTTAAGTGCAACTTCAAACTGCGCCCATAATGCCTTGGGCATTCCGACACGAATGAATCACCTTGACGTTGTTAGCACTAATCTCTTAGCTTAGCTTCAAGCATTGTAACACCATAGCTTCAAGGCATGTCTTTATCTAAAACCATAGTTAATCAAAACCCGGCCCTTTCTGTTGGGTGGCAGAGACCTAAAAGGCAAGTCTAGCACCAGTCTTTCTAATTTTTAGCGTGTTTAATCCTAACAAATGGCATGACTATAATTTTTGTCACAATAATAAACGTTTGTAACATATGTAATTTGTGTAACTGTATTTGTTCTAGCTTTGCTTACAAGTTTTGTATTAATCTGCAGACTCTATTTCTTGGTTGCCTCATTTTATTGTGTGCACTGGCAACAAACATTAGATGCTCAGATCATAGTTTTGAAGATTATTCAACCTTAAAAATCTCGAAGATGTCATCTACGCGGCCAATCGAAAACGCCTTCCGGCTTCCATCTCCGCTGCCCCAATGGCCTCCGGGAAGTGGTTTCGGCGGCGGAAAGATTGACCTGGGGGGATTGTTGGTGTCACAAGTTTCAACCTTTACTAAAATCTGGGCGGCCCAAGAAGGCGGACCTGACGGAATGGGCGCCACCTTTTTCGAGCCGGCCGCCGTACCGGACGGATTCCACATGCTCGGATGTTACGGCCAACCCAATAACGTGCCACTTTTTGGGTGGGTTCTGGTGGCGAAAGACGTCACAAACGGCGGCGGGGGAGCGGCTCTAAGGATGCCGGTAGACTACACCCTTGTTTGGAGTAGCGAAAACGCCAAGATTAAGCAGGACGGCGCCGTTTATATCTGGTCGCCGGTGCCCTCCGACGGCTATAAAGCTGTCGGTCTCGTCGTTACCGCGTCTCCCAACAAGCCCCCCCTCGACAAAATCCGATGCGTTCGCGTCGATTTCACCGACGACTCCGAAAACGACGATTGGATCTGGGGAGCTAATGGGCTCAACGTTTACTCTTCCCGGCCGAAAAACAGAGGAACTCGAGATTCCGGTGTAAGCACCGGCACATTTCTCGCCGGAGATTCAGTATCTTCTTGTCTGAAGAATCTTTACGCTTCCAATCCATCTGCAATGCCCAATCTAACCCAAATCAAAGCTCTGCTCCAAACCTACTCTCCATGGATTTACTTTCACCCCGACGAAGAATTCCTCCCTTCTTCCGTCACCTGGTTTTTCAAAAACGGAGCGTTACTCTACACCAAAGGCCAAGAATCTTCGCCGGCGCCTATCGAACAAACCGGCGCGAATCTCCCGCAAGGTGGCAACACCGACGGGGCATACTGGCTGGACCTCCCGACCAGCGACGCCGACAAAGACAGAGTCAAGAAAGGCAACCTTCAAGACTGCACATGTTACGTTCACGTCAAGCCGATGTTGGGTGCGACGTTTACCGACATTGCGCTGTGGATGTTTTACCCATTTAACGGTCCGGCCAGGGCGAAAGTTGAATTCCTGACGATAAAACTGGGGAAGATCGGAGAACACGTCGGAGATTGGGAGCATGTGACGTTAAGGATCAGCAACTTCAACGGAGAATTGAAAAGGGTATATTTCTCAGAGCATAGTAGAGGAATGTGGGTGAGCGCCTCTCAGGTTGAGTTCCAAAATGGCAACAAGCCGGTTGTTTATTCATCTTTGCACGGCCACGCAGCTTATCCTGCACCTGGACTGGTATTGCAAGGAAGCAAACTCATAGGTACTCAATTCAACTAATTACCTAGTCTAATTCAGGACACTATTTTTAAAATTGCACATGTTATTATTCCCCTAGTCACCTGGTGTGGACTGGCCACTGCTGAAAATTATGGAATTTTCAACCACCAAAGTGATCTTAAATCAAGTCGAAAGTCTTGTTCCGATCACTTTTGGTATTCGGAAAAATCTTTGTTGCTATTTCCCACCATTTTTTGCTTTCAATTTGAAGATCACTTTCAGGTGGTCGGAAATCTCATAATTTCTAGCCGTGAGCCCTTTAGGTCTTGCACCTATCAACCTTAATTGCTAAGCGCATCCTCAACCGTGAGATTTTTTTTGATCGATTTTTGAGATGTCAAATAGGTAAGAGGAGAGATGAAAATGTGAGGAAAAAAAAAAGCTTGAAACAAAAAAAAAAATAATAATGAATGTTGTATTTATGTGCCCAGCCTGGCGTGTGACGTGCAGGTGCCCGATTGGGCGCCTTATATGCGCCTCACGCGAGTTGGCGGATGCCCCTCTCTCTTTTGGTGGGACCCACAATTCTGAAAAAACATCAGAGAACCCACTCCTTTTCTTTTTTTCCCCTCTCTTTCATGTGGCAAAAAAATTTGAAAAATTCACCTATGCAACTTGTTCGTGCACTTGGGTCTCTTTTTCAAATACTATTTATTGAACCAGTGAGCTAAGCTCGTGCGAGCAACTTCCGACCAAATATCTTTTAGTCATATGATGATGCTGGACTTGACCCTTTAGGTCTTTGCCCGACAATTATAAACTCATTTCTTTTTGGTTCAACAGGTATAAGGAACGACACGGAGAAAGGGAACATGGTGATGGATACGGGGGCGAGTTTTTCCATAGTGTCAGCGGAGTATTTAGGGTCTGTAATTGCAGAGCCGCCATGGCTGAACTACGCTAGAGAATGGGGTCCAAAGGTGAGCTACGATGTTGCGAAGGAGCTGAAGAAGGTGGAGAGGTTCATGCCAAGGAAGCTGAAAGCTGAACTGGAGAAAATTGTTAGAAGCCTTCCTAATGAGGTTTTGGGCGAGGAAGGACCGACTGGTCCTAAATGGAAAGACAGCTGGAGTGGAGATGAAAGGAGTTAGACCCATTACCACAATTTATAATATATAATAAAATAAATCCTATTCACTAATTATCCTCAATTAGTTCGTCCCACTTTGCTTAAAATAAAAATATACTTATATTGTCACTTACTAATCCATTATTCCACTTAAAAATTTTCTAATGTTTTATTCAATTGGGTCATGATTTGGGGATCCACTGATTAATATATTTATTATTTTCATAAACTTATTTTACTACAGTAAGTATTTGTATTGATTTTTTAGTGATTAAATTATTAGGCATATTACGCATACCATATTGGTTTGATATTCTCTTACGTATGGTTGATTTTACGGTCACGGGGTAGGGTAGCTGAACGGCTGACCAATACAACCGTAAAAAGAAAAGTTAGAAGAGAAAGTTAACTAGTAATTGTAATATAATGGAATGCATAATCCCTTTTAATGTGCTCAGAGAGTATTTATACAAGATTTATGTGCTTTGGAAAGGAAAGAAAGAAAAAAACAAATTATGACTTAGGAAAGCTTTCAAACTGTCATGCTTCTTTCGTAATACCGAAAAGGAACTCCCGCGCATAATCGGGAAGAAACCTCTGAAAAATCTCATTTAATCGCCTCTGAGTGTGGCACCCGGTCGAGCATTCCAGACGACTGCCTTCACTGGTCGTCCAGCTGAGCCTACCAAATAGGTCATACGTCTCAGCATGGGGCCAGGCTACTGAATTCCTCCCATCCTCTGAAAACATAGTCAAACTATGAGTTCCGACCGCTAAGGTATACTCCTGACTGGGTACCCTATTCGGGATATCCATCACGTACAAATATCTTAATGACTTAATGTGCATATGAGAATTAAATATTCTAAAATTTGATTAACTCTCGAGTTTTGTTTGAAATCATAATTGACTTTTGCAATTTATGTTAATTGGATTTCTACACAAATTAAAATGTTAGTTACATATGGGGTTTACTCTACATTATTATACTTCTTTATATGTTTATTAGTTAGTTTAGTTCCGAATACTACTACTCCCTCCATCCCATTTTATGTGTTTAGTTCCGTTAATGATGCTTGACTGAAGTTATTTTTAATTCAATTTTTTCATAATATTAAGTTTAGTATTAATATACAAAATTTATATATTTAGAAACTACACTAAAAGTACTATTAAACACAAAAAAAAAAAAAAAATCAAATTTAAAAATAAGTAAAAAATAATAAGGAAAAAAAAAACAAAGAAGTTATTGGTTTGATCAATGAATAGTAAGTAAGAGTGTAAGACAGATAAAACGGGACAGAGAGATTACAAATTAATGGGAAAAAATTAATTAGACAATGTCTGAAGAGGTTTATATACACACAAAGACACAAGTTATATACGATTTTGTTTGTGGTAAAAATCAAATTGGAAATCAAACTTAAAACTTTGCGGTTGTCAAGTCAACAATTTTAACCAACTTGATTAAAATTGTCCACTTAGATTCATAAAGTCATTCATAAACTCTTGACATTACATGTTCCCGTCATACACATGTACAAAAACACATTGATGGTGTTTGGTAAATAGTTGTTAGCTGATTAGGTTAATGGATTTGACTAGTTGATATCATTAGCTGATTGTAGAAAAGTGTTTGGTAAATTAGTTATTATCTAATAGCTGATTACATGCAAAATGATTTTCTTAAAAACTTGATCTAAAAAACTACTTTGAGTAGATTTTTGAATTTTAACATTTTGGAACAATAAGTTAGTACAAAAAATTATTATTATTTTTTTTAATGCTACTAATTCTATTACCAACTAAACCGGATTACCGTCTATGCTACCAACTGATAATCAAATATTCATATTGATTGTTTAACCAAGTCAAACAGTTAATAGTGATCAAATAAGTCAAAATTAAATGATAAACTAATTAACTATGTTATCAAACATGGCATTGTCATTTATAACAAACATGTATGATCAAGTGCATACTATTGATCCTTAAAAGAAATGCATACTATTGGGAGACTATCGATATTTACAATTTAATTTTGGTGACATTTAATTTAATATTAATAATTAAAATTTATATATTTGAAATTGAGTTAATACCGAAAATGGTCATCGATTATGCTGATTATTTATTTAGTTTGTCTTAGATAACTTTTGTGACCTAATTTAGCCCCAAATTTGTGCATTTTTGCTTAATATAGTCCTCTCTTTGCATTCCCATGTTATTGCTATTAAATTGAAAGACATTTTGATAATTGTAAGACTTTATTTCTTAATCATCATTTTCAACATCATCTTTCCACAAAACTTAATATTGTTCATATCAAAATATTATACTATTTTATAATAGGGGAAATTAATATTTTGGTCCTTCAATTGTTTTTCAACTGTCAATCTAGTCCATAGTTTTCAATTTCAACCAATTTGATAATCGAATTGTATAAAAATTTATCAATTAAACCCTTTCATGGACTAAATTAACGAAATTTTAAAAATCATGTTGGTCCCTGAAAAGGTTTAATTGACGAAATTTTAAACAAGGATCAAATTAGCTAAAATTTAAAACTATGAACTATATTGACAATTAGAAAACAATTGGAGGACCAAAATGGGGATTAATTCTTTACAATATAGGGAAAATGGCGAGTTTGGTCCTGAGTTATAATGGTAGTGACGGCTCAGTCCCTGAGTTATGATCGGTTCCATTTTTAGTCCCTCAGTTATGAGCGAAGCGGCGCATTTGGTCCCTGACCGTTAAAACTGACGGAAAAATTTAAAAATATTTAAAATTTTAGGGGTAAACTACGAAATTCACATTTTATTCACTTTCTTATATTGAAACCACTTTTGCAACATTATTTTCAACTTCCTAGCATTGTATTTCAAGGTTCTTCAATTCCAAAAGCAATTCAATAATCTTCTTAGGGGACTTGTTAGTAACTTGAGTCTCGTATAAGGAACTTATGACTCAGTACAAACAAGAGAACACTTGATCATTGACTTCAAGCATGTAAAACACACCATCCAAGTTTTTGATTTCCCTTACTAAACATAATGGTAATCAAATCATAACTTTTGAAAATACAAAATATCAAATTTCTCAGTTATTCTTATGACAAATTCACCAAGGGAGTAACTTGAGATTTTTAATACGTAAAATTCTTTCGTAAACTCTGCAGTAACTTAATCAAGAATTGTATATCCTGACAATATTTGAAAATTATATTATATATATATCCATCACTTCATCTGTCTTCTTAAAAACCAGAGTAATGAATGAAGAACCTAATAAGACTCAGTTATGAAAATTCTAAAAACTTTTGTAACTTTTCAAAACGACATACTAAAAATATCAACTTATTCCGTTGGTGAATTTCTCATAAAAGCAACCTGAGAAATTTGACATCATTTTGTATCTCAAAAGTTCTGGTTTGATTACCTTTGTTGCTTAGTAAATAAAATTGAAAATTGATAGAATAGTGTGTTTCACACGTCTAAAGACAATGATCAAGTGTTTCTTTGTTTGTGCTAAGTCTTAAGTTTGTTATACGAGAGCCAGGTTCTTAACAAGTTATACTAAAGTTATTGAAATGCTTTTAGAACTGAACAATCTTAAAATAAGAAGCTAAGAAGTGAAAAATAATGTTGTGAAAGTGATTTTGATATAAGGAGAATAAAATGTAAATTTTCTACTTTACCTCTCAAATTTTAAATATTTTTTTTTTTTTTAATTTTTCCGTTAGTTTTAACGGTCAGGGACCAAATGCACCACTTCGGTCATAACTGAGGGACTAAAAATGGATACGGTCATAACTCAGGGACTGAGTCAAAATTTGGGTATAACTCAGTGACCAAAGATATAATTTTTCCTACAATATCTACTATACTAATAAGAGCCCAAGAGAGTTAGGCCTATAATGGGTAGAAAAAATGGCGGTCACAGATTTTAATCAAATGAATGGCTCAGATTGATAAGATTTAAATTTTACACTAAAATTTCCTAAAATACCCACACACCGTTACTAATTCCGTTAAAATTTTAAGAATTGTCGTTAGTTCACCGTTAACTTACTCATTGATTTCAATAAAAAAAAAAGGTCTTAGGTTCGAACCTCATCCCAATCACTGATTGACCTTTGATTATATTCGCTACATTGTCCTTACAATGTCTTAATTCAGTGAAAAAAAATTATTCATTATCAATAAATTAATTAAGAGAAATATTTTCATTAGTTATATTGTCTTTATTTTTCTCAAATGTAAAAATTTTTACATTCAAATTCATCAATTGATTATATTCACTATATTGTCTATTATCTTTTTTGTGCACTATTTTTCTAATTAAATATCAAAGTTATAATACAAAATAATGCTATATATTTATTTACCAAGTATTTTATTAATACCATGAAAAAATATATAATTAATAAAGCCAACCATATTAACTACTTGAGAGATTTTGTGACAAAGAGAGTATTCAAATCACACAACAAATTGAAGTGAGAACTATCCTGCAATGTCCTTGTTTGACAATCAGCAGTTAGCGGATTTGACCAACGAATTTATTTAATTATTAACATTGGGTAAAAAAAATGACCGCCAAATTATTAAATCAAATGAATGGTTCAAATTGTTCAGGTTTTAATTTTTTTTAAAAATTTTTCTAATTTATCCTTAATTATATGATTATCCATTTAACTTTTCCTTTAAATACCATTAATTCACCGTTAGTCTAATTCTAATATTAACGTCTAATATAGAATTATAATTACACCATTAATCTAATTCTAATATTAAAGTCTTAATAGAACTCAACCACAAATCCTAATGTCGAAATCTCCTCAAACAATATTAGTATATATTTAATATTTTATGTCCTAATTTTTATTTGTTCTCCCTTATGTCCCGTATTTGGTTTCAACCATACCTATACAATTATTTTATTGATAATTATAATCAATCTTGACTATATTATCTTGCATTTGTAAACTTAGAATTACCTATTTAACCCGCACGGGCTTAGCTCAATGGTTTAGTGGGCAGTATTTGGGAAAAGAGACCAAGGTTTGAACCTCGGCGGCGGCATTGCGGGAATTATGTCCAAAGTGGGCAGATTCCTTGTTCGCACCGGCATTTGGTCCTGTCTGCTGAACCATTGAGTCACCGTGATTTACAACTTCCTACAATGCTCTATCGGGTCAGAGTGTGGGGGGCTCTTGGGGTAGGGGACTCAACCTTTGAGAGAAGAATTACCTATTTAAATACGAAAATTCAACCTTCAATTATCTATGCATGAACAATTTCAATATAATCTTGCCGTAATATACTTTAAAGTACTTATTTAAAAAAAAAAAAAAACATTGGACATTATCCCAATCACGCAATGCGCGTAAAAAACTAGTATAATATAAAAGTTCAATTTTAAATTTAAATGAAATATTGAATTTTAGATTCTTTGTGGTAAGAAAATATACTAAACCGGATTACCGTCTATCCGAAGTACTTGAATTCTTAAAAAGAAAATGTTAATTAGAAGTTCTGAAAAAAAAATAAAATAATAAAACGGTCTAATAATACAGGAGAAAGAAGAACAACTCCATTATCATCTTCATTTTCACCTCCACTTCCTTGAAATCCTCAAAAGAACCCCTCTGCTGAAAAGATCCACATGATTATTCTCTTTCTTTTACTGCGATTTGATGCAGTGAGGACTGTGCTTTTTACCCTGTGAACTTTTCTTGTGAAAGTCTCTTACCTTTATTCGGCATTGCACCGACACAACTATTTCCGGGAAGTATTCTTACTTCTTCAGTTCCATTTCTTGTCCTACCATAAAATGTGGCTTCTTCAGGGATATAAGACAAAGGGGTTTTGTAAATTTTCGAAATTTAGATCGATGGGTCGGTGGGATATGGTTCACTAGTGCTATTCGTGAGTGTATCAGAAGAAATTTAAGGTTTTTGGTTTCAAGTTTATTTTGCATTTTTTGGTGAGAAATGAGTGATAGAGGAGGAATGGCTGCTTCATCCTTAGCTGTAACAGAGAGGAAACCTCAGAGGACCGGCGGCTATACCGGAATTTTCTTTCAGTTGTTCGATTGGAACCGTAGATTCGCCAAGAAAAAGCTGTTTTCCAAGAAGCTACTTTCACCAGGTTGGCTATTTTAACTCTCTTTTTTTCCTTAATAGTTCATGTATTTAATGTATTATTCTGTAACTATGTGTAAGAATTAGAAACCTTAAATTGTTTTTTCGTTTATGTGTATGTTGCATTACCTTAGTTCGGTCGAAACAAGGCTCAAAGAAGTTTGGAGAAGACAAGAAGCAAGCAAAGCATAGATTGGTATGCACTTTATGAGCTAATTTTGAAAGCATAGAACTGATTCGAGGCTCTGTTTGGCATACATACATAGCTTAAAAGCCAGTAGCTATTAACTTATTTTGAAACGCTACTAAAATAAGCTATTATTTTAAGCTCTATATGTTTTATGGACAAATCTTATAGCTTATTTGTGACTTAAATAAGCTATAAGTTCTAAAATAAACTCTACCGAACAGAACTCTATAGTGTCTTTAGTTTTGGAGTCTAATGGAGTATGAATGATATATATAGATTGCTGATGAGAACAGTGGGGGCTTTCCTAATGTTAAAAACAACATGGTTTGTGAGAAGAAGCCTGATATGAGATCTCCCGGATTGGTTGCTAGGCTCATGGGGCTGGAATCGATGCCAGTAGTGCCACGGGATAGGCCAAAGAAGGTGTCGTTGGATGGAACCGTGAGTGGTAAAGGAGAGAAACTTGGTAATGATACAGACAAGTCTGGAGGGGAAGAGCAAAAGTTTGGAAAAATGGGGGCGAAGCAAGAGTTTAGGCCTCGGAAGTTTGACAATATGGGAGTGAGTGAGAGACAGCCGGTTTCTAGATTTGGAACTGAGGTATTGCAAATAAAGAGTATGTTATCGCAACCTAGGAAGAACCAAGCGAAGCTTGCTTCTCCCGTAGTGATTCCTAGGAATGTGTCAGCAAGAAACGCGTCTTGGTTGGTGGGCGCTGCAGCTAGGATATTGGAGCCCGGGCTGCAGAGGAGTAGGATGAAAACTGCATTAGCTTACACGAACACTTTGCATCGACCTAAGCAAGAGGTAGTGTCGGAGGAGGCACCAGACGTTTCAGATTGCTCTATGTACTCTATGGGCTATTCCAACCCAGTGAAACATTCTTGTAAAAATTGCGGTAATTCTCTTGACATTATTGACTATAGAGCAGATCTAGAAGAAGAACCATCCACAATTCATTCACCTCTTTCAAATTGCACCGAAACTTGTCAAGTTTCAAAAAGAAGTATGCCGAGAGAACACATATTTTCCACTCAAGAAACTGAATTCAAGAAGAAACCGACTAACGGAGGCCTAACACCAGGGCATTTGACTAGCCAAGGGCGGAAGTTACCGAATAATGGCTCATCTCTTGGTCTAATGCACAACACTCAAAAACAAATTGGAGAAATGGAAAACTGGAGGAATGGAGAAGGAAAACTGGAGAAATGGAGAAATGGAAAACTGGAAATTGAAAAACAGAGAAATGAAGTAAACGACCCCATAGTTCCTCCAAGGTTGCAATCAAGGAGTTTGCAGAGCAAAAGAGTACCCTCAACGGCTAAAGCCATCAATGAGACAACAAATTTTGTTGCAATGAACAAAAGCTTAAGTGGGCAGATCCGAACGATAGTGCCAACAAGAGCAGATATCTATAATTTTGAAACGGAGAGAAGATTTCATAATAGAAGTGATTCCTTGTCAGCAGTTCAAAAGAGAAGGTTAATGAATACTAGAGAAGATGGAAGATTTTCCTTGTTGAAAGAATCTAGTGGTGGTTCCAATTCAACGAGGCAAAAGGAAATTGTACATCCTACACGTCCTATCAATCGGTCTTGTACTGAAAGTAAATTGGCACATCCACAAGAACCTAGTGAAATTTGCAGTAGACACAAACCCAGTGACAATAAATCTCCAGTAAAACAGAAGACTAAGATGCATGCAGAAGCTACAGGAAGGATGACCAGAAATAACTCGTGTTCTGATAGTACTCCTGGAAAATTGATAATGAAGGAAAGTAATGATAGTAAATGCTCTCGTAAACCCTTTGCTTTGAGGGGAGACAGATTGGGTGAAATTCTGGAGCAGAAGCTGAAGGAACTGACTTGCCATGAGGACGAGTTTGCTGCAGGAGTCACTACACCAAGAAAAACTACTGCTGTGATTCTTCAGGAACTAATTTCGGCATTAACAGAAGAGACACAACTTCATTGGGATGATTTTTCGGATAAATCTAACAGGGAAAGTGGTCTTAGTCATCCTACAAACATGTCACGTGAAAATGCTTCCAGAAAAGTCCAGGTGAGTGTTGTTCTTGGGTTATTTTAAGCCAATTTTCCCAACATTTATAAATTGTTAATGGTATTGATGGATTACTCAGTTCATATTTCAGTACTAGTTACTCATACAGCTTTTCAAATATTCAATTCTTTGTGTGTGCCCAGGCCAAAGAGAAGTCAGCCACAGATTCACGTGATATTGATCACTTCAGCCCGGGAACTGTTCTTGAAGATCCATTTTCTTCAAACGACAGTTGCTTCTCCAGCAGTCTCGATGAATGTTCAAGTACGAACTGTTCTTCATATTTGCAATATTTAAAGATTCTATACCTCACCATTATAAAGTCTATAACTTTTGCTTCCCATGTTCAATTTCTAGGGGATAAATCGATCGTTGAATCTATAGATTTCTACCACGATGAATCACGTTCATCAGATCCCAAGGCAGATCATCTGGTCTCCGCATCCCATTCAACCACAGGGGTTGCTGACCTTGTTAACAATATTCCCGAAGTTCTACAAAAAATCAATCTTTCTCACGGGCATTTGAAAGGCAGCAAGCTAAGCCATGCAAAGGAGGTACTTTTGAACGCTGAACTAATGCTTGGAAATGCAGCTTGGTGCAATCCTGCTATAGATAAAGGCTTTTCTGCAACACACTTTCTCATTTATGAACTCGAAACGCTGGAAAATGCTATATGTATGAGCTTCAACGCGTTTCTTGGTTTTGAGGATGCCAAACATGAGGACCGACTTAGAGTATTTATGTTCGATTATGTTCTGGAGTATCTAGACTCAAAATTTAGTCGATACTCTGAATCGGGTTTCAGAGCCTGGACGAATCTACTGCCTTGTTTGAACACAGAGATGCTGGTATCTGAGATACTCAAGGAGTTGAAAATGTGGATGGGATTAGCTGGGTTGGTCCCTGATGAACTAATAGAATGGGACATGAGTCATTGTTTGGGTAAATGGACTGACTTTGAGATAGAATTATATGAGAATGGTGTTGAAATTGATAGGGATATCCTCCATAGTTTGGTAGATGAAGTTGTATTAGACCTTTGTCTTGCACTCTGAGCCAGCTTCAAGTGATCCCTATCCTTGTACAAAATTTAATTACTTTGATTTGATATTTATTTAATTTATTAACTTTAGTTGTTTTACTTGGCCATTTTGCATTATAAGCTTGAATGTTCAGTGGTCATATTAAGTAATGTATGAAAAAGTGATATAAAGACTACCCTTATACAATAATAATAACAATAAAAACCAAAGGTAGTAGTATCATTTGATCTAATTTTCCTTTCTCAAATTCATTGCATTGCACCTCATAAATTACAATTCAGCAAAAGGAAAAATTGTAATTCCCTCTAACCAAACACTGTAATTCAGGCCTCTATTGAATTACAATCAAATTACATATAACCAAACGCCCTGTTAAATTTTAATTAAGGGTTGCCAAACAAGGAAAATAATATTTTTCAGACTTTTAGCAAAACAAAAAAGTGAGGGGCTGTTGTGCAGAGTAAGCATGTTCAGCTGAGTATGCGAATGCGATAAGTCTTTCGTGGACGTTCTTGATTTTTACAGTACTATTTTCGAAAGCTTAAATGAAGAAATTCTAAATTCAGATACCCATATATGAAAATCTTGAGCTATATCCTTGGAAGATTCCATGTCTGCAAATCTTTCTTTCTGCGCTCAATCAAGCACCCTCAACTTTCCGTATAATCCCGTCTTGAACCGCAAACCAATTCTCCATTTCTTGTTTCCAAAAGCTAAAATCATTGCCAGCTCCGACCACCCTACCCCCAACGTTGGCATTGATCCTAAAAAACAAGAAACTAATCATTCCAATTCAGCTATCAAAGCACCCACGGCTCCGTGGATGAAGGGTCCGCTTCTCGTGGAACCCAATCAGGTCATGCGCTTCTCGAAACGGAGGAGGAGTAGGAAAGACTCCACCTTTATCCAAAACGAAACCCCGGATAAGGCATTGACGAGTAAGGTGAGTGGAGGAAGAGGCAAGAAAGCGATGAAGAAGATTTTTCACCGCATTGAGAAACTTCAAGAAACTGTTGACTTGGAAGAGGAGAGTTGGGAAACTGAGGAAAAGGGAAAGTTCAAATTTACACCCGGAGCTTTGTGGGGAGATAAAGATTCAGACTTTGAGGAGGAAGTGGAGGAAATGGTGGATGTTCCTCCAACTTTGGAGGAGATTAGCCATGGAGGGAGTGAAGTAAAAGGGATTAGGAGAATGCCATGGCAGAGAGAGGAGGAGGGGATTGTGATTAAGAGAATGAACACAGAAAAGGCAATGACGGCTGCTGAGGCGATTCTTGATCGAGAATTTCTTGAAAGTTTGAGGGATAAGGCTGAGAGGATGAGAAAATGGGTGAAGGTTAACAAGGCTGGAGTGACTCATGATGTTGTTAATCAAGTCCGCTTGATTTGGAGGACTGATGAACTTGCCATGCTCAAGTTTGATGTGCCTTTATGTCGAAACATGGCTAGGGCTCGCGAAATTGTTGAGGTTGTAGTTCTTATAATGTCTAATACTATTATTCTGCTGAGATCTCATTTATAATTCTTTTCTGCTGATATGTTTATAAGCAGATGAAAACTGGGGGCCTTGTTGTTTGGAGTAAGAAAGATGCTCTGGTTGTTTATAGAGGGCACAATTATCAGCTAGGGTTCTATGCTTCTCCAAAGAAAAGTCGCAATCTTGTTGATGATGGACAGAATTCTTCATTGAGTGGTGAAGAGGAGAGTGTATCAATTGATGGATCACTCTATGAACGAGAAGCTGACAGATTGTTGGATGGTTTAGGGCCTCGTTTTGTTGATTGGTGGTATCCAAAGCCTTTGCCAGTGGATGCTGATTTGCTTCCCGAAGTGGTTCCGGGATTCAGGCCACCACTTAGGCGTTGCCCACCAGATGTTAGACCAAAGCTGACGGATCATGAGCTAACGTACTTGAGGAAGCTTGCTCGTCCTTTGCCAACTCATTTTGTGCTCGGTATTTCGTTCTTGCTTTTGTAATTTGTGGCATGTTAAAGTTAGAGTGGTTTGTTGTTCGAGTCTGACTATTTTATTGCCATGTAACCTCAGCGAGAAATAGAAAACTCCAAGGATTGGCTGAAGCAGTGGTTAAATTGTGGGAGAAATGTCATATCGCAAAAATTGCTTTGAAATGGGGAGTCCCAAACACAGACAATGAGCAAATGGCAAGCGAACTCAAGGTAAGTGGTATTCATGATTGAAACGGCCTATCTAATTTCATAGTCGCTATTGATAGCAATTGTAGATTTTAGTCTAACTGGTGTTTAATGAAATCCTCTGGTTGTTATGCAGAGACTCACTGGAGGAATTATTCTATTACGTAATAAATTCCTTATAATCCTATATCGAGGGAAGGACTTTCTTCCTTCTCAAGTGGCAACACTAGTGGCAGAGAGAGAAGCATTACTTATGAGACATCAATTTCATGAAGAATCTGCTCGGCTAGAAACAACTGAAATCTTTTCTGCAACATATGAAACTTCAGTGAACTCTGACATACTTGGAACTTTGTCAGAATTCCAGCTTTTCACAGATTATGCAAAACAGGAAGTTAGAAACGATGAGGTGAAGGTTCAGATGGAGACTCAAAAGGCTGGATTGGAAAAAGAACTGAGAAATCAAGAGTGGAAGCTTTTCATGGTAAGATATTACCTCTTGACCTTTTCCCTTTGTGTATGGTTGCTGTGGAATGAAAGATTTGTTTCTACTTGGTTTCACAGCTCAAAAAGAAGATAGAAACATCAGAAAAGGTATTAGAAAAGTTGGATTCTGCATGGGAACCTTCACAGCAGGATGACGATAAGGAAATAATAACAGAAGAGGAAAAGGAATGCCTGCGAAGTATAGGATTAAAGATGGATGGAAGTTTGGTCCTTGGTAATAACAAGCAAGAGTCTTTTTCTGCCATTTTCACATATCCATTATTGAGTTTAAATTGATCATAATAGACTCAACTCTACTGTAAACTTATTGTCCATTCTTGATAAAATATTTCCAAAATTTTAGTTTTATTGTGATGACTGCAAATTTTCCTTCAGGAAGGCGTGGTGTTTATGGTGGTGTAATTGAAGGTTTGCATCAGCACTGGAAGCACAGGGAAGTTGCGAAAGTTATCACAATGCAGAAAACATTTTCTCAAGTTCTTCAAACTGCACAGTTTCTCGAGGTAGAAAGTGGTGGGGTTCTGGTTTCTATAGACAAACTTAAAGAAGGCCATGCTATAATATTATATCGTGGGAAAAACTATAAACGTCCAAAGTTGGCACCTCAAAATCTTCTTACTAAAAGAGAAGCATTGTTCAAGTCACTTGAAATGCAGAGACTTGGAGTAAGTATATCTATTTCAAATACTTCGTTAGAGGTACTCTGAAAGATTTAAACGGTTTTGTCAGTACTAGAGCTAAGATTGTTTCGTCTTTTTCTATTTCAGTCATTGAAGTTTTATGCAAATCAGAAAGAGCAGGCTATCTTGGATTTAAAGCGCAAACTGGTATTCCTCTCTATCTCTAACTTGTTCAAGACATTTACAACATTTTGATTAAAAAACAAAACAAAATGCACTTCAAATAAGGAAAAAAGCTAACTTGAATAAAATTATGATTTCCAGCAATGGTTAGGAGAAAACAACAGGAAGGAAGACCCTTTCTTGCATCAAATTTCTGTGGTAACTGATGATGTAGAGAACAGCTGAGGGAACTCGGTTGGAGGACAGAAAACTGGTTTGGGTGGAATCTGCAAGGAGCCAATGCTTCCCTCCAACATCTCCACCACTCTTCTTATGGAAGGGCGGTCTGCTGGATTTGTTTGGATGCACCACAAACTAACCAAGATCATCTTCATTGCCATTTCTTTATCCTCCTCATCTGTGATGCCTTCAAGACTGAAATCAAATCCTTGCTCCAGATGCTCATATATCCAATCCGGGAAACACGAGTCACTTGTCTGATCCGTGTCTGCTTTCTCCCTTACTCCAGCCATGTCAATAACAGTCATGCCATAGCTATAAACATCAGATTTGTGCGAGACACTTCCAATGCTTCTGAAGAAAACTTCTGGGGCCATGTATCCTATTGTTCCTCTACCAAACGTTGATAGAGATACAATGCTCTCCTTTTTCTTGCACAGTTTTGCCAGGCCGAAATCAGAGATTTTGGGGGTGAAATCCTTGTCCAAAAGAATGTTGTTAGGTTTAATGTCAGAGTGCATGATTCTTGTGTTACAACCTCCGTGCAAATATTCTAGTCCTCGGGCAATGCCAATTGCAATCCGGTACAATGTCTTCCACTCCAACCGACAACTCTTATCTGGTGATTCCTTGTTGTCTATGTACTTGTCTAATGATCCATTCGGCATGAATTCATATATCAACGCTCTTTTCCTCTGATAACAGAATCCTACAAGAGTAACTATGTTCATGTGGGAAGTTCGACAAATGCTAGCAACTTCATTGATGAAATCTTCTCCATTACCCTTTGCGTTGGTCAATAGCTTCACAGCTACTGGGCACCCATCAGGTAACTTTCCTCGGTATACACTACCAAAACCCCCTTCTCCTATTTTGTCATTGAATGAATTGGTCATCTTCTTTATATCGGAATAAGTATATAGCTTGGTAGCATGAAATTCATTAGCCCTTATGAATGCTTCAATGTTTTCCAGCTTTTCATCTCCCCTTCTCCAGAAACTTCTCCTTTTGAGAAAGCAGATTGTAAGCACTGAAGTTAGTATTACTCCAAGTAAGCCAAACATGGGAACTGCAATTTTCACACCAGTGCTAAGCCCTTTTTTAGATTCTGCAAGAGGAAATAAATGTTAAAATGTTTGCAAAAGACTGATGTTTTGGTCACTATTTGAATTGTAGTTGAAGAGGTTAAAGGCCAAGGATGTTGTGGATAGATATCGCGGTGACTGTTAGTGCTGCATTGCTGATGTTGAAGATTATTTCTATGTTCTTGATTGGATAGTTATGTATGGGGCTAAGGGTGCCATTACAGCAATCTAGTTGAAAGCCAGGATAATTGCAGCAGCAGAAGATAGGGCTATGAAGAAAAATTTGAGACGAACATTAGAATGCATCTTTCAGGGGCAAGAAGAAACAAGATTTGACCTGCCTCAAATGTTGAAATGTACTTGAAGATGAAACTTTAAAATCTCAGAGAGCTGAAATTTCAAGAAACCTCAGTTTTTTATTTTTATTTGTTTTGACGAGGAAAACTCACAGCCACTACCTGTGAGTGTGTATCGAGTAAACCTCACATTGTGAACCTAGCCGGAAAAGGACCTGAGAGTAAAACTTACAATTTTATAGTTACCAAGCCAACAGTCTGACCAACTTGGCTGAGTTGCCTCAGAAACTCAACCAAAATCACAATATTATAGACTATTTGAGAAACTTAGTTCTATATTTCCTAGATTTAACTTGATCTGAAAATTTTAAAATTTTGTCAGCTTGTGAACACATGGATGGAAAGTTAGACAAGAAATCTAGTGCCATTGGGCACTAACCATTACAAAATAAAGATGATTTTTGGGAGTAACAAGGAAAACCTGTAGCCACTATTCATGTGTGTGTACAGAGTAAATCTCATCTTGTGATTTTAATCGGCAAAGAACTACAATGAGGTAAACCAGTCAAGGTCTGCAAAGAACTACAAAGAAGTAAACTAGTCTAGGTTGCACATATTTAACTGACTCAAACCAAAATAGCTGAGATTCAAACTCGTGACCTTGTGGTTAGTGGTTAAAGTTTGTATTTTTATTTTTTTAGTCATCTTGGATGGGATTTTATTGCAGCATGGAGAAGGGAAGGAAGCATACCAATGGTACCATTGCTATAAGTATTAGCCTGACTGTGAATGCGAGTGCAGATCGATGAAGAAGAAGTTCCATTAACACAGAAGCAAACAAATTCCGATGAATTCATCCCACCGGAACCGCATCGTCCCCCTGATCTCACGCACTCCTTGCATATCTCATCATTTGCCTTCCACTGCACTGGAAAACCACTAGCAATGGAGCTTCTCACCACCTCCTCAGAAAATCTGGAAGCTTCACCTAAAACCTCAAAACCCCCTTCATCCACAGTAGCAGAGATCTCATTCCCGCACGTTATATCCACCAACAAATCCGTAACGGGCGACGCCCCGAGCCCAAATCCATTCAAGCTGGAATTGCCTTCACTGCAGTTGAAGATGCCGCCGGGAACTGAACCAAACGCCGCACGGGTTGTGCCGTTGCAAGCCGAGCCGCCGGGATTGCCTTCACTGCAGTCGTATTTGAAGACGATGTTGCAATCGTCTCCACTGCAGTTGAAGATGCCGGGAACTACTGAACCAAAGTTACCAAACGATGAATGGCTTGTTGTGGCGTTGCAATCCAAGCCCAGATTATTGGCTTCACTGTAGTTCAAGACTGAGAAGTGGTAGGAAATTCGACCAATTGAGACGCGGTTTTTGATGGCGCAACCGTAGAACAGAGTGATGTTGTGATAGCCAGAAGGGACGTAGGTGAAGAGGTTGAAGTCCAAGGATGAGTTTTGAAGATGCAAGGGACAAATGTTGTTGTTTAACAGATCATCTCTGGCAATATTGGCTGTCTGGGAATGGTTGGTGATGTTAAAGATTCTGTACTGCACTGACCGGATTGTGATCTCCGGGAACTCGTTACGGCAGTTCAACTCGAAACCTGGGTGGCCGCAGAATGCCGGGCGGCTTCCTCCCCAGAAAGGGTAGCCTATGTTTTCAATATTGGCGCAGTTGAATGGCTCGCCGCAGGTTACATACTCACCAGGACTGCTATAATTATTTTGACAGAAAGTTGCAGGCGCCTGGATCAAGATGAGGATTGTGATGATTGAGAGCAATGGTTTAATACTAAGATTAGAACCCATTTTTCACAGAGAGGTTGGCTATGGCTCTGACCATGAAACTGTTAATCATCTATGATGCTGCATTGAATCAACTTGAAGGCCCAACTGCTGAGAGTCTTCATTTCTTGACTTACGGGACAAGCCAGTCTTCATTGACTTTGAGGTCAATAGGTCAATGCCAATGCTTAAATGTTTTCTTGGCCCCACACTCCTGTCTGACAGAACATGTGCCTTAACTCAGTGACTTAGCAGACATGACCAAATCGAAATTTAATAAGGAGAACAAGAAACACACCCCCCAACGAGGCATTTTACTGAAATTTATAATTTTAAAAAGTACGGCTTGTAAAGTCAAACATTAAATTCTGAATGGATAAATTTTTTTTCCCACAGTAACCAACAATTTCCCATGTATAATCATCTATTCACTATAAAATTTGTTTTACCACAATAAGTTTCAAAAATTAATTATACAAAAAAAGAAAAAAACAATAGGGGTTGAGCCTCCCAGGGAGGTGTGATGTTTGGGAAAATAAGAAAAACGCCTCCATGAGATCGCATGTTGGAATTTCATTCTTCTCAGTTCTCACTGACTAATGAGGGGGGGGGGGGGGGGGGGGGGGCAACGAAATATTTTATGCTACCATAAAAAAAACAGAATATTCATATCAACAAAGAATTTTTATAGTTTAGATATTTAATTTTTTGATGGCAACTGTATAATATAACAATTATCAATTGCACATTTTTATGGTGGTCAAATATGTTAGTTTGCAATGCCTCCCAACTCTATTAACAAATCCTACACAGACTGTCATTCCACTTGATGTGCATAATGGATTTGATGTCGTAGTACTTATGATACAACATGCAATGGGTCTAAGTTCTAAACACTGCGTAGAAATAACCAGAAGATTGATCTTCGACACTCCAATGGGTCATATCCATAGCGCATACCGCATTGAACACTGGAAGAGTGGCAATACTTCATACAACAAACGTCATGTCTTGGTGAATTGCATGATTATGTTACCCCAGAAGTAAATGTTGTGCCACAAATTCCAAATGCTGCAGCATTTGGTGCATACGAAGAGTATGCTGATTTTAGTAACTTTGGTGCTTCAATCGCCCAACATCATGTTAGTAGTGCTAGCACTTCTTTGCCAACAACATCTCACCTAGTTGAATTGTCGGAGAGTACGAATTCAGAACACGAAGAGATACTCTCACAAAGTTTAGATAGTTTGGATGAAGAAGATACAAATGACCATTTTTCATTCGACTTCGGGTCATTTCTGGAAACACATGAAATTAGTTTTGAAGATGAGCGATGACAAGGAAAAAGGGTTGATGATTCTGAAATTACTTACTATCATGCTCTAGTTTCATTTAATACCGGCTATAGTCAACAAGACGATGATGAATCAATGTTGTCGTACGACCCGACAACAAATGTGCTCAAGGCCGGAGTGATTTTCACGGGGTTTGACAAGCTATACCATATTCGGCACAAAAGATAATTCAGAAAAAAGCACAAGAAAAGCACGCCGTGGCGAGTGGTGTGTTTTAATTACTATTCGGCAAAACAACCATATTTTTGGTCATTGTCTGCATGAAAATTGCAAGGGGCATTTGATGAATGGAAGATCACAAAGTACACTGGCACCCACATCTGCGAACGTGATTTCAACCATGGTGGGGTTGACAAATTAATCATAAGTAGACTAATTGCCGATTTGGTTTTTCCTTTGTGAGAGTATCTCTTTGTGCTCTGATTTTGTACTCTTCGACGATTCGACTAGGTGAGAAGTTGTTGGCAAAGACGAGCTAGTAGAAGTGTCTCCACTACTAACATGATGTTGGGCGATTGAAGCACCAAATTTACTAAAATCAGCATACTCTTTGTATGCACCAAAGGCTGCAGCATTTGAAATTTGTGGCGCAACATTTACTTCTGGGGTAACATAAACATGCAATTCACCAAGACAAGATGTTTGTTGTACGAAGTATTGCCACTTTTCCAGCGTTGCAATGCGTTATGCGCTATGGGTATGACCCATTGGAGTGTCGAAGATCAATCTTCCGATTATTTCTACGCAGTGTTCAGAACTTAGACCCATTGCATGTCGTATCACAAGTACTACAACATCAAATCCATTATGCACATCAAGTGAAATGATAGTCTGTGTAGGACTTGTATAATAGAGTTGGGAGGCATTGCAAACTGACATATTTGGCCACCCAAAAAATGTACAATTTGATAATTGTTGTATTGTATACCCTCCATCAAGAAATTTCTAAACTATAAAAATTCTTTGCTGATATTAATATTTTGTTATTTTTTAAGGTAGCATAAAATATTTCGTTGCCCATTTTATAATGTGAGAAGAATCGAATTCCAAATAACATGCATCTCATGGAGATAATTTTTTTTTTTTTTTTTTTTTTCCCAAACATCACGCCTCCTTGGAGCCCAACCCTTAGTTTTTTGTATAATTAATTTGAAACTTATTGTGGAAAAACCAATTTTATAAGGAATAGATGATTATATATGAAAAATTGTTGGTTATTATGGGAAGTTACACTGTTTTAAAGAGAAAATTACACTTTTGGTCCTATGACTATAGGGGTGGTAATTTCAGTTCGTGACTTTTAAAACTAACAAATTTAACCTTTTAGTATGCTTTTTTTCACACATTTAGTCCTTCCGGCCAATTTGTCGGTAGATTTTGACCGGAAAAACACATTCATTTGTTTATTAATTTTTTTTTTTGGGGGGGGGGGAGGGGGGGAGGTAAAATGGTCACTAATGTCTGAGATCACACTCTGTACATCTTCTTCCTTCTTAAACCAGAAAAACACATGGTCGTTTAGAGCATATTCTGGTTTGCAATCCACCTTCCAGCTCCATGAAAGTTCTTGGATAGCTCTCATGCCGGGAAACCGGCCTGCAAATCTACCCAACAAGCAGTATGTCTTGACTTCTTCAATCTCCAACACCTCATCCTTCTCAAGTTGGAAAATTTCTTCTTCAAATTCAATAAATTCCAGCCTGCAATCCTCACTCTCCATCGCATTCCCAACAACAATCGGTCTCTGAATATTCATTCTGTTGGCCGTAGCTGTGGTCTGTTTCTTGTTAACATTTTGTTTTGGAACCCACTGCAATTTTCTTGTGCCAAACACTTCATTCTTATCCGCCCCATTATCCATCGAAAAAGTATATGTCGAACCCAGCGTACGGGAGGCAGATGAGTCAACTGTGTTCCCGCCCATCTGTTGACCGTTCATGTTCACCGGAACAACTGAAGACCCTGCGATATCCCTACCTGAGAAGCCATTGTTCTCCCTCGTATTACTAGTTCCCAGATTCCGTTGGGTACCCTGAGCATTAACCACCCAGAAATCGATCGCACAACCCCTGTTCCGACATCCAAACTCACCGGAGGATTAGCAACTGTAGCAAGCTGACCAGTCGTGTTCAACACAGACCCCTGAACCCCATTCGCACCTCTACTCACCAGCGCAAAGTTATCGGACGTGTTTCCAGTCCTTAATTGACGTTTAAGGTGGACGTTATTTAAGGTGGGAAATATAAGCCACCGTTTATCCCCTTTTTTCTTAGACATTGGTGACCATTTTACCCCCTAAAAAATTAATAAACAAATGAATGTGTTTTTTTGGCGAAAATCTACCGGCAAATTAGCCAGAAGGACTTAATGGGTGAAAAAAAAGCATACTAAAAGGACTAAATCTATTAGTTTTAAAAGTCACGAACTGAAATTACCAACCCCTATAGTCATAAGCTCAAAAGTGTAATTTTCTCATGTTTTAAATTATAAAATCAAGTAACATGCCTCAATGAGAGTCATGTTTCTTGTTCTCCTTATTAAATTCTGATTTTTGTTGGAACGAAACAAACTTTATGGATAATTGATGCTCATACATAGAAAATTGTTAATTAATTAGGGAAACGAATATAATTGGAAGTTATATTTCTATTAACATCTAATATTCCAACATGGACATGAGACGTTATTTCGCCTATACCGTTAACGAAAAAAAAAATATTGTATGCAATTGTAATACATACAATATCAAATTGATACGCATGTTTTGCAGCGCCATCGTGGGTTAAATATTTACAAATGCTAGGCTCAAATGTGTTGGAGCTAATGTTTTTTCAAGACTGTCAAGGTGCCAAAGGATATACGACGGAGATCCTACATCACGGCCTACAAGTTATTATTTATCAATCACGTAACTCATTTTATTTAATTACTTTTTTCACGTGGCGGAATCGCCCTCCGTCCTGCCCTTGTGGATGGGCACCACGTGCCGCGCATGGCGGGAGACCGGCATGTGCCATGTGCTCCCTTCATCATCCTATAAAGACCGCATTAAATGCTTGAAGGAAGACTTTTGGCATCTTCAACACACTTACATTTAGCTCGTGACCCTGTGATTCATTGTCATGCTACCCAAGCCTAAAGACTTAAACTAACAAGCATACTAGAAAAAGAATCTGCTTATGGTCCGACCTTAGTACTTGTACGTATTTGTGAGGACCATTGTATACAACACATCACTCTTGTTTTTAGCTTGCAATGATCAAAAGCATTTGCCGGGTTTTACTACATGCACTATCAGTATTAAAATTACGTCGCCAGTAACAATGGTAATTATATCAATATAATTTCGTTATTATGTGTTTCTATAATTTAATACATTCAATACAGTTATCTTTGATACATTTAATACATTTTTTTTTCTAGAAAATTCCAAATTGCATGCATCGTCATCTAATGCAAAATTTGACTACAAGTGCTATTTTGCACCATGGTCGCTCGGTAGGAATTGAAGTTACCATTGAGAACAGGCACTTCACTACAAGAACGTCAAATTTCAAGATAGAGAATGATTTATATCATGGAGACATTGTACTTTTTAGACATATTGGTTTCTTCACTTTTGAAACTTTTTTCTACTATGGCTACAAAAGCGCCACCTACTTCAACGGCGAGATTAAACTGGAGCCAAATCGTTATGGGGATTACATAACATCTCGCCATTATGAACAAGGTAATATTACACTATAATCCATAAAGTATAGATTGTACACTTAACTACATGTATTAATTCATTTTTTGTTATATTTTAAACCAAATACGTGTCAAGTCGATGCTTGTTATCCCACCATCCTTGTCATTTAATAAATTACAAAGACGACACTGTTCTTGGTATATTGATTTCTCTAAACATTCAGTGGTAAAAAGCAATATACATTAATGTATACATTCAACTTTCGTCAAAACAATATTTTTATTTATTAACTTCTTCTTACATTTCTATAACATGTTGTCTTGTGTACATTTCTCAACAACTCCGACGATTCAGTGACACTTTAAAACTAATTGTTGGAAATAAAAAAAACTAGAGCTCTACTTAGATGCAACATTATTCACGCAATTGTGGAAGAAATAACAATATATTTTCAAATTGATGCAACAGATAATGTTGTATTATTCAATACACACGACAACATCGTACTAATGATGTTGATTGGTAACTGTAATGTTGAGAATATTTATCTCATGATCGGTTGGATATTACATTCATGACAATATATATGGTGAACTTGTAAAATGAATCAGAATTATGAACACAACAATTTACTACTCTTTTATTTGCAAGCATATTATTATTATATTTATTTTTAAAATTTTAAATTTTTACACAATAAGTAATATTATTTTATAAATAATTTGACTATTAATTATTTATTATTACTAAAGTAATCATAAATTATTTTATCTTATTAAATTACAACTAAAGAATAATTACTAATTTTATCTAAGTACAGAAAAATTGTACTAATAATGTAATTATTATTCATTTCATAACTTTTATGATTCTTAATAATTAAACAATTATTTTTTATTATTTAATAACACTATTTAAAAAAGGGTGATGCTATTTGCACCACCCCAAGTGAGTGTAAATAACTTTGAAATTGTAAAAAGGTGAAAATTTACAGATACATAAGTAGTGTAAATAGAAATATTAAAATTTCAACAGGGTATCTGGTCAAATGTAATTACGAGATTTCATAATAATTTTTAAAGATTAAAATGTACCGTTAATAATTTGTTAATTAAATTTTATTACTATTTTTTTTGTCTAAATGTAATAATTCACTAATTATTATGATATATTTAAGTACAATTCAATCAAATTCTACTTGAGTATTGAATAATCATTCCAATTTTTATGTGAGTCAAAATAAGGGGAATTTCATTTACACCATGCTTTGATAGGTGTGCTAGCTTTATAGGTGGTGTAAATAGAACAACTTGCTATTTGCACCACCTTCATTAAAGTTAGTTAAATATTAGAATCTAGGTGAATACATTACTGTTTGTGAGAATATTTTTTTTTAATCTTTTAATTAGTTTTATGGAATGTGCTTAGTTTTAATTCGTGTTTTTATTTAAAACATTTATTATTTATTTTTATTTCAAATTGTGATAGTATAATAATTTTGTCCATAATATTGTTTAATTATTTTGTGTAATGTTTAATGTTTAATAAATTTTAATAATAATATTAATTTAATTTTTTGTTATTCCAATATGCTTTATAACACAAATTTTTTTGTATGCATTATTTTACTTTTTATAAAAATATAATAAATTAATTTTGAATCGCAAAAACTTGTAAAAACACATTAACATCACATAACAATAAAATATAAAAAGAAAATTTCATTTAATATCAATCCAATATAACATTCTCTTGAGTACAATTAGAGCGTATATGTTCATTGTAACTATTGATTCGATTCACATATGGAGTAATCCATGCATCTGCACAATCATATTTAAAATAAGTCCATTGTAGAGCAATAATAGGCATTAGGTACCCTCCTGCCAATGTTACATTAACATAATGATTATTATTAACGTAACTAATGACAATTGCTACATGTTCGTACCAAGGTAGTGCGCTATATCGAAGCGGTAAATATGTCGTATTGTCGGTCATATTAAAAACATTTAGTATCACATTGTATCTGTGAGCAATTAGTACATATATCTCCGGCATCGCCATCTAGTGTTCAACTGGTGCACACCGATCGTGCACACCGATCTATTCAAACAAAATTCAACGAGTTATAGACGATATACCATCCTTGAGTTCCGAACATGTCGATATATTACATCTTGTGAAATTCTAGTTGTTCCATTAAATTAGATCAAATTTTGAATCATTCGTCCTCCGAAAACCAAGACAGATAGCTAGCGCTAAAAATAAACAGTTTTCGTCAAATCTCACATATTGCACTTGCATGATGAAATGATTTAATATAACCGGGAGTTGATGAATTTATGGATGTAAAAAATGTCTATCACTTGAAGTTGATGCAGCTGAACAATTATGTCTACTAGGATCTTGAGTGGGCATAATTGGATTAGTTTGAGTTTTTCTGAAAAATTTGTTCTTTGAAGTCGGACGCCCACGAATATTTATTTGCACAACTGATTCACAGATCAAAGTTATAGATGGCACAATCATCTCCCTCATGTTTCTCAATATACTGAATTTACCAGTTCTTGTTTGTTTCTTGAACTTATTCTTAAACATATGAAATTCATGCTTAAAACCGAAATCCTCATTGTTTAAGAGATGGAAGGTGATAAGTAGAGTTTTCTCTAAAATATATCAATCGAATCAAGTGGGATAGGATGATCATTGTTAAAATATGTTACCTGCTCATGTGCACATGGAAGCCCACAACTTGTGCGCAATCAACATCCACAATTTTCAAAAATAACCCGCCAGCTTTTGACCTCTCAAAGTCATTAAATATGATATTGAGTGGATGAATTGACACAAATCCACGCAATTCTTGATAATGTGAAGTGCTGAACCGATGTCAAAGGATAATTTTGTTTTGTTCAATACTTGATTTGATTGGTGTGTCTTGTGACTGAATGACTTAGGTCGATATAAACGAGACATATATGTTTCATGATACTAAGACTCAACTAATGCATTCCATGATTGTGGAATAAATCTCAATAGTTTCATCCTACAAATATCAATGTTGACTAAAAAATTTAATCACACAAAAAACATCTAATTTTTTGTGTGATTAAATTTTTTAGTCAACATTGATATTTGTAGGATGAAACTATTGAGATTTATTCCACAATCATGGAATGCATTAGTTGAGTCTTAGTATCATGAAGCATATATGTCCCGTTTATATCGACCTAAGTCATTCAGTCACAAGACACACCAATCAAATCAAGTATTGAACAAAACAAAATTATCCTTTGACATCGGTTCAACACTTCACATTATCAAGAATTGCGTGGATTTGTGTCTATTCATCCACTCAATATCATATTTAATGACTTTGCGAGGTCAAAAGCTGGCGGGTTATTTTTGAAAATTGTGGATGTTGATTGCGCACAAGTTGTGGGCTTCCATGTGCACATGAGCAGGTAACATATTTTAACAATGATCATCCTATCCCACTTGATTCGATTGATATATTTTAGAGAAAACTCTACTTATCACCTTCCATCTCTTAAACAATGAGGATTTCGGTTTTAAGCATGAATTTCATATGTTTAAGGATAAGGTCAAGAAACAAACAAGAATTGGTAAATTCAGTATATTGAGAGGTTAAGGGAAATGGTTGCATGATCTACAACTTTGATCCATGAGTCAGCCGTGCAAATAAATATTCGTGAGCGTCCCACTTCAAAGAACAAATTTTTCAGAAAAATTCAAACTGATTGATCCAACTATGCCCACTCAAGATCCTAGTAGACATAGTTGTTTGGCTGCATCAAGATTTGCCGAGCCAAATGATTTTTAGTTTCAAAAACCAGCTCGAAACAGTTGTTCAACTGCATCAACTTCAGGTGATAGACATTTTTTACATCCATATATTCATCAATTTCGTGTTATATTTCATCCTTTCATCATGCAAGTGCAAGATGTGTGATTTGACAGAAATTGTGAATTTCAAGCAATAGCTATCTGTCTTGGTTTTCCAAAGGACAAATGATTTAAAATTCGATCTAATTTAATGGAAGAACTAGAATCTCACAAGATAGAATCTACCAATATGTTCGAAACTCAAGGATGGTATAACGTCTATAATTCATTGAATTTTTTTAAATCAAATCGGTGGGCACCAGTTGAGCACTGGATGACTATGTCGGAGATGGGTGCACTAATTGCTTTCAGATACAATGTGATACTACATGTTTTAAATATGACCCGCAGTACGACATATTTACCGCTCCCATATAGCCTACTACCTTGGTACGAGCATGTAGCAATTGCCCTTAGCTACGTTAATAATAATCATTATGTTAAGGCAAAATTGACAAAAGGGTACCCAATGCCTACTATTTCTCCACAATGGACTTATTTTAAATATGATTATGCAGATTCATTGATTAGTCCATATGTGAATATGATCAATACTTACAATGAGCATATACGCTCTAATTGTACTCATGAAAATGTTATATTAGATTGAAATGGAATGAAATTTTGTTTTTATATTTTATTGTGATGTTAATGTGTTTTTTTAATTTTTAGCGATTCTAAATTAATTTATTATATTTTTATAAAAAGGTAAAATAATGCATACAAAAAAATTGACTTATAAAGAATATTAGAATAACAAAAAATAAAATTAATTTTATCATTAAAATTTATTAAATGTTAGATACTGCACAAAATAATTAAACAATATTAGAGACAAAATTATTATACTATCACAATTTGAAATAAAAATAAATAATAATAAATATTTTAAATAAAAACATGAAGTATGTACTTAAAGTTAAACACATTTCATAAAACTAATTAAAAGATAATTAAAAAATAATATAACAAAAAGTATTGTATTTATCTAGATTCTAATGTTTGACTAACTTTAATGAAGGTGGTGCAAATAGCAAGTTGTTCTATTTACACCACCTATAAAGGTAGCACAGTGCACACCTATTAAAATATGATGTAAATAATAATAAGAGTGGTGCAAACAGAACTCACCTTAAGAAATCATTTTGAATCAATTATTATTAAACATTAATTACAAATAATTGTTAATTACATATAACTTTTCAAATTATTATGTAAGAATTACTACTAATTAACTAACTATTATGCTTTATAAATGATTAAGGGATGAGTTTAACAACATCATTACTTTTAATCGTATACTACTACCTTTTTCCCATTATAAATATTGTTGTTATAATACTATACAATACATCTATAATACCATAGTTTAATACCTTTAACTAATTTTTCCTTAAAAAATAACATGCACTCTGGTAGTATTATTTTTTTTTTTTCATGAAAATAGATTCCCTGATTTCTCATTTTCCATCTATGCACACTTTTCAAAAGCTCCTATTTTTGTATCCGAAAACAAAAAAAATCTAACCGTGTTTATGATTCTGGAGATAAACACACAAGAGAACAAAATAACCAAAAAGACTAGCTAGGAATAAAGAGCTCAAGACTACAAAGGAAAACCTGGCCGGAGAGATGATCTCCGGCAACCCGCACTGAAGCAGATCCCATGCAGCCAGCCACCACAGAAACAGAGACGAAAACCTCAGCGAAAAAGCGCGAACAGTTGACCTGGGATTCCAGATAAACTCTCCAGAGAGTTTAAATGGGGTTTCCTCCCGGAGGTACGTCGAAAGCCTTCCCGGAAGTTTCCATGGCCAGTATATCGGAAACCAAGTCTGAGCCATCGGAGCTCTACCCCAGCAATCGGCCACCACAGAAAGAAGCGAACAAAAACTCTGGAGTTTGTGGGAGAGAAGAGGGAGAGACGAGCTGGGTGAATATGGCGTGAATGAATATGGGTGAGAGAGGAGAAGAAAGGTTGTGAATGAATGAGAGGAAAGGCCGTGAATGTGAATTTAGGAGAGGAAAGTGCGTGAATTTGTAAAAATCAAGATAAATTTTCACGACCATTTTTCAATGAAGGAAGGCGGAAAGTTTTTATTATTATTATTATTATTATTATTTTTAAAAAATTTTAATTACTTCCAACAAAAGTCAATGTGATTTTTAAAAAATAGTAAATACCCAAAATAGTCCCTCAACTATAGCTAAATTCACAAATTGATCCTCGATTTTCAATTTCAACTAATTAAGTCTTTAACTTTGTAATTTTAACATAATTTGGTCCTCTGTCTATTTGACCGTTTGTTGACTGTGATTTTTGAGGATTTGTGAATTTAGCTATAGTCGAGGGACCATTTTGGGTATTTACTCTTTAAAAAATTACGTCTTTATTTATTATAAAGGATGCAGTTTTTTTATTAATTTATTTATGATTATATCACCGCACATTTTCTTTTAATAATATATTACCTCTCTTTGAAAAATAATAATCTAAAATCATATTTATTTGTTCTTTTTTGTACTAGTGAAAGTGCACTAATCAACACTAAAAAATGAAATGACAAATAAACAAAATGCAGTTAGTGATTTGTGAGGTTTATTTCTCCTGAGTGTACTTCAAATATCATCAAATGAACTTGATAGTTGTGCACGATACACTTTTAAAGTCTTTTTCTAGATTTTCTTACTTTACAACTATTGATATTCTCTATATCAACGACTAAGATTAGTCCACAAATTTTACTTAGACGAGTGTTTCCACAAGATCTCATCCCTATATAAATATGATACATCATCCACTGTATTAATTACATAGAATACCAGAGTATATGCAATGATCCGAATGTCGTTCAACATGCCATTTTCCTTGTATTTAATTGATTCAAGTGTCTGACTAAGCTAGTTAATTTGTTTTGTCTCTTCCACCTGTTTGAGTAACTGCATAAACTTAGTTCGTTTCTAAGAAAATTGGAGTCCTGTGTGAAAATTCAACATGACCCCCTTTTGTATAATTATAAATATATATAAAAGATATATTATATTGTATCAAAATATATAATAGTCTATAAAAAATTTATCATTCAAATTTTCTTGAGTCTTCCTTATAATCAATTGAGTCTTTCTTACAATATACTTGATTAGAAGTAAGATTTCAACAACTTCAACTTTAAAAAATTTCTTTATGCATAAACAACAGTAATGAAAATAGTCAAGACTATTTGATATTGCAATTGTACTATCAAAATACTAGAAATTAGATTGTTATTATTCACCTATCAAAAAAATTCATAGCTAGGGTTAGTTATTGGATTAATAATTTTAGAATTTTGAATACAATTAAAGAATTAAAAAAGTTAACTTAATTACATACTTTCATCATTTTATTGTGAAGAATAAAAAAATTGAGGATGTCAAATGCACAAACAACGCAATTTAAATTAATGATTACTGATATCGAATTTTTGCGTTGTGAATACAAATATTGTGTGTATCCATTATAATATGAATAAGGCTCTGTTTGGCAAACCTAGCTGAAAAGTTATAAGCTAGGAGTTGAAAGGGAGTTGAAAGCTGAAAAGCTATAAGCTCGGAGCCGAAAATTGAAGAGTTGTTATGATTGAAAGTGTTTGGTAAAATTAGCTTTTTTGGTAAGCTGATAAATGTAAAAAGACTAAAAATGACATCTTCATAAAATTTAATTAGTTTGTTACATATTGACGGTAATAACGTTACCGGTAAATAATAATATAACAATGTTATGAGAGAATACGATAGTTGTATTGCTTCTTGTCTGAGTATAGAAAGTACAGTGTGTCCCCTGCTCAGCTGAGGGAAGTTCTATTTATGCTAGGTCCTAACGGTAACAACATGAACAGACATCTTTGGGGAGCTGAGCTAACGGCAAGAATATGAAGAGTCATGAATGAGGCGTTGAGGCTTTAACTCTCTCTCATCAATGGTGGCATCAAATGTGGCTTCAATGACAATAAATGTGACACCTGTTGGATTCTAACCGTTGGAGTTCTGCCCGTTGGGTTCCCATGTGATGCTGAGTCAGATGCTCATTTGTGATCCGGGTCGGGTGCCAGCCCTATTATCCTGTCACCAGTCCCCCCTACTCCTGAGTCAACGGATGTGTTTGAGTTGACTTGGGAGTAAGGCTGAATCTATCTTGATCCTGTGTAGAATCCTGCTTGATTTAGGATATGTGATTTTATTTTATTTTTTTTTTCTATTTTTTTTTTACATATAATTTTATTTTATTTCTTATGCTAGCCGAGATACGCTTTGGCCTAGGTTGGCAGAGGTGCGTGCCTCTGGCCGAGGTGTCGCCTCGACCGATCGTGGCCGAGGCGTCGCCTCGACCGATCGGGGCCGAGGCGTGCGCCTCGACCGATCTCGGCCGAGGCGTCGCCTCGACTGATCGTGGCCGAGGCGTCGCCTCGACTGATCGTGGCCGAGGCGTGCGCTTCGACTGATCGTGGCCGAGGCGTCTCCTCGACCGATCGTGGCCGAGGCGTGCGCCTCGACCGATCTTGGCCGAGGCGTCGCCTCGACCGATCGTGGCCGAGGCGTCACCTCGACCGATCGTGGCCGAGGCGTCGCCTCGACCGATCGTGGCCGAGGCGTCGCCTCGACCGACCGTGGCCGAGGCGTGCGCCTCGTCCGATCGTGGCCGAGGCGTCGCCTCGACCGATCGTGGCCGAGGCGTCGCCTCGACCACTCGTGGCGGAGGCGTGCGCTTCGGCTGATCGCGGCCGAGGCGTAGCCTCGAACGATCGTGGATGGGGCAGGCTTCGGCCTTTTTTTTTTTTTTTTTTTTTCTTTGGCCGAGACGGACTTCGGCGTTGGCCAAGGCGGGCGCCTCGGCCGAACCATGGCCGAGGTGTGCGCCTCGGCTAACCATTGGCCGAGGCGGGCGCCTCGGCCAACCATTGGCCGAGGTGGGCGCCTTGGCCAACCCTTGGCCGAGGCGCACCTCGGTCAGACTGTGGCCGAGGCGGGCTCCTCGGCCAACAGTTGGCCGAGGCTTGCGCCTCGGCCAAACTGTGGCCGAGGCGGGCTCCTCGGCCGAACTTTGGCCGAGGCAAGCCTCGGCCATCCAAGTCGAGTCACGTCTCGGCTAACCTGTGGCCGGGGCGTGCGACTCGTTCTTTTTTTTTTTTTTTTTTTTTTTTTTTTTTTGGAAACAACATGGGCGCACCACAAGCACGAGATACTATTCCAAAAGATTTCAGAATGCAAAGCGGGCGGACCGCGATTACCAAACACTAGTCCCAAACGACTACTAGAATATTAAGGAAAATACTTAATCAAATGTTCCTAGCTCCACACCCGATCGATTATCTTTACAGATGGTGTGGACTTATGGATCATTTCTGCCAATCTTTTTGCATGCTTTAACGTAACAACTGCGGGCTGCTCGCTGGTTTCCTCTGACGACCCCTATCCCATTCGGAGTAGGGAACTTCATACACAAGTGTTCCACCGACACTATGGCCTTGAGGTCCTCCAGTGCCGGCCTCCCCAAAATGATGTTGTGCGCACAAGTGAGTCTTACCACGATGAATTCCACGTCAAGTTTGCGAATGTTAGGGCTCGTGCCTATCTCCACTGGTAAGGCCACCGACCCCTCCGTCTCCACTGAATCACCCGTAAATCCAGAGAGTGGGGTACGTACTTCTTTGAGCTGGTTCCTAGGTATCCCCAATTTGGTGAAGGCATCGTAACACATCACATTGACTGAGCTTCCCGTGTCAACTAAGATGTGGCGGATAATGACATCGTTGACGTCCATCTCAATCACCAAGGCGTCACGATGGGGTAGCGGGCCCTCTGGGAGGTCAGCATTAGAGAAGGTGATGGCCTCCTGTCTCTGTTTCTTTTCTCTAGGAAGACTCGCCACTTCTCCCACGTATATCTGTCGGCTCCACTTCTTTCTTTATGCGGGTGTGTCGCCCCCTGCCGGTCCACCATAGATAAAGTGTATGGTGTGCTTCTTTTGTCGTCTGGGCGCCACCTCGGTTTCTTTCTCGCTATCACTCTGCTCAGATATTTGGTCATGGTCTCTTTTTTTGGCGTTTGAGGTGGATGGCTCGGTGCCATCCTCATTCATCCAGACATTTTTTGGTGGATTGTGTTGCGGCTGTTGCTGCTGCTTGGATCGCTTGACGAAATGTCGGAAGTAGCCCTGCTGGATGAGGTCTTCTATTTGTCTCTTCAAAACGTGACACTCATCCGTATCATGTCCGGCATGCCTATGAAACCTGCAGTACTTTGTTTGGTCTGCCTTTGGGGAGACCTTCACGCACTCCTCGGGGAATTCTACCATTCTCATCTCCTCAGCTTGCTTTAGAATGACACTGACGGGATGGGTAAGAGGAGTTAAATTACGCAAGGGGACTAGGCGAGGTCGTTCGTAGTCTCGGCCCTTCCCTGCGGTCGGGTGGTTCGAGAGTGGTGCCTGGCTGGGCGGACCAGCTTTCCCAGGTTTCCCATTTTTCCTGTCGTCCTCCTCATCTTTCTTTTTCCTGTCGACGTCCTCTGCCTCGGCATAGCGGCTAGCCGTCCTCATCAAATCTTCGTAAGAACGGGGGTGGTGGGCGTTCAGCTGCTTGTGGAAATACCCTGATCTTAAGGCATGGATAAATATTGGGATTGCCGCCTTGGAGTCGAAGTCGTAGACATTACTGACTTCCTTTTTCCATTTGACCAGGAAGTTTTTTAGGCTCTCGCCTCTATCTTGCTTCACTACACAGAGGTGAGAGAAGGGTTTCTTACGCTGTATGCTACCGGAGAAGTATGTTAGGAAGCTCTTGGACAACTCCCCAAAGTTTTGGATCGACCCATCTGGGATGGTGTTGAACCAGTCTTGGGCCGCTCCATCCAGGGTGGACAAGAACGCTCGGCACATGATGGCGTCCCCTGCCCCGATCATTACCATAGCAGCCTTGTACCTCGTCATGTGGACACGTGGGTCAGTGGCCCCCGTGTACTCCTTGATAGCGGGCAACCTAAAGTCCCTCGGCAAAGGTACGTCCATGATGCTTGGGGAGAATGGTGCTGTCATCCGTACCTCGGGTTCCGGCGACTGCTCCCGTGCCTCCACCCTTCTTGCTAACTCCTCGATTCTTCTCTGCAGCCTCTCGACCAGGGCTGACTCGTCAGGGTGCCGGCGCGGGGCCGGCTGCCGCTCCTCCATGTGTCGTCGTGGAGCTAGTTCATCAACGCGTCGCTTTCCCGCCGAGTGCCGTCGCGGAGCCGGCTCTTCGACGCGTCGCTCCTCCAAGTGTCGACGTAAGGCCGACTCATCAACGTGTTGGCGTGGGGTCGGCTCCTGAGACTCGCCCACCTCCTCTGTGGGTGATCTCTCGGCTTCTCTGTTTTCGTGTTGGCGAGGACCTCTGGTAGAGGATCCCTCGGCCCGTGATCCTAATCTTTGCCGCACGGGCGCCCTTTGTCCCAGTCGTTCTGGTGCAGATTGGGAAGGGCCTGGTTGTCGTCTGGCCGGTGCACTTCTTTGGGTCTCCACCCTTATTTCCTGGGGCCGCGGCGGGGGCACTTGACCTTGCAGTCCCACCGCCACCTGATTTAGCGCCGCCGTCACTGCTTGCTGAATGACATCGGCAGTCGCCTGGAGGTTCATGACTTGGTTCGCCCCTCCATTGTGGGGTTGGTCTCGGAGGTCTCCTCCATTGTTGAGTTGGTCTCGAAGGTCTCCTCCATTGTTGAGTTGATCTCGAAGGTCCCCGGGCCTCCCGTTGTTGAGATGTTCTTAGAGGTCCCCTCCGCGATTGTTTGTGAGTAGGTCACGGAGGTCACCTGAGGCGTTGCCATTGTTCACGTTGCGAGAACTGTGGGAGCTGCGGGACGCCATTCTTTCAAGCTTGCTGTTGAAAGAGAAAAAAAAGTTGTGTTGTAGCCTGCTTGAGTATTGGACTCAGGCTCTCAATGAAAGCACCAATGACGGTAATAACGTTACCGGTAAATAATAATAACGATAATCTAATAGCGATGTGTCAGAGAGACAATAGTGGTATTGCTCTAGTTCTTGTCTCAGTATAGAAAGTACAGTGTGTCCCCTGCTCAGCTGAGGGAAGTTCTATTTATGCTAGGTCCTAACGGTAACAACATGAACAGACATCTTTGGGGAGCTGAGCTAACGGCAAGAATATGAAGAGTCATGAATGAGGCGTTGAGGCTTTAACTCTCTCTCATCAATGGTGGCATCAAATGTGGCTTCAATGACAATAAATGTGACACCTGTTGGATTCTAACCGTTGGAGTTCTGCCCGTTGGGTTCCCATGTGATGCTGAGTCAGATGCTCATTTGTGATCCGGGTCGGGTGCCAGCCCTATTATCCTGTCACATATTAAAATTTAACATTTTGTCTTTAAAAAAAATTTACATTTTTAAATAAAACTATTAGCATAATCATGACCTAGCATCTCATAATGAAGTAGCAATATTGTTGCAAATATAATAATAATAATAATAATAATAATAATAATAATAATAATAATAATAATTATTATTATTATTATTATTATTATTATAATAATAATAATAATTGGAGTGAAAGTTGCGGATAAAGGAGAAGTGAAAATGGTTTTAATTGTGAAGGGTAAATTATGTCATTTCTTTAAAATAATTAGGATAAAGATGTAAAAATATATATATATAAAAAAAAAAAGTTAGGAAGCTAGGAGCTTATTTTGAAACGATACTTCAAGTAGCGTTCCAAAATAAACTCTTATTTTAAGCTATGAGCTTATTTTGGGAACATTACCAAACAGAGCTTATAGCTTATTAATAGCTTAAAATAAGCTATAAGATCCTAAATAAGCTTGGCCAAACAGAGCCTTTTTGAGGCAATTATAGATCTTGGGAGGGAATTCTAATTGGTCAATAAAAATTGATTTCAATGCTAGTTTTTTTTTGTTTTTTCTGAGTTTAGCCACTTTATCATGAAAGGTAAGGGGGATAAAGGAATCGTGTGAATTCATAACTGTCTCAATCTTTTTTTGCCGTTTTTCTTTTTATTGTCTTTTATTGTCTGAATATTCGGGAGCTAAGACCATTCCAATGAGTAATTTTTGACTCTTTATATACATAATAATATGTTAATAACCAAAATGGTTCCTCGACTATGTCGTAATTACCAATTTAGTCATCGACTACCATTCTTACCCAATTAGGTCATCAACTATTCAATATTTACCTAATTTAGTCATCTGGTAATGTATCTGTTAGTAGGCTGTCAATAATAAAGATAAAATTGTTAATTTATCACTTTCTTTCATCTCCTTCATCACACCACTATCAGAACATTAGAGAGGCCTAATAGCTCTATCATCTCTGCCACAATCTCTCTAAACTCTAACCCAAGAATTTCCCTCTGTTAATTTGTGTATAAGTATGAGACGGAAATACATGATTGTATTATAAATTATTAAAAAAAGAAAAAACTAAAATGCTGTTGTGGGAAGGGAAGCGCCCATTCTTCTATTGAGAATGGCCAAAGATAATGTTGCCTTGTCTTTTAACTACGATATATCAACCATTAATGTCCTTTCCGAATGCGCCGAGAAATATAGGTGCGAACCGAGTCGTTCCTATTGTGGGAAGGGAATGAACCGGAATGGAGGATGTTGAGGAATCCGCGAAATGCTTAGCAATTCCACTCTAGACTCTGTTTATGATCTCAGGCACCGAGAAATTAGACAAACTATGAAGGAGAAGGAAAGGGAAATTCTTGGGTTAGAGTTTAGGGAGATTGTGGCAGAGATGACAGAGCTATTAGGCCTCTCTAATGTTTCTGATAGTGCTGTGATGAAGGAGATTGAAGAAAGTGATAAAATGACAGTTTTGACCTCGTTATTAACAGCCCACTAACAGATACATTAACAGAGGACTAAATTAGGTATATATTGTATAGTTGAGGATTTAATTGGGTAAGAATGATAGTCGGGGACTAAATTGGTAATTATGACATGGTCGAGTGATCATTTTGGTTATTAACTCTATAATAATTTTACAATAGTCAAATAGGTCCGCCTCAATTCCGATAAGTTATAGGACTATGACTCTATACGTATAGAAATAAAGTCCTTAGGAATTAGGAATGCAAACTTTTTAAATTTTAGACCGTCTTGATTTCTTTATACATAAAATATAAATATACAATAATATTTTTTTTAAAATAAAAGTGCACCCAAAATTTGGGGGCACAGCCACCACATTATGTGTGTACATATATACTCCATAATATTCGGGGCCCCCAAAATTTGGGGCCCGTGTGCGCAAGCCCCTGGTGGCCTGGCCAGACAGGACTGACAATGTTTCCAGATTGGACTCTTGTAAAACCATCTCATGGATCGGATCATGATCTTGGGACGAATATCAGAATGGGCTAACAATGTACCGACATTGCAAAATATGTTCTTTCTCAAAAAATTTCAAGAACGTAATTCAATAGGTCTCTATCAAACTATTTTTCATTATTTTTTATTTTAAAGCTTTAATTGTTTTCAGAGCGATGATCTTGGGGGTTGAATTCATGCTCATCGCATGAAGGAGGGAAAGGATCACGCCTGGTTTCAATTTTGTATTTCGTAGTAGGTGGGAAGAGTGTGGCATGTGATCGAACTAGAAATTTTTCTTATAAATCAACTTCCAAATCATAGGTTTTACCGTTTTAGTCTCAAATGAAATTACTAATTTGGTCTTGAATAAATCAACGTTTGACGACTAAACAAACGGAGGACTACATTAGTTACGATTTTTAAAGTTGAAGATTTAATTAGCCAAAAATATAGTCAATTACAAATTGATAATTTTATTATATATAGTCAATGGATTATTTCGATAATTAACTCTTAAAAAACATTAATATAAATATTAAGAAACGGTATTGAAAATTTTTCTATTCAAATAAATGAGAGATAAAACTATAAGAAGTAAGAAACTATTCAAATGATGTTACTCCATATAAGACCATAACGTATTATCATTCGTTCCAAGAAGGTATTTATTTTGTTCAAGATATAATGGTTGAAAGGCTAACGCAATTGTGGTCGTGCCAGAGTGGTTATCGGGCATGACTAGAAATCATGTGGGCTTTGCCCGCGCAGGTTCGAATCCTACCGACCACGTTTTATAATATTTGTGCTGTTTTATTTTTTTTATTGATTTTATTGGGCAAAAGAATCGAACGTCGTGTTTCAGTGGGCAAAGCACTGTGACACCTCACCCAATATCTTTTGTTTAGAACCACATTTTAAAGTATTGAATTCTGTTCAATTGAAGATCGAGAAATTTCAATTTCAAAATCGAGAAACAAAATTTAATATTGTTGATTAAATACATGTATTAATTGAACTGGCGGTATTTTCTATATGCGATGTGAAAGAACATTTTAAAGTATTGAATTTTGTTCAATTTCAAAATCGAGAAACAAAATTTAATATTGATGATTAAATACATGTATTAATTGATCGAACTGGTATTTTTTATACGCGATGTGCAAAATTCAATGTCTAATATTAATAGTTTATATTAAAATCCTAAATCTATTTAAATTTTAAATATTTATATTATTGTAAATAATAATAATAATAACAATAATAATGTAAACCATTTTTATAGATTTGATATTTATAGTTTTAGGAAATAACTTATATAGTACTCCAATATATATAATGTCTATATATTATTACTTTGAAGAATATAAGAAAATATATGGTAGATATGATGTATGTGCATGATAACAATAGTTGAAAAAGATAATGTAAGTTATAATAGTATGGGTATCAGTAGGTCGTGTTTGGTAATATAGTTAGCTTCTGAGCTAATTTTGGTTTATTTAATCACTATTAGCTATTTAACTTGGTTAAGTAATCAATATGAGTGTTTAATTTATTTAGGGATGGCAACGGGGCGGGGCGGGGCGGGGGCGGGGAGTATACTCCCCATCCCCGGTGGGGAATTGGAAATGTTCCCCATCCCCGTCCCTGCGGGGAATTAGACGGGGTCGGGGAATCCCCATTCCCCGTCAACTCCTAGTCAAAATGTTAAATAATTTTAATTTTTAGTAATAAAAATTTAAAATTTAAGTACTAGTTTCAAAAATTAAAATACTAAGTAACTAACTAACTAACTATATATATATATAAAATGAATGTTGACACAGTATATATAATTGGCAGTTTTGCACTGTATTGTTATATATATTGTTAGTACTTTAAATATATATAAAATTATTCGGGGACGGGGCGGGGAGGGGTATCTCCGTCCCCGTCCCCGTCCCCGGCGGAAAATCACACATATTCCCCATCCCCGTTTCCGTTCCCTAAAAATTTTTCCCATCCCCGTCTCTTTCGGGGCGGGGATCGGGGATCCCCGTCGGGGACGGGGCACATTGCCATCCCTAGATTTATTAGCTTTTTGTAACAGCTTATTGCTCCAATGCAAAGTGCTAAAATTCAAAAAGCTCCTCAAAGCTGTTTTTCGATTAACTTTTTGAAAAAGTCATTTTGTATATAATCCGCTATCAACTAACAACTAATTTACCAAACATTTTTCTACCATCAATTAATGTTATCAATTAGTCGTTAAATCTACTAACCCAATCAACTAACCGTTATTTACCAAACACTCCCATATACCTACACAATTATACTAAGACTACCCATACTGACCAGGAGACAACAGTATCTACATATTGTCACATATTGTACTCTATTAATTAAAAAAAAAAAATTATATTACACGGTTTCATTATTTAATGGATGATTTCAGCTCTAATACTCTGTATGAGAGTTATGAATATTTATCAAATTTGTTCTTACATGACAAAACACTATTTTTACTTTGTTGAAAACAGCAGGTTGGCAGTATTTAGATATAGTCATAAGATCCCATACTTAAAACCCTAATTTGATACATTATGGACAGTTTGTTGCCTCAGATTTGTGTGGTAACAGATGATGTAGAGGACTGCTGAGGTGATTCATCAGTTGGAGGACAGAAATATGGTTTCGGTGGAATGTGCAAGGACTCAATGCTTCCCTCCAACATCTCCACCACTCTTCTTATGGAAGGGCGGTCCGCTGGATTGGTTTGGATGCACCACAAACTAACCAACATCATCTTCATTGCCATTTCTTTATCATCTTCATCTGTGATGCCTTCAAGGCTGAAATTAAAGCCTTGCTCCAGCTGCTCATATATCCAATTGGGAAAACACGAGTCACTAGTCTCACCTGCCTCTTCGTTCTCCCTTACTCCCACCATGTCGATAACCGTCATGCCATAACTGTAAACATCAGACTTGTGGGAGACACCTCCAATGCTTCTGAAGAAAACTTCTGGAGCAATGTATCCTACGGTTCCTCTAGCACCGTACACGGATAGAGACACAACGCTCTCCTTTTTCTTGCACAGTTTTGCGAGGCCGAAATCAGAGATTTTGGGGGTGAAGTCCCTGTCCAGAAGAATGTTGTTAGGTTTAATGTCAAAGTGCATGATTCTTGTGTTGCACCCTCTGTGCAGATATTCTAGTCCTCGAGCAATGCCAATTGCAATCTGGTACAATGTCTTCCACTCCAACTGACAATAATTCTTATTTTGGGACCCTTTGTTGCCTATGTACTTGTCTAATGATCCATTAGGCATGAATTCATAGACCAAAGCTCTTTTCTTCTTATAACAGAACCCTACAAGAGTAACTATGTTCACGTGGGAAGTTCGACTAATGCTACCAACTTCATTGATGAAATCTTCCCCATTACCCTTTGTGTTGGTCAATAGCTTCACAGCTACTGGGCACCCATCAGGTAACTTTCCTCTATATACACTACCAAAACCTCCTTGACCGATTTTGTCACTGAATGAGTTAGTCATTTTCTTTATATCCGAATAAGTATACAGCTTGATAGCATGGAATTCATTAGTCCTTATGAATTCTTCAATATTTTCTTTTCTTTTGTCTCCCTTTCTCCAGGAACTTCTCCTTTTGAAGAAGCAGATTATAAGCATTGAAGTTAGCACTACTCCCAGTAAGCCAAACATGGCAACTGCATATAATAAAGGTTGAAAGAAGGTCAGAGAATCATATTAACAAAAAGAATGTGAAAGAAAGGTGATTACTTTACCTAGACCAAGTTTCACCCCAATGCTAAGCCCTTTTTTAGATTCTGCAAGAGGAAATACATGTTAAAATGTTATGCTAAATATAACACACACAACTATTGTGGCCCTCACACACTTGATCAGGATGAAACCTGTAGTTACTTTATGTTAATTACATTCTGTATATCCATTGCTGATATTGAAGATCATTAATTTCTATGTTCTGGATTGGATAGTTATGTATGGGGCTAGGGCGCCAACGGCAATCTGGTTGAAAGGCAGGAAAATTGCAGTAGAAGAGAGCTGAGGGCTATGACAAGTGACATAAGAATATGAAGATTGTAATGGCAGTGAAGAAAAATTTGGGAGGAACATTAGATTGCATTTTTCAGGGGCAAGAAGAAACAAGGTTGAAATGTTGAAATGTACTTGAAGAAGAAACTTTACATCTCAGAGAGAGCTGAAATTTTAAGGAACCCCAGATTTTGACTTTGGCCTTGTTTGGCAAATCAGCGGTTAGCGGTTAGCGTTAGCGGTTCACATATAGCGAATTGCGTTAGCAGGTTTGACCAACGGATTGTATCAGCGGTTTGTAAAAAGATGTTTGGTAAAAGTAGTGGTTTAGATTAGCGATTAACATGTAAAAAGACCTAAAAAGACATTCATAACAATAATAATAATATTATTATTAACTTTATTATGTAATAATAAAATAAAAATAAATAATACTACCTAACAAGATAAAAATAATAATAATTATAACAAGACGACGATGACGACAACAATAATAATAATAATGATAATAATACCACATCAAAAGTAGAAGGGAAATAGGGGTTGAACTCCTCTATAAAAGGAGTTCAACTCCCCTATTCCCAAACCTTCCCCATTTGATGTGTTCCCACATCCGAGGGGGAAGGCGAAAAGACAATAGTTATGCTGTGGAAACGTGTTCACCATGCACATGATGAACACATGAGTAGATCCATAATTTCTATACTGTAGATTCATAATTTTTTTTTTTTGAATACGTAGATTCATTATGAGTTATATTAATTGTTATGTTTTACTATATAGTTATTATTGTATGGTTAGAACTAGTCTTCTACTAATAACCTGTTAGATAGGAACAGTTAGAGATAGACTGAGATATACTCTCCTGTATTCCTATCTTTCTGTAATTGATTTTGATTTTGAATTCTCATCTGGTATCAGCCTAAACACGATCCTCCACCGCAAAACACCCAACCCCCTCCCGGGTGGCCGGAATCGCGGCGGTGGTCGTAATCAACGTGGTGTTCCACGGTGCCAAATCTGTAGAACACATGGACATACTGCTGTTTATTGCAACAAACGGTACACGACCCAACCACCGCCTCAATCCCATGTAGCTGTCTCCGGTGACTCGCCGGTCACGTCTGCACCCCCGGTTGATGCGTGGTATCCCGATACGGGAGCCACGGCCCACGCAACTCCCGAAGTCGGAATGCTCACGTCCTCGGAGGAGTATAATGGCCCGGACACTCTCCGAGTGGGCAATGGTACAGGTTTAGTAATTTCACGGGTTGGCCATGCATCGATCCCCTCTTTGTCTAAACAGTTACACCTATCTAATGTTCTTCATGTCCCGAAATTGACTGTCCCACTATTATCTGTACAAAAATTCGCTAAAGAAAATTCTGTTTATTTTGAATTTCATGACAGTTGTTTTGTTGTGAAGGATTCCAGCACCAAGGCGGTGCTCCTTAAAGGCCCGACTTCTGGAGGTCTATACAAGCTACCCATTTCCCGGAGTCATTTCGCGTTCGTTAGTTCCCGTGCAACACCCGCAATTTGGCATCGCAGACTTGGTCATCCACACAAACTAGTCCAAAACAAAATTCTGCAGCACTGTCTAGTGTCACAAAATAATTCTAGTTTCGGGTCATGTACGGCTTGCCACCTTGGCAAGTCATGTCGTTTTCCATTAGACATAATTGATAACTCTAGTAATAATGTTCTTGACTTATTGTATACAGATATCTGGGGTCCTGCACCAGTTATCTCGTCTAGTGGCTTTAGATATTTTCTTCTCTTTGTAGATGATTTTTCACGTTATTGCTGGTTTTATCCATTAAGGGTAAAATCAGACATCTATAAAACTTTTGATGTTTTTCGTGTTTTGGTAGAGTGGCAATTCTTGCGCTCTATCAAGTCCATACAATCAGATTTAGGGGGTGAATACCGCAAACTCCACGCTACGTTTCAATCTCTTGGGATTAATCACCGACAGTCGTGTGCCTACACGCACGAGCAAAACGGGAGAGTTGAACGCCGCAACAGACATATTGTCGAAACGGGTTTAGCTCTTCTAGCTCAAGGGTCGGTCCCACAACAATACTGGGACTATGCTTTCGTGACAGCCACATGTCTCATTAATTACCTACCTTCCTCTGCCCTAAAGTTTGAAAGCCCACATTTCTGTCTACACAAAAAGCTACCCCCTTATCAGTTTCTACGCGTCTTCGGGTGCCTGTGTTTAGGGGTGAGCATAAATACCGAGAAACCGACGTAACCGTTGACCGATAACCGAACCGACCGAGAATTTCGGTTTTCGGTTTTAAGAAGAAAAAAAAATTCGGGTTTTCGGCTAATCGGTTATTTGGTCGGTTATAGCCCATTCAAAACCGCGGTTACCGAATAACCGATGGTATATATAATAATTTATTATAAATTATAAATTATAAATATATAATTATAATGAGGGCTCACTGGCTGAGTTGTAAGTCACTAACCGTCTAACCCTATCGTCTCTCACTCTCTCTACGACTCTACATCGCCCGATCGCCGTTCGCGAATCGCGAAGACGCGACCGCGAACCCTCTCCGGCAGTCCGGCTTCCGCAGACCGCAGCCGCAGCTGGCCAGTCCTCTCACCGTCAGTCCGCGAACCCCCTCCGGCCAGGCGTCGAGCACGAGCAGCGCCGCTAGCCCCCTACCACCGCAGCCCTCTCACCGTCACTCCGTCAGAAGGTCAGACCGTCACGGCGTCACCAAGTCACCACCGGTAACTCGGTAAGTTTCTGAGTTTCTCTCCACCTCTCATATATTTCACTGATTTTTTTTTTCTATCTCTTTATAAATCTCCATTTCTTCGACGCAGCCCTCTCCAGTCTCTACTATTTTTTTGTGCTCTCACTGTTTCGGGACTTTCGGCTCCAAAATTCCAAGATCCAGATTCCAGATTCCAGATTCAAGGTAATTTATAATTTTTGCTTGCTTTTAATTTCTAATTTTTGCTTACTTCAATCTTCAATCTGTAATTAGTTATAAGGGAAATTAGTTATAATGTTTAGGTTTCACTGTTAGGATTTTGAAATTAGTTATAAGGGAAATTAGTTATAATGTTTAGGTTTCACTGTTACGATTTTGAAATTAGTTATAATCTTTAATTAGTTATTTGGTATGAATGTGATAATGTTTCACTGTGATAATTTTGAAATTAGTTATAAGGTTTCACTGTGATAATTTTGAAATTAGTTATAAGGTTTCACTGTGATAATTTTACATGTTACAGTGTTAAGATATGAATATATGATAGGGATGTTTAATGATCTCGTTTCCTACATTCATTAAATTATAGATGTCAACAATGAGATCGATGCATATGGATGATGATACGGTTGAAAAAGAGCTAGAGATTGCACTAACGGCTGGAACTGAGGGCAATGAGGAAGTAAATCAAACTAAGAAAAGAAAGGTTAGCCGACCAAGATCTGTGGTATGGGAGCATTTTACTAAAATTCATAATGACAATAGTGAGAAAAAAGCTAGATGCAATTATTGTCAGAAAGAATTGTTTGCTGATCCTAAACTGAACGGCACTAGTTCACTAAAATCCCATGTTAGAACCTGTCCGAAAATGCCCCGTGCTAGTAGTGACCCTAGTCAAACTGAATTGCTTGAAGGGGAAGGGTCACTAGGTTGTGTGAAGTATAGTGCTGAGGCACTTAGAAAGAGTATTGTTGAAATGCTTATAAATCATGAAATCCCCTTCAAGTTTGTTGAATTTAAGGGTTTTAAAAAATGTTTGTCTATTGCTTGTCCAAGGTTTAAGGTTCCATCGCGATGGACTATTGCTAGGGATTGTTATGGCATGTATTTGGAGGAGAAGCAAAAGCTGTCTAAGTTAATCCATATGTCTTCACTTAGGGTATCACTTACCACTGACACTTGGACATCATTGCAAAGGGAAAATTATATGTGTCTTACTTGTCACTTTATTGGCAATAATTGGAGCTTGCAAAAAAGAATAATTAATTTCTGTCCAATTAATAGTCATAAAGGTGAAGATATTGGTAAGATGATTGAAAAATGTTTGCGTGATTGGGCAATAGACAAGGTTTTCACAATTACGGTGGATAATGCTAGTTCAAATGATGTAGCTACTCAATACTTGAAAAGGAAATTGAACAATGTGAGTGGAACTATATTAGAGGGCAAATTTATTCACATGAGATGTGTTGCACACATTATTAATTTGGTTGTCACGGACGGGTTGAAGGAAGTGAATGAATCAATTGCTCGGGTTAGATCTGCGGTGAAGTATGTGAGGCAATCACCGGCTAGATTGCACAGGTTTAAAGAATGTATAGAATTAGAAAAAATTCAATCTAAATCTTTGTTGAGCATGGATTGTAGCACTAGGTGGAATTCCACTTACTTGATGTTAGATGCGGCTCAAAAATTTGAAAGAGCATTTGAGAGATTTGAAGGGATTGACCACAATTATAAGCATGAGCTTGTGTTGAATAGTGGCACACCCAAGGAAGAGGATTGGAAAAATGTTAGGAAGGTGAGCAAGTTTTTGCAACGTTTCTATGAATTCACATTGAAAGTTTCTGGAACTACATATGTGACTTGCAATGTTTACTTTCCTGAAATTTGTGAATTGTATTGTACTTTGTGTGATTGGATTAAGAGTGATGACGAACAGTTTAGTGCTATGGCCAAAAGAATGAAGGAGAAATTTGACAAATATTGGGGGAATGTGGAGAGGATGAATATGATACTTTATGTTGCAACTGTGCTTGACCCTAGAAGGAAATATGTGTTTGCTGATTTTTGTTTCAAGAGAATGTATTCACCTGATCAAGCTTCAGTGTTGTCTTCTAAACTTAAAGAAGTGACTAACAAGTTGTTTATGGAATACCATGGATTGGTGAAAGTTTCACATTGTGAGGGTAGCAATTTTACTCAACCAATGACAATGAGTGCAACTAATGCGGATGTGAAAAGTCCACTAAACATTGTAAGTGACTTTGAAAAGTATTTGGCTGAAATTGGCCTTGGGCAGCAAAAAAATGAATTGGATAAATACATGAATGAAGAGCTTGATACTCAAATTGGTGGTGGTGAATTTGATATTCTCCGTTGGTGGAAAGAAAATGCTCATAGATTTCCCGTTCTTTCATGCATGGCTCGTGATGTATTGGCAGTTCCTATATCAACGGTCGCATCTGAATCTGCATTTAGCACTGGTGGACGTGTGCTTGATACTTATAGGAGTTCGTTAACTCCTAAAATTGTACAAGCTCTTGTGTGCACTCAAGATTGGTTACGAGATGAAAACGTCATTTCAATGACTGATTTAGTTGAGCATGATGTTGGAGAGATGTATAAATTTGACGTGGGTGAGTATCAAAATCATTACTTTATTTTAAATATTATAATTTTCTTATTGTTCTTTCTTTATGTAATGTTTGTATTTTTATATGATTTAGATATGTCAAAGTTGAGTTTCGATCCTGTGATTGATTAGAAAAACAAGATGCAAGAAGAATATAATTGACTGTGTAAGTTAGTACTGCTATACTGTATTATTTATTATGTATTAATTAATAATTATCATATTCATATATCATATATTCACTTTTGATTATCTTTTGATGCAAGCAGGTGATGAACTCTGGCTTTGGAATTTGGAAACATGTTGATGATTGATGAATGATGACTTGGTCACTTGGGCATGGATTGACAGATTGTGACTTGTAGTGTTAAATTGCTTATTTTATGAACTATGTTAATTGTTAAATTGCTTGGCAGATTGGAAGTATGAACTATGTTAAATTGCTTATTTTATGAACTTGTGAACTTGGCAGTGTTGTGAACTTGGCAGTGTTGTTTAACTTGTTTTATTATGAAGTATGGACTTTTATTATTATTTTATTTGATGATAATTTGCAGAATTTCTAATCTCAGTTTCGATTATTCGGTTACCACCATAACCGACCGAAACCGACTCAATCGGTTTCGGTCGGTTATATGAATAAGGGCGGTCGGTTACGGTCGGTTATGAGATGTTAAAAAGGTGATCGGTTTTTCGGTTTTCGGTCGGTTATTGACCGTAACCGACCGATGCTCACCCTTACCTGTGTTACCCTTATCTTAGGCCTTACAATCGGCATAAGATAGAGTTTCGCTCCACCCCGTGTGTCTTCCTGGGGTATCCTCTTTCTTTTCGAGGATACAGATGCATGGATTTAACTAGTGGAAAAACTTATATCTGTCGCCATGTGCGGTTTGATGAAACAATTTTTCCGTTTGTTACAGGTGTGACACCTCGCAGTGTTGAACCCCAGCCAGTGCCTTGGGCATCTGGGCCCGTTGTGCCAGTTCAGGTCCACCCAGAGGTGCGTCCTGTCACTCCCTTATCTCCTGACTCAGACCCACGTCCAATAGCTCGAGAAGCCCCACCATTAGCTATTGAGCCCGCTGTCCCAGCCACTCGGGGACGGGGTCGGGGTCGAGGTCGAGGTCGGACCCAACCACAGGAACGGGCTCATGTCATGCGTCTTCGCTATCAGACTCATGGAACTGATGAAGAATTTCAAGCCCTCACGGCTATTGCAGCTGATCCAACTTGTTATTCCCAAGCTGTTGGGCATCCACAGTGGAGGGATGCTATGGATTAGGAATTTAATGCCCTTCTGCATAACGACACTTGGCGTTTGGTCCCACCCAAGCCCGATATGAATATCATTGGGTGTAAGTGGGTGTTTCGCACCAAACGGACTGCTGATGGCTCAGTAGAGAGGCATAAGGCACGGCTTGTGGCTAAAGGCTACAATCAGGTCGCTGGGGAAGATTTCTTCGACACCTTCAGCCCGGTTGTCAAACCGACAACTGTTCGTCTCCTTCTTTCGTTGGCTATCACCAACAAGTGGACCTTACGGCAACTAGATGTTCACAACGCCTTCCTAAATGGGCGTCTAGCTGAAACTGTATTTATGAAACAGCCACCGGGGTACGAAGACCCAACTCATCCGGATCATGTCTGTCACTTGCAGAGGTCCTTATATGGCCTTAAGCAGGCACCTCGGGCGTGGTTTAAACGTCTTCATGACTTTCTGCTCACTACGGGTTTCAGTGCTTCAAAAACATATGTGTCCCTCTTTTACTACAGTTCAGATGGTTGTCAGGTCTTTTTATTAGTATACGTTGATGACATTATTATGCTGGGAAACAGTGCAACACTTATTAACACCTTGCTACACCGTCTTGCAACGGCTTTCAAAATCAGAGACCTCGGTAAACCAAGCTTCTTCTTGGGAATTGAGACAGTGGATACCCCGGAAGGTGTAATTTTGTCACAACGTCGTTACATGAATGATCTTTTGAATAGGGCAGGTATGGTTGACTGCAAGCCCTTAGCCACTCCTACTTCGACAACTCAGCCAGTCACGCCGTCAGATGAGGCGTTTGACAATCCCACACAGTACCGTCGGATTGTTGGGGCCTTACAGTATCTCACCATCACTCGGCCGGATTTATCATATGCTGTAAACCGGTTATGTCAGTTTATGCATGCCCCGACTGATGAGCATTGGGGTATGGTCAAGCGGGTCTTAAGGTATGTAAAGGGCACACTGGAGTATGGGTTGCGGCTTAGTCCCTCGTCAACTTCCTCTGTTCACGCTTATTCCGACTCCGATTGGGCCGGATGTCCTATAGATCGGAAGAGCACCAGCGGGTACGCAGTGTTCCTTGGGTCGAATCTCATTTCTTGGCTTTCCCGGAAACAGCGGACAGTTGCACGCTCATCGACTGAAGCAGAATACAAGGCCTTAGCTGATGTGGCAGCTGAGGTTACTTGGGTTGTTTCTCTACTTCGGGAGTTAGGACTTCACTCAGGGCAACCCTCTACTTTATGGTGTGATAACTTGGGAGCGACGTATCTTTGCGCAAATCCAGTTTTCCACGCCAGAACGAAGCATGTTGAAATCGACTATCATTTTGTCCGTGATAAGGTAGCCAGTGGTGACTTTGTGGTTAATTTTGTCTCTACGAAGGATCAGCTTGCAGATATTCTCACTAAACCGCTGGCTGGGCCAAGGTTTATTGCTCTCCGCGACAAGCTCAACGTTGTGTCCCTAACACCGTCAGCTTGAGGGGGTGTATGAGTTATATTAATTGTTATGTTTTACTATATAGTTATTATTGTATGGTTAGAACTAGTCTTCTACTAATAACCTGTTAGATAGGAACAGTTAGAAATAGACTGAGATATACTCTCCTGTATTCCTATCTTTCTGTAATTGATTTTGATTTTGAATTCTCATCTTCATAATTTTTGTTTTCATTTGTTGTTAACGGGATAGATCCATAATTTCTAAGATGTAATTTCATAATTTCTATACTGTAGATTCATAATTTCTATACTGTAGATTCATAATATCTGTAACAACAAATGAAAAACAAAATTATGAATCCACGTTTAAAAAAAAAATTATGAATCTACCGTATAAAAATTATGGATCTACCCCTGTGTTCACCATGCGCATGGTAAACACGTTTCCACAGCATAATTTGCAGCGAAAGGAGCCTTTTATTTAATGAGCCTTAGGGAATCCTCCATAGATAAGTTGTTAGCACAAGTTTTTAGGTCCAAAATATGAGTGAGGAGAGAAAAATATTTGAAAAAAGACTGAAAAAATTCTGACCCACACACTTCTTCCTCTCTCTTGGTGGGACCCACAAATTTTGAAAAAAAACTTGGTCTTTGCATGAGCAGCCCACTCCTTCCCCCTCTCTCATTCAAGTTGATATTTAAAAAAAAAAAAAAAACTGTGAACAATCCTCTTAATGGGGATGCTCTAAGGCTCCTGTGTAGTTAATAGTTAAAAAAAAAATGTAATTTTTTTAAATATTTTATTTTATTTTATTTTAATTTTATTTTATATGGTGGGGGTGTTTTGGGCTAATCCCAAAAGCTGCACTTTGCCGCATTTGAGATTTCAGCGGTTTGCTACCGTTGGTTTACCACACTAGCTTTTTGACGTTTTGACCACGTCAAAATGTCAAAAATGGCCGATCCATCAAAATTTTGACGGATTCGCTATTAACTAAACAAGCCTTTTATGTCAAGGTAAATTTAACATTTGAACTTAGCTATCCAAACAAGCCTTTTGGCTTCAATTGCCTATTGAAGCCAAAAACTCAATCAAAATCACAGACTGACTATTCGAGAAACTTTTGAATTTGCAAAATTAATGAAATTTTTACACTGAGGTGAAAGAGCAAGTGAAGAGATAAGGAAGCTAAGGACAATGAAAAGGGCAGGGAGCATACCATTGTTATCACCATTAGTGTGACTGCGAATGTTGGTGCAGGTGGATGAAAAGGTTGGATTGGCACAGTAGCAAACAAATTGTGTTGAAATGAGATTGGCATTGGAGCCGCATCGTCCCCCTGACCTCATGCACTCCTGGCACAAGCTATTATTTGCTTTCCACTCCACAGAAAAACCGCCCGCCATGGATGTTCTTATCAACTCCTCTGAAGCATGGGATGCATTACCTAAAGCCTCAAAAGCTCCTTGAGTGACAGTAACAACGACCTGAATCCCACACCTTATTCTGGGCGACGTCCCGAGGCCATACACACCGAAGCTGGAATTGCCTTCACTGCAGTTGAAGATATGGGGAATCGAAGCAAAGGACGCTTGGTTTTTAATAATGATATTGCAATGGCTGGAATTGCCGCCATTCGATTCAGTGCAGTTGAAGAGGTGGGAAGTTGGACGAGAATCACGAGATGGATCAACGACAGGGGGAGGGTTTTCGTTGTTGCAGCGGAAACTGGAATTGTGTTCACTGCAGTTGAGAGCAGGCTTTACAACGGTGCTGCAACCGTAGAACAGACTGATGTTCTGATCGCCAGAGGGAACGTAGTTGAAGAGGTTGAAGTCCAAGGATGCGTTTTGAGGATGCCAGGGACATATATTGTTTAACAGATCATTTCTGGCAATTTTGGCAGTCTGTGACTGGTTGCTAATATTGAAAATTCTGTACTGTACTGATCGGATAGCGATTTCTGGGAACTCATTACTGCAGTTCAGCTCAAAAGCCGGGTGGCCACAGTAGGCCGGCCGGCTTCTACCCCAGAAAGGGTAGCCCAAGTCTTCAATACCGGCGCAGCTGAATGACTCACCGCAGCTCACAAACTCATCAGGAGGACTGCTACCATTATTTTGACAGAAAGTTTCAGGCACCTGGATCAAGATGAGGGTTATAATGATTGAGAGCAATGAATTAAGACTAGGATTGGAATCCATATTTCTGGCTCGAACCAAGAAACCATCCATAATGATGCTGCATAGTATCAACTTCAAGGCCAAACTGCTGAGAATCTTTATTTCTTGACTTGGAGTAGAGGTCAATATAATGCCAGTCTGCCAGACGCCAATCAAGCCAAATTACCTCAATTACAGTACTAATCTGGTCAAGCTGCCAGTGTTTCTCTTCACACAGGTTCTACTTTTGCCCCTAACAAGCGTTAACATTTCCCTTTTGACAAGTCCAACTAACCTCTAATTTTTTAAATTTTTTATTATTATTATAGATTATGGGGTATTTGGTTCCAATAAGAATGGTAACAAAGAGACTTCTCTTAATTAAACTCATTAGTATTACCAAGTATTTGATTACAATATTTTATTTTTCAACCTAATCAAATTAGACTCATATTTTAACTGGACTAGCATATATAATCCAATGTATACTCCACTTCCTCTGTCTCATTTTTTCGTGTTATAATCATAACCTTAAGCTCGTATCCATCATCGGAGTATTCATAACAGAAAACGATACTAATGAAAGGAAGAAGAAAACATGTAGAGATAAAGTGACAATTCTCATTCATCATCATCCTTTGAATATAATGATACAACATATATATATATATATATATGTATATATATATATATATATATATATATATATATATACAAATGTAACATAAAACAATAATGACGATAAAAATGTCATGACCATTACATCTTTTGTTCATTACTTCTCGTGAAAAGTTAATGTGATTTTTTTTAGAAATGGTATATCTTTTGTTTAAAAAGGGTTCCAGTTTCTTATAAATTTATTTACGATTATGTCATTGCACATTTTCATTTAACAATATATTACCTATAAAAAATGGTAGCCTGAACTCATATTTATTTGTTCTTTTTGTACTAGTAAAAATACACTAATCAACACTAAAATGATACAATTGTTGATCTCTATATGGAATAAGGGTCAAATAGGTCATTTAACTGCACACAATAATTCAATTAGGCCACTGAACCTAAAAAGCCAACAATTGAGTCTCTAAACTAACCAATTTCAAACAATTCTCCCAATTTGAAGGTTTCCAACAGGTCATCCTTCCAAATAAATCATTTTTTAAAAAATAAATTTTTAAAATTAATTATTTAAATTTTTTTTTAAAAAATAATAACAGGACCGGCCGGAGATGACCGGCTCCAGCCGGTTTCTTCGTCTCCACTGCCGGGTCTCCGGGCATGGAGACGAAGAGTTTCTTCTTCTCCATGGCTGGAGACAAAGAAACTCTTCGTCTCCAGGGAGTCTGTTTTTTTTTTTTTTTTTTTTTTTTTTTTTTTTTTTTAAATTTAAAAATAATTATTTTTTTAAATTTATTTTTGTAAAAATAATTAATTTGGGAGGATGACCTGTTGACCTGTTGGAAATTTTGAAATTGGAAGAATTGTTTGAAATTGGTTACTTGGTTAGTTTAGGGACCTAATTATTGATTTTTTTGGTTCAGTGACCTAATTGCATTATCGTGTGCAGTTCGATGGCCTATTTGACCCTTATTCCTCTCTATATTAACGGCTGAGATTAGTCCATAATTTTTACTTGGACAAGTGTTTTCACGAGATCTCATCCCTATATAAATATGATACATCATCCCATTGTATTAATTACATGGAATAGAATAACATAGTATATATATGCAATGATCCGAATGTCGTTCAACATGCCATTTTCCTTGTATTTAATTAATCTGAGTGTCTGACTAAGCTAATTTGGCTAGTTAATTGATCTGTTTGGTCTCTTCCACCTATTTGAATAAATGCATAAACTCCACCCTACAATTCAGCTTTTCCTGATCACCACAATCTATTTACTTCTGCTCTCCTTCTCATTGGTTGTGTTTGGAACCCAGAAATATTTTCCGGATTTTTAATGTTTGACAAGGAGGGGAAAAATGATGGTCAACGGAAATTGATTTTCAATCCAAGAGAAAACAAATTCATTTACTTTTTTTTTTTTTGGTTGAAAATGAGTCTTTTCTGGGGAAGTCATTTTCTGGAAAACCCAAAGCAATTTTTTACCTATTCTCCATCTTCTTCGTTATTTTTCGTGGAGAACCAAATCTAGTTCTCCTCTGGTTTCCGTTGGAAACCAAAAGTGTTTTTGGTTTTTGAAGCCAGAAAGCAGATTATCTGGTTTCTAGCTTCGGAAATCATTTTTTTTTTTTTAATGAAACCATTGCTTTTTTTTAAAATATATATATATATGTATATATATATATATATATATATATATATATATATATATATATATATATATATATATATATATATAACAATATTGATTTTTTTAATACAATTCTGCTCATTTTCTAGAAAATGATCCAAACACACTAAGACAATTTTATGAAATTCAACCAAACACTAGAGAAAAAAATATTTTTTTTAAAATGACTCATTTTCCAGAAGTCATTTTTTAGATTTTCAAACACATCATTAACATACCATAACCTAATCATTATTATACCTACACAATTATACTAAGACTAGCCATACTGATCAGGAGACAACAATATCTACATATTGTACTCCGTTAATTAAAAAAAAAAAAATATTACACGGTTTCGTTATTTAATGGATGATTTCAGCTCTAATACTCTGTATGAGAGTTATGAATATTTATCAAATTTGTTCTTGCATGACAAAACACCATTTTTACTTTGTTGAAAACAGCAGGTTGGCAGTATATTTAGATATTATGTCATAAGATCCCAAACTTAAAATCCTCATTTGATACATTATGGACCCTTTCTTGCATCAAATTTCTGTGGTAACTGATGATGATGTAGAGAACAGCTGAGGGAACTCGGTTGGAGGACAGAAAACCGGTTTGGGTGGAATCTGCAAGGAGGCAATGCTTCCCTCCAACATCTCCACCACTCTTCTTATGGAAGGGCGGTCTGCTGGATTTGTTTGGATGCACCACAAACTAACCAATATCATCTTCATTGCCATTTCTTTATCCTCCTCATCTCTGATGCCTTCAAGACTGAAATCTAATCCTTGCTCCAGATGCTCATATATCCAATTCGGGAAATATAAGTCACTCGTTTGAGCCGCGTTTACGTTCTCCCTTACTCCCACCATGTTAATAACCGTCATTCCATAACTATAAACATCGGACTTGTGTGAGACATTTCCAATGCTTCCGAAGATAACTTCTGGAGCAATGTATCCTATTGTTCCTCTAACACCACACGCTGATAGCGATACAATGCTCTGCTCTTTCTTGCACAGTTTTGCCAGGCCGAAATCAGAGATTTTGGGGGTGAAATCCTTGTCCAAAAGAATGTTGTTAGGCTTAATGTCGAAGTGCATGATTCTTGTGTTACACCCTCTGTGCAGATATTCTAGTCCTCGAGCAATGCCAATTGCAATATGGTACAACGTCTTCCACTCCAGACAACTCATATTTTGTGACCCCTTGTTGCCTATGTACTTGTCTAATGATCCATTAGGCATGAATTCATAGACCAAAGCTCTTTTCTTCTGGTAACAGAACCCCATAAGAATAACAATGTTCACATGGGAAGTTCGACTAATGCTAGCAACTTCATTTATGAAATCTTCTCCAGTCCCCTTTGTGTCGGTCAATAGCTTCACAGCTACCGGGCATCCATCAGGCAGTTTTCCTTTGTATACACTACCAAAACCTCCTTCGCCTATTTTGTCTTTGAATGAATTGGTCATTTTCTTTATATCCAAATAAGTATATACCTTGGTAGCATTGCATCCATTAGTCCTTATGAATGCTTCAATTTTTTCTAGGCTTTCATCACTCTTCCTTTTGCAGCAGCAGCAACATATAAACATTGAAGTTAGTATTATTCCGAATATGCCAAGCAGATAGCCTGCATATATATAAAGGTTGAAATTAGGGTTACATTCTAAATGTAAATGCTGGTAGCACATCTAATTATATATGTTAAAATGTTATGCAAAACAGTAATACACAAATCAGTAGTGGCTCGATCTCACGCTTGATCAGGAAGAAATTATTTTAATTATATTCTGTATACTTATAGTTCACCAAACAAGCCAAAATGTTTTGTATGGAAATTAAAGATGGTTACTTTACCAAAAGGAATATTCACACCAGTGCTAAGCCCTTCTTTAGATTCTGCAAGAGGAAATACATGTTAAAAATGTTATGCAAAATAAAAATAAAAATAAAATCATATGAAAATAGATACACATCATTCATTAAATGTATGTTATGCCAAATAGTGTTCCACATCGTTCATTAAATTTAGTATTCCACATAAATTTAGGAGTTTAGAGGTTTAAATATATTTAAGAGTTAAAGATAGATATAGGAAATCCAATGGTTTTTGTTAATTAAAATTCAAAAATTCGTAATTATAAATATAATAATTTAGAAATTTATTTTTATATATCAATTACAATTTTTAATTAAGAATTCTTTAATTTTAGTGTCCAAAGATAAATTTATTTTTAAATTTCAATAGAATGAACAATAGGAATTTATTTTTATATTAGAATTAACAATAGGAAATTTATTTACATGGTTAATTCGAAGGTTTCAGCAGTGCATTGTTATTATTATTAATCCTATTAATAATTAGATATATATTTTTGAGTACAGATAATTAGATATATATAATAATTAAGTAATAAATATATTTAGGAAAGTAGATATATTTTGTTATTAGAAATAAAAGAGTTTCCTAAAAAATAATAATATAAATTTTAGATATTTTACAAAAAAGGACGTGATTAATATTGAATTTATTTTTAATGATGTGTCATCTCCTCATTCCACCGCCGGTGTATAGCATCTATACACCGACGGTGCATCAAATATTAATCCATATATATATATATATATATATATATATATATATATATATATATATATATATATATATATATATATATTCATATAGAAAATAATATGAATTATATTCATATATTTTTATACTATATTTAGCATTATTGTATGAACTTTCATGAATTAAATTCATATACATAGTAATTTTTATACTATATTTAGCATTTTTCTGTATCGCACGTGGGTTTGTTTTGAGAAAATTTGTCTTTAATCATGGTAAAATAAAAAATGTACATAGCACTTTGAAGAGTAAGTAATTCAATGTGATTAAAAATTTTGTTTTAATGGACAATCTTTGAATACAACTAAAAATGTTGTATACAATTTTTTTTTTTTCAATAACGTGTAATACAATTTCAATGTTAATTGTTATTAAATAATTTGCTATAGATAAATTTTCTTCATTTTATTATTATTATTATTATTATTATTATTATTATTATTATTATTATTATTATTATTATTATTATGTTATTGTTTAATTAAATTATTATTATTTATGACCGTGCATCGCACGGGTGCAAATAATAATAATAATAATAATAATAATAATAATAATAATAATAATAATAATAATATTAATAATAATAATAATAATATTAATAATAATAAATAATTATAAAAGTAATTTAAGATTTAATAAATTAGCACAATATGTCTATGTCCTTATAAGTCATTTTACATACAATCAACTAAAAGTAACAATAAATTTACCATACACTGTTTTACAAGCTAATTAATACATGAGTTATTGGTCAAACCAGCTAATTCAATCCACTATCAATTAACTTAATCAACTATTATCATTTGCCAAACACCCCCAATGTTTAAGAATCCGTTTGGCTGGCCCGTAGCACAAAACATTATAAAATATTTACTTTTTATCCTTAATTAATTTAGTTTAAACTTATTGCGTTTATTAATGACTGTTTAAAATATGAATTGGGTTACAGTTATGCACAATGATCACTTTCACTACATGGAAAAAGAATCAAAATACAAATAAATATTATCGCTACTTGAGATTAGGAATAGTCTAAATTATTAAAGAAATAATTTGGGCATTATTTGCGTCCAGGTCCTCAAAAGACTATATGTAGTCAAGGAAGATGACAGAAGTTTATGTTGTACAATTCAAATCATTAAAAAAGTGCAATTGTATATATAATAATGTAAGCCACTAAGCCCCCATTCATTTTTGACAAAAGTTACTTAGCATTCTCAATTCTATTTTTCTAACTCAAATATGTACACTTTGAGAATCAATTTATCATTCAACCATTTTTCATTTGTGCGTATAATACATCAAAATTAAACATCTCAATTAGAAGAACTCGAGTTCACATCGACCCGATCCAAATTAGAAGTTGATCCAAGGATAACCCTAACCAAGATGACTAAGGATACAAACTTGTAACCACAAAGTCACGAGTTTGAATCCAACCCTTTTGGTTTGGACCGATCAGCTATGCGCAACTTAGACTGGTTTACTTGCTTGTGGTACTTTGTTTCTCCCAAAAGGTTGAATCCCCAACCCCAATGGCCCCCAACACCCCAGCCCGACAGAGCATTTGGAAGGATGTAATTCACGGTGACTCAATGACTCAGTATACAGTGCCAAATGCTGATGTGCACAAGGGATCTGTCCACTTTGAGCATAATTCTCGCACTGCCATTGCAAAGGTTGAACATTGGTCTCTTCTCTCAAATACTGCATACTAAACCAGTTGTGAGCTAAACCCATATGGACCTTGTGGTTCTTTGTTGGCTAGGGTTACAGGGCGAGTTTACCCATGCCTACTCTCACATAGTGGCTATGGGTTTTCTTTGTCAACCCAAAAAAAAAAAAAATTAGAAGTTGATCCAACTAAAATTAAATTTATACCACAAAATAGCTAGTTATTTTAAGAAAAAATTTCCAAGTGTTTTTAGTATGTAGGAAAGTTAACCAAAATTTCTATAACCCAATGTGATAGAAAAGGGAGAAGGAAAAGGAATACCATAATAGCAAACAAATTGTGTTGAAATGTGATTGGCATTGGAACCGCATATTCCCCCTGAGTTTCTACACTCCTCGCATAAGCTATTATTTGCTTTCCACTCCACAGCAAAACCACCACCAACCGATGTTCTCATGACCTCCTCCGAAGCAAGCCGGGAAGCATTACCTAAAGCCTCAAAAGCTTCTCGAGTCACAGTAACAAAGATCTCAAACCCACACTTGATGTTATTATTGGGCAATCCTGCAGTACTGGGCGACCAGAGGCCATTTCCGGTCGAGTTGGAATTCGCTTCACTGCAGTTGAAGAGGTTGGAAACCAATGGAACCCGGGTTAAGGTTGTGATGGTGCAACCGTAGAACAAGGAGATGTTCTTGTCGGCTCCAGAAGAAACGTAGCTGAAGAGGTTGAAGTCCAAGGATGCGTTCCGAGGATTGGAGGGACAAATATTGCTTGTCAAATCCTCTCTGGCGATAGTGGCCGTCTGCGCCGGCCAGTTGCTGATATTAACAACTCTGTATTTCACCGATTGGATTGTAATCTCCGGCAAGTCTTTACTGCAGTCCAGCTCAAAGCTTGGATGGCCGCAGTAGGCCGGCAGGCTCCCTCCCCAGAAAGGGTAGCCTACGTTTTCAATATTGGCGCAGCTGAATGCCTCACCGCAGGTCTCAAACTCACTATTTTGACACAAAGTTACCGGCGTTTGGATTAACAAGATGATGAACACAAACAAGGCTGGACAGATGGGGTTGGAAGAATCCATATTTCTTTGGGATCTGAGGTTAATTGGCTATCTGCCTAGCTCTGAATTCTGATCATGAAACTTTGCTTAACTGATGAGAAACGTCATTTCTTGACTTAAGTTATCAATACTAGTCAATGTAGGCATTAAAATGTGGATATTATATTTTTTTTTGGGGTACACATTAATTTGTTTGTTAAGTAGTAGACAGTGTTGATCTTTTAACCTATTCATAGTTTTATATAATAAAAATGTTTTGCCTCAGATAAGATTTCTGTGGTAACTGATGATGTAGGGGACGGGTGAAGTGAGTCATGAATTGGAGGACAGAAAAATGGTTTAGGTGGAATCTCCAAGGACTCAATGCTTCCCTCCAACATCTCCACCACTCTTCTTATGGAAGGGCGGTCTGCTGGATTGGTTTGGATGCACCACAAACTAACCAACATCATCTTCATTGCCATTTCTTTATCCTCCTCATCTCTGATGCCTTCAAGACTGAAATCTAATCCTTGCTCCAGATGCTCATATATCCAATTCGGGAAATATAAGTCACTCGTCTGAGCCGCGTGTACATTCTCCCTTACTCCCACCATGTCAATAACCGTCATGCCATAACTATAAACATCGGATTTGTGTGACACACTTCCAATGCTTCTGAAGACAACTTCTGGAGCAATGTATCCTATTGTTCCTCTTGCTCCGCACACTGATAGTGATACAACGCTCTCCGTTTTCTTGCACAGTTTTGCCAGGCTGAAATCTGAGATTTTGGGGGTGAAATCCTTGTCCAAAAGAATGTTGTTAGGTTTAATGTCAAAGTGCATGATTCTTGTGTTACACCCTCAGTGCAGATATTCTAGTCCTCGAGCAATGCGAATTGCAATCTGGTACAATGTCTTCCACTCCAACTGACAATAACTCTTATTTTGGGACCCCTTGTTGCCTATGTACTTGTCTAATGATCCATTAGGCATGAATCTATAGACCAAAGCTCTTTTCTTTTGATAACAGAACTCTACAAGAGTAACTATGTTCTTTTCTTTTATTTTGTCTCCCTTTCTCCAGGAACTTCTCCTTTTGAAGAAGCAGATTATAAGCATTGAAGTTAGCACTACTCCCAGTAAGCCAAACATGGCAACTGCATATAAAGGTTGAAATTAAAGAAGGTCAGAGCATCATATTAACAAAAAATGATGTGAAGGAAAGGTGGTTACTTTACCTAGACCAAGTTTCACACCAATGCTAAGCCCATTTTTAGATTCTGCAAGAGGAAATACATTCTGTAAATCCATTGTTGATATTGAAGATTATTAATTTCTATGTTCTGGATTCAAAAACTCAATCAAAATCACAGACTGACTATTGGAGAAACTTTTGAATTTGCAAAATTAATGAAATTTTTATACTGAGGTGAAAGAGTAAGTAAAGAGATAAGGAAGCTAAGGACAATGAAAAGGGCAGGGAGCATACCATTGTTACCACCATTAGTGTGACTGCGAATGTTGGTGCAGGTGGATGAAAAAGTTGGATTGGCACAGTAGCAAACAAATTGTGTTGAAATGAGATTGGCATTGGAGCCGCATCGTCCCCCTGACCTCATGCTCTCCTCGCATAAGCTATTATTTACTTTCCACTCCACAGCAAAACCGCTCGCCATGGATGTTCTTATCAACTCCTCTGAAGCATTACCTAAAGCCTCAAAAGCTCCTTGAGTGACAGTAACAACGACCCGAATCCCGCACCTTACATTGTCCAATGATCCTATTCCGAGGCCATACACACCGAAGCTGGAATTGCCTTCACTGCAGTTGAAGATATGGGGAATCGAAGCAAAGGACGCTTGGTTTTTAATAATGATATTGCAATGGCTGGAATTGCCGCCATTCGATTCAGTGCAGTTGAAGAGGTGGGAAGTTGGACCAGAATCACGAGATGGATCAACGACGGGGGGAGGGTTTTCGTTGTTGCAGAGGAAGGTGGAATTATTGGGTTCACTGCAGTTGAGAGCAGGCTTTTCGACGGTGCTGCAACCGTAGAACAGACTGATGTTCTGATCGCCAGAGGGAACGTAGTTGAAGAGGTTGAAGTCCAAGGATGCGTTTTGAGGATGCCAGGGACATATATTGTTTAACAGATCATTTCTGGCAATTTTGGCAGTCTGTGACTGGTTGCTAATATTGAAAATTCTGTACTGTACTGATCGGATAGCGATTTCTGGGAACTCATTACTGCAGTTCAGCTCAAAAGCCGGGTGGCCGCAGTAGGCCGGGCGGCTTCCTCCCCAGAAAGGGTAGCCTATGTTTTCTATATTGGCGCAGCTGAATGAGTCACCGCAGCTCACATACTCATTATTTTGACAGAAAGTTGCCGCCGGCGCCTGGACCAAGATGAGGGTTATAATGATTGAGAGCAATGAATTAAGACTAGGATTGGAATCCATATTTCTGGCTCAGACCAAGAAACCATCCATAATGATAAATGCTGCATAGTGTCAACTTCAAGGCCAAACTGCTGAGGATCTTTATTTCTTGACTTGGAGTAGATCAGAGGTCAATATAATGCCAGTCTGCCAGACGCCAATCAAGCCAAATTACCTCAATTACAGTACTAATCTGGTCAAGCTGCCAGCGTTTCTCTTCACACAGGCTCTACTTTTTCCCCTAACAAACGTTAACATATCCCTTTTGACAAGTCCAATCTCTATTTATTATTATTATTATTATTATTATTACATATAATGGTCAAATAGGCCATCGAACTGCACACAATAATGCAATTAGGCCAGCGAACCTAAAAAAGAAACAATTAGATCCCTAGACTAACCATTTTCTTTCAATTTAGTCTAATTTGTAAGTTTTTTAGGTTGGTAGCAGGTCACCTTTAATTTAATTTTTTTTTAAATTTAAAATATTTTTAAAAATAATTATTTAAAATTAAAAAAAAAAAAAGATCATCTCCGGCCATGGATTCGTCTCCATGGCCGGAGACCTCTTCGTCTTTGGCCGGCCGGAGACGAAGAAGTTATCTTCGTCGCCGGCCAGAGACGAAGACGTCTCCGGCCATGGAGACGAATCCATGGCCGGAGACGATCTGTTTTATTGTTTTTAAAAATTTTTAAATAAATATTTTAAATTAAAGGTGACCTGCTAGCAACTTAGAAAACTTACAAATTAGACTTATTGCAAGAAAATAGTTAGTTTAAGGATCTAATTGTTGTTTTTTTAGGTTCAGTGGCCTAATTGTATTATTGTGTTGTGTGCAGTTCGATGGCCTATTTGATCCTTATTCCTTATTATTATAGATTATGGGGTGTTTGGTTCCAATAAGAAGGGTAATTGTAATCAGGGTAGTGGTAATGAATTTAAGAGAAGTCTTTTTGTTTGATAGTAAATAGAAATTGAAATCAAAATATATAAATGGGAAAATGGCACTTCTTCCCCCTAAGTTATATACTTATAGCACTTTCTCCCCCTCAATTATTCAAGTGGTTGTTTTTCCCCCTAAAATGTTAAATGGACATATTTACTCTTAAAATAAATATTTCATTTATTTTCATTCTCCAACAAATTATGACAATAATTTGGTTCAAACCAAACAAACACTATAGCAATCAAACCGAAATATTCCAATTACAATTTAGAATCGAAACTCGATATTTAGAGTTTATTAAAATCGCGAACCGGAACGGATGATTCATGTTCCGAACTGAAAAAATAAAATACATTTATTGTTGAATTTAGACTATTTAAAATAAAAAATAAAATTTTAAAATAAAGACGGTTCAAAATCGCGAACCGGATCCAGAACCGCCGATTCACGGTTCAAGATCCAATTTTTTTTATTCATAATTTTAATAAATTGAAATCCAAATATTAGGTTCTAGATCTGAATCATAACCGGAAACTTTTAATTCAATTGCTATAGTGTCCGGTTCAGTTTGATCTGAACCGTGGTCATCCCTACGTATACGCGATAATTTGTTGGAGAAGTAAAATAAATAAAATGTTTACTTTAAGGGTAGAAATGTCAATTTAATATATCAGGGGGAAAAATCACCACTTTTAAAATAATTGAGGGGGCTAATGTGCTTACCTAAATAAGTGAGGGGGGAAAATGACTATAAGTATATAACTAGGGGGAAAAAGTGCCATTTTCCCTATATAAATATATAAAAATGTAATAAGTCAAAACTAAAGAAATTGAATAAAAAAAATTAAATGTTTAAAAAAAATAAACATATTTTGGGCTATGCATCAGGTCTAGCTAGGCCAATATTTTATTGTATGGAGTGTTATGCACCATGAATGGTGCACACGGTTGCAAAAATGACGTCGTTTTGACGTCCGACTTGAAAAAAATAAATAAATTTCAGAATTGCATAACTACACATCCATAACTTCATAACTATACATCCAGGATTGCATAGCTACACATCCATAACTTCATAACTATACATCCAGGATTGCATAGCTACACATCCATAACTTCATAACTATACATCTAGAATTGTATAACTACACATCCATAACTTCATAACTATAAATCCAGAATTGTATAACTACGAACACATCCCTAACTTTATAACTATACATTCAGAATTGCATGCATAACTACACATCCATAACTTCATAAATATACATTCAAAATGTGAAATTTTAACTTCATAACTATACATTCAGAATTGCATGCATAATTACACATCCATAACTTCATAACTATAAATCTAGAATTGCATAACTACACATCCATAATTTGATAACTATAAATCCAGAATGTGAAATTATAAAATTATGAACATATGTTTACGTAACTAACGGCAATCGAAAATGATTTTTTTTATTTAAGTAAAACGACGCCGTTTTTGCATCCGTGTGCACAACATAATTTGCCTTATTGTTTGGCCTAGATTATGGGGTGTTTGGTTCCAATAAGAATGGTAATTGTAATCAGGGTAATGGTAATGAATTTATTACAATGTAGTATCTGCTCATATCCATTGTACGTTTTTTGGGTGGTCAAATATGTCAGTTTGCAATGCCCCCCTCCCCCACCCAACTCTATTATACAAGTCCTGCACAAACTGTCATTCCACTTGATGTACATAATGGATTTGATGTCGTAGTACTTATGATACGATATGCAATGGGTCTAAGATCTGAACAAGGTGTAAAAATAACCGGAAGATTGATCTTCGACACTCCAATGGGTCCTACCCATAGTGCATACCTTATTGCAATGCCGGAAGAGTGGCAATACTTCGTAAAACAAACATCCAGTTTCGTGAATTACATGTTTATGTTGCCCCAAAAGTAAATGTTGCGGCACAATTAAATTCCAAATCCTATAGCCTTTGGTGCATATGAAGAGTATGCAGATTTTAGTAATTTTGGTGCTTCAATCGCCCAACATCATGTTAGTAGTGGAGACACTTCTGGTAGCACGTATTTGCCAACAACATCTCACCCAATTGAATCATCGGAGAGTACGGAATCAGAGCCTAAATAGATACTCTCACAAAGTTCAGATAGTTAGGATGGAGAAGATACAAATGACCACTTTTCATTCGACATTGAGTTATTTCAGGAAGCACGTGAAACGAGTTTTGAAGATGAGCGATGGTGAGGAAAAAGGGTTTGACAATTATGAAATTCCTTACTACCATGCTCTAGTTTCATTTAATACCTTCTATGGTCAAAATGACGACAATGAATCAACATTATTGTACGACCCGAAAACAAATGTGCTCAAGGCCGGAATGAGGTTTCACAAGTTAAAAATGTTCTAACCATATACCATACGTCTATACAGAAAGGCATGGTACGGGCGGCAAAAATGCATTAAAAGGTTATATGACAAATTTGAACAATCCTACTTTGAAAATTATTATATGTTGGATGTTTAAGTTATTTAACTCTGAAAATTATTAAGTTGTTGCTTGTTTTATTTTGTTTACTTATTAGTTATTTACTTATTTTGTTAATGGAGACTTAGAGTATAACAGTATTTTAAATTAAAGTAATATTTTGTTTCAGTTATTCAATTCTTAATGACTTTTTGAATCCGAATGAAATCTGAAATCCGAAATCCGATCCGTAAAATCCGATATCCGATTTAGCATATCCAATTTTAAGTACAAACAAATAACGAATTGAATCAGTAAAATGCAATCCGAAATTCGATTGGATGGACGGATTACATATCCGATCCGATCCGTTCAATGCACAGGGCTAGCTATCAGCTAACAGCTCCTCCGTAGTTACCCAATGCTCTCCTCATTTAACATACCATAACCTAATCATTACCATACCTACACAACTATACTAAGACTACCCATGCATACTGATCACGAGACAACAGTATCTACATATTGTACTCTGTTAATTAAAAAAGATTATATTACATGGTTTCATTATTTAATGGATATTTCAGCTCTAATACTCTGTATGAGAGAATATTAATCAAATTTGTTCTTACATGACAAAACACTATTTTTACTCTGTTCAAAACAGCAGGTTGGCAGTATTTAGATACTATATGTCATAAGATCCCATACTTAAAGTCCTCATTTGATACATTATGGACCCTTTCCTTCCTCAGATTTCTGTGGTAACTGATGATGTAGAGGACTGCTGAGAAAACTCATCAGTTGGAGGACAGAAATGTGGTTTTGGTGGAATCTGCAAGGAGTCGACGCTTCCCTCCAACATCTCTACCACTTTTCTTATGGAAGGGCGGTCTGCTGGATTCGTCTGGATGCACCACAAACTAACCAATATCATCTTCATTGCCATTTCTTTATCCTCCTCGTCTATGATGCCTTCAAGACTGAAATCTAACCCTTGCTCCAGATGCTCATATATCTAATTCGGGAAATATAAGTCACTTGTCTGAGCCGCGTGTATGTTCTCCCTTACTCCCACCATGTCGATAACTGTCATGCCATAACTATAAACATCAGACTTGTGTGAGACATTTCCAATGCTTCCGAAGATAACTTCTGGAGCAATGTATCCTATTGTTCCTCTAACACCACATTCTGATAGCGATACAATGCTCCCCTCTTTCTTGCACAATTTTGCCAGGCCGAAATCTGAGATTTTGGGGGTGAAATCCTTGTCCAACAGAATGTTATTAGGCTTAATGTCAAAGTGCATGATTCTTGTTTTACACCCTTTGTGCAGATATTCTAGTCCTCGACCAATGCCAATTGCAATCTGGTACAATGTCTTCCACGCCAGACAACTCATATTTTGTAACCCCTTGTTGCCTATGTACTTGTCTAACGATCCATTAGGCATGAATTCATAGACCAAAGCTCTTTTCTTCTGGTAACAGAACCCTACAAGAGTAACTATGTTCACGTGGGAAGTTCGACAAATGCTAGCAACTTCATTTATGAAATCATCTCCAGTCCCCTTTGTGTCGGTCAATAGCTTCACAGCTACTGGGCATCCATCAGGCAATTTTCCTTTGTATACACTACCAAAACCTCCTTCACCTATTTTGTCTCTGAATGAATTGGTCATTTTTTTTTATATCCAAATAAGTATATAGCTTAGTAGCATTGCATCCATTAGTCCTTATGAATGCTTCTATTCTTTCTAGACTTTCATCACTCTTCCTTTTGCAGAAGCCGCGGATTATATCCAATAAAGTTAGTATTATTCCGAATATGACAAACGAGAAAGCTGCATATATATATATAAATGTTGAAATTAGGGCTACATTCTAAATGTAAATGCTGGTAGCACATCTAATGCAAGTAGATCAGAGCATCAGTTTATCAAAAGATGATGTGATGGAAATTAATGGCGGTTACTTTACCTATATATAGTAAGACCATTTGAAGTTTTGTGTAGTCTGCAAGATGAAATAGATGTTAAAATGTTATGCAAAACAGTAATACACAAATTTCAATCGTTATATCGATGCACTGATTCAATACACATAATTCATGTTTATAATACACATACATATAAATACGATATAATGAACATAAATTATGTGTGTTATGAACATGAATTCTGTGTATTATATAGTTGAGGACACATAAACACTTAACATAATATGCAGAATTCACGTTCATAATACGCAGAATTCATATTCATAATACACAAAAAAATTCATATTCATTATATCGTGTTTATGTGTATGTATATTATGAACATGAATTCTGTGCATTATAAAGTCAAATTTTGTATATTTGACAATTTGCCCACAAATTTATAGTGGACCTTGTTGAGCATATAACCATTGAATGTGCAATCCAACTATTAACTTAGGCTTTTAGTTGGGATGTAACACATTCTTTAATTTGGTATCAGAGCCAGACCAAAAGTCATGGGTTTGAATCTCTACGTCACCCGATAAGGCGACTACGGTCACGTGTTGCTTGATCAGGAAGAAATCTATAATTACTTTAGAGCAAATACCAATTTTGATCCCACGAGTATTAGCAAAATGACGGTTTTGGTCCACATGTTTAATTTCTACCAATTTTCATCCACGACTATTGTTTTAATACCAATTTTAATCCACGACTATTATTTTAGTACCAAAATTCATCACGTCGGTCACCCATCTATTTAAGACATCCCTAAATCTAAAAATTTTAAGGACATTTTCATCTTTTTCAACTTATGATTCCAATTTGAGCATAAGTAAATGAATTTAAACCCTAAGATCGATCTCAATTCGTAGTTCTCCTCCCCATCCTACATGAATTTGAAGAAGAAAACTGCGAATTGGGATAAATTTTAGGGCTTAAATCCCTTTATTCATGCTCAAATAGGGATCCTAATTTGAAAAGCACGAAACTACCCTTAATAATTTCACATTTCGGCATGTCTTAAACGAAGGGGTGACCGGCGTGATGAATTTTGGCACTAAAACAATAGTTGTGGATGAAAATTGGTACTAAAATAATAGTGGTGGATGAAAATTGGTAGAAATTAAACATGTGGACCAAAAATGTCATTTCGTTAATACTCGTTGGACCAAAATTGGTATTTGCTCATTACTTTATTTAATGCATTCTGTATACGTATAGTTCACCAAACCACCCAGAAATTAAAGATGGTTACTTACGTCGATCAGCAATCACATTAGTGGCAGAAAAGCCAAGAAATTTTCTAGATTCTGCAAGATGAAATATATGTTAAAATGTTATGCAAAACAGTAATACACAAATCTGTAGTGGCTGAGTGGCTCTCACGATTGATCAGGAAGAAATTATTTTAATTATATTCTGTACACGTATAGTTCACCAAACAACCCAAAATGTTTTGTATGGAAATTAAAGATGTTACTTTACCAAAAGGAATATCCACAACAGTGCTAAGCCCTTTTTTAGATTCTGCAAGAGGAAATACATGTTAAAAATGTTATGCAAAATAGTAGTACACAAATCTATCTTAATTAAAATAAAAAAAAAATCATATGAAAATAGATACACATCATTCATTAAATGTTATGCGAAATAGTATTATACAAAAAAATAGTCTCCGTATTCCACATCATTTATTAAATGTTATGCAAAATTAATATGGTAAATACACTAAAGTATATGAATGAATCTAAGTGGATTATAGAATACAAGTATGTGGGCTCAGTCAATTGTGACCGGGAGTCCAATATTTCCGAACAAGTACATCTTAGGTTAAAGTCCAAAAGTCACCCCAAGGCATTGAATGTGCCTTATATATGAAGGGTTGAAGGGGACACATTTTGGGGGCTTGGCATGTGAGTCACGTGTAGTTGAACTTCCAAGGCATTGGATTATTACTAGGCATCCATCCTCAAGTACATGTTAGTTGAAGGGGACACATTTGGAAGAATGTTAGTTGATATATATATATATATATGGATAATTGTGTTAACCGTTATGTTGTATATCTTTATAATTATAACATTATTAATAATATAACAAAAAAATAGTCAAAAATAATTAATAATATCACAATGATAACAATAAACTGTAATAATAAATAGTTAATTTACTACAACATCTCTATAACCAGATAATACTATCAGCTGATTAAACTAGCTAACACAATCACTTATCAACTAATTAAACCAGCTAATACCACAATCACTTATCAGCTAATTAAACCAATCAGGCCTTCAATTAACAACTAACAGCTAATTGACGAACACTGTACCATTTAGTTGTATATTTCCTCCAATTCATGAAACATGGAGGGAAATCTAGTCATGTTGGGCTGACCATTGCAAACTAAGAGTGTGTTTGGTTCATGGTTTAGCTATTAGGAATGGAATCAAAGTCATTGTTATTGTTCAATTGACAGGTTTTTAGAATACTATTCTACGATTTGATTACCCCCTTAATTAGAAAACACATTCACTAATAAAATAAGGGTTTCATTCTATTATTCACCTTAGTAATTTGATTTTTAAGTTTGGATTAGTGCTTTTAGATTTTTGTTTTTATTTTTATTTTTTCATATTGGTGCTTATATTAGAATATAAATGGTCTGTTTTTGTATTTTTAAAACCTCTATTTCTATTATAGGTTCATACATAACCCAACAATAATATTGGTAATCATTCCAATTCCACCTTACTACTAAATATGTAAAATATATTTTCACCAAAACCTATTACCATTACCCAAATATTCCGATTCCATGTACGAACCAAACACACCCTAAATGTGATTTCCACCTTCATTTTGTCATCTGATGAACAGTCAATTGAGTTCAAACTTCTCTCCAAATATAAAATGACAACTAAACCATTTAAATTGTTCCATTGCAGTTTAATATAATGGAAGAAGTCTCTAGAATGACAGTATGAAGTATATGAAAATTAATGAAATATTTTATAATGAGGTGTGAAAGAGTAGAGAGATAATACCATTGCTATAATTGCACGTAATTCCATTAGCACAGTAGCAAACAAATTTTGTTGAAATGCCACTGGAACCGCATCGTCCCCCGGACCTCATGCACTCCTCGCACAAGCTATTATTTGCTTTCCACCCCACCAAAAAACCACCCCCCACGGATGTTCTTAGAAGCTCCTCAGAAACAAGGGAAGCATTACGTAAAGCCTGAAAAGCTCCTTGAGTGACAGTAACAAAGATCTCACTCCGGCACTTGATGGAGATACCGGCGGGGAGGATATTTGGCAATCCTGCACTGGGTGACCAGAGGACATTATTTCTGTTTGAGTTATTAGAATTGTCTTCACTGCAGTTAAAGAGGCTGGGAATTGGATTAACTGGAGCTGTGGCTATGACGGTGCAACCGTAGAACAGGGTGATGTTCTGGTCGCCAGATGAAACGTCGTAGCTGAAGAGGTTTAGGTCCAAGGATGCGTTTCGAGGATTTGAGGGGCAAATATTGCTTAACAGATCATCTCGGGCAATAGTGGCCGTCTGCCACCGGTTGCTGATATTAAAAACTCTGTATTTCACCGATAGGATTATTATTTCAGTTCAGCCCAAAATGTAGGTGGCCGCAGTAGGCCGGACGGCTCCCTCCCCAGAAAGGGTAGCCAATGTTTTCAATATTGGCGCAGTTGAATGACTCACCGCAGCTCACATACTCATCAAGACAGAAATTTGCAGGCGTGTGGATGAAGATGAGGAGTGTAATGAGTGAGAGCAATGATTTAAGACTAAGATTGGAATCCATATTGGCCGGGTGATCATGAAGCATTGCGGTTTAGCTACATATGTGCTGTTTAACTGCTCACAAACTTCAACTCTTGACTTTTAGTTTGCTTATGTCAGATTTTTGGACTTGGTATTTACAGTAGTTACGTTCGTAATAGTGACATAGAGCAGACCCTGTAAATTACTGCATATTATTTAGATACTAGTTGGCTTAGTCGTGTGCACGCGTTTTGGGCAAAACGTCATGTCCAACGATCAATTAGTCTGTTCTAATTTTTAAATAATATATATAATTGTTATATGAAAAAATATAAGTCCAAAATGTTTTGGGCAAATTCTAAAAGTTTTGCACTATCTCCACATTCACAATCAGTAACACAAGCGACAAAATCGCAGTAATACTCAAGGCCGACCGCATCATTTACTCCTGGCTGACCCGTTCCTGTTCGTCATCAAATAAGGAAAAAGGGTCAAATAGGCCCTCAAACTTTTGTTAAAAAGTCAATTAGATCCTCCAATTTTTTAAAGGTGCAATTACACCCATGAACAATGTATTTTGATGCAAAGAAGCCCAAATACAGGTAAATAACCTGCTATCATAGGTCATTGAAGATTCGGCGTATTTCCGACGTATTTTCCGGCAATCGGTGGAGAAGGCAACCCAAATTTGGGTTGAATTGCATCTCTAATATATATTAGACGGTTTCATTATTTAATGCATGATTTCAGCCCTAATACTCTGTATGAGAGTTATGAATATTTATCAAATTTGTTCTTACATGACAAAACAGTGTTTTACTTTGTTGAAAACAGCAGGTTGGCAGTATTATTTAGATATTATGTCATAAGATCCCAAACTTAAAATCCTCATTTGATACATTATCGACCCTTTCTTGCATCAAATTTCTGTGGTAACTGATGATGATGTAGAGAACAGCTGAGGGAACTCGGTTGGAGGACAGAAAACTGGTTTGGGTGGAATCTGCAAGGAGCCAATGCTTCCCTCCAACATCTCCACCACTCTTCTTATAGAAGGGCGGTCTGCTGGATTTGTTTAGATGCACCACAAACTAACCAAGATCATCTTCATTGCCATTTCTTTATCCTCCTCATCTATGATGCCTTCAAGATTGAAATCTAATCCTTGCTCCAGATGCTCATATATCCAATTCGGGAAATATAAGTCACTCGTTTGAGCTGCGTTTACATTCTCCCTTACTCCCACCATGTCGATAACTGTCATGCCATAACTATAAACATCAGACTTGTGTGAGACGTTTCCAATGCTTCCGAAGATAACTTCTGGAGCAATGTATCCTATTGTTCCTCTAACACCACACGCAGATAGCGATACAATGCCCTGCTCTTTCTTGCACAGTTTTGCCAGGCCGAAATCAGAGATTTTGGGTGTGAAATCCTTGTCCAAAAGAATGTTATCAGGTTTAATGTCAAAGTGCATGATTCTTGTGTTACACCCTCTGTGCAGATATTCTAGTCCTCGAGCAATGCCAATTGCAATCTGGTACAATGTCTTCCACTCCAACGGACAACTCTTATTTTGGGACCCCTTGTTGCCTATGTACTTGTCTAATGATCCATTAGGCATGAATTCATAGACCAACGCTCTTTTCTTATGATAACAAAACCCTACAAGAGTAACTATGTTCACGTGGGAAGTTCGACTAATGCTACCAACTTCATTGATGAAATCTTCTCCATTACCCTTTGTGTTGGTCAATAGCTTCACAGCTACTGGGCATCCATCAGGTAACTTTCCTCTATATACACTACCAAAACCTCCTTCTCCTATTTTATTATTGAAAGAATTGGTCATTTTCTTTATATCCAAATAAGTATATAGCTTGGTAGCATGAAATCCATTAGTCCTTATGAATGCTTCAATTTTTTCTAGCCTTTCATTTCCCCTTCTCCAGAAACATCTCCTTTTGAGGAAGTATATTATAAGCGCTGAAGTTAGTACTACTCCCAGTAAGCCAAACATGGCAGCTGCATATAAAGGTTGAAAGTAGGAGTACATTCTAATTTTAATTTTTAAGTGCTGGACTATGGTAAGAAATAATCTAATGCCAGTAGGTCAGAGCATCTATTACATTAACAAAAAATTATGTGATGGGAATGGTGATTACTTTACCTAGAGCAACTTTCACACCAGTGCTAAGCCCTTTCCTAGATTCTGCAAGAAAAAATAGATGTTAAAATGTTATGCAAAATAGTAATACACAAATGCCAATGACCTAGCTTGTGGTCTAGTGTGGTCTAGTGGAGTAGTGGCACAAAGTGACTCTTTCAAAAGGAAGGTCATGTATTCAATCTCCAATGGGAGCGGTATTGAGTATTGACAGATATTACATTATAACAGAGGGGAAAAAGACTGAAATAGGACGATTATGCATCCCAATTCCCAAAATATGACGATTTTTTTTTTTGGACAAATTTGTGAAAAGTTTAGGCATGTCCCAGTTCTTTTTTTATTTTTTTTTCCGTTTCCAAAGACGCAAATGGGAGTTGCGTCTTTGGTATTGTATACGTCAAACACATTAGGTAAATGCGTTTGACGTATATTATTGGTATATGGTAAAACGCATGTACGAGATGCGTTTGACGTATTATACGTCAAACGCATCTCGTACATGCGTTGTCCTCGCCGGGGGATGCAAGGGTCCAGGGTGGGCTGTTCGATGGGACTATTGATGGCTGGGCCTGCGCAGCAAAAATGCAAGTGGGACTTGCGTTTTGACCCGCTGACAGCCTGGTCAAAACCCAAATCCCACTTGCATTTTGCTGCACAGGCCCGACCATCAATAGTCCCATCCAACAATGAAACTATGTGTTGTTTCCATTCCATTATCAACTTCAACAATTCTTTCCTGCAAAATGTTTAGCCTTCACGACACTTAAGATCACTTATTAGAGTATGGCAATAAAGGCTATTCTAACCAATCAATGCCAACTAGCAATTAGATCATTTATATCTACTCGACATTGATATTAAATGCCAGAATACAAATTACAGGGAGGAAATATGCATTATGAGGTCTGTAGAAAATATAACACATAAGAAAATCCATATTGCTGAAGTAAAAGGGTAACTACCTTAGCATCATTATTATCCTTTGCCAAAATGTAGAGCACCTGAAGAACTAGATTTCTTATCTCTCGACTTTTTACCCCGAGAAGCTTAATTAGACTAGATAATGTTATATATGTGTGTGTGTGTCTGTTTATATTATATATATATATATATATATATATATATATATATATATATACTTAAAGTCTTACCTTCTATTTTTCTTCTTTCTCCTCATAAAAAATGATAATATATAAACAAGTTCGCAGACCTTGATTTGAAATTCAATACTGTTAAAGTGTTGCATATTGCCTTTCTTTTGTATCAAACTGAAGATATACACTATAATTTCACTCAATTTGTAACTGTATTTATAGTAAAATCGATAACATCTACAGCCATGTACAAATACATATCAACATTGTTGGATGGGACTATTAATGGCCGGGCCTGCGCAGCAAAAATGCAAGTGAGATTTGCATTTTGACCAGGCTGTCAGCTAGTCAAAACGCAAGTCCCACTTGCATTTTTGCTGCGCAGGCCCAGCCATCAGTAGTCCCATCGAACAGCCCACCCCGGACTCTTGCATCCCCCGGCGAGGACAACGCATGTACGAGATGCGTTTGACGTATTATACGTCAAACGCATCTCGTACATGCGTTTTACCATATACCAATAATATACGTCAAACGCATTTACCTAATGCGTTTGAAGTATACAATACCAAAGACGCAACTCCCATTTGCGTCTTTGGAAACGAAAAAAAAAATAAAAAAAGAAATGGGACATGCCTAAAACGCATGTCCCAAGTGAACTTTTCACAAATTTGTCCAAAAAAAAAAAATCGTCATATTTTGAGAATTCGGATGCATAATCGTCCTATTTCAGTCAACCACCCTATAACAGAGTAGTAGTACTCAATAAATAAATAAATAATACACAAATCTTGATCGATCAAGAGTAGTTACTATATTTCAATTACAATCTGTATGCGTATAGTTCACCTACTAACAACCCAGCATATGCATGTTGAGTATGGAGTATAGGAGCAAGTTGATTCAGCTGAAAGAATGTATGTCTACTTGAACAATATCACATTATATTAATGCTATTGAATTCCTTGGGTACCATGTATATCATCACTCCCCATCCACAGAAACAATATTTCTTTCAATTAAAAATGGCTATTGTCCTTTTGGCACCTCTAAACTCCAAATAAATATTGGTAGTAATTACTAATTAGTATACTAGTTAAATAGTAAATACGTAACACATGCAATTTGTAATGTGATATTAGTCTTTTAGATTATATATGCATAATAGTATTGTCCCGTGCGATGCACGGACTAAATATTAAAGATTTGTTTGTAATATTAGAATAGGTAAAAAAAAATGTTTTTAATAATGGTATTTGAAGTACAGAAGAAGAAAACATGAACTACAATTTAATTGTTTAAAATTACATTTTTATTAAGTATATGGCAAAATAATTATGATATTGTATTTACAATATTTAATTTAATAATTGAAAATAGTATGATACAAAAAGTTACTATTAATAATCGCAGCTAGCGGTATACATATTTGATCTTGAGTAAGTCTACTCCTAGTATGCTACCCATGCGATGCACGGAATGAATATTGGACAACATTATAATAATATTATTTTTTAAAAAATACATAACTTAATATCAACATAGTTGCAATTCATATTCATATATATATATATATATATATATATATATATATATATATATATATATATATATATATATATATATATATATATATATGCACACACACTATATGGTCTTGAGAAAATTAAATGTTGTTAATACCAACATTTAACCATTAATATCAACATTTAATTTTCACAAGACCATATGGCTTTATTATAATTATTAAGATTAAGATTATATATTATATATTTTAAAAATATATGGGCAGGACTGGCTGGCCAGACTTAAAATTAAAATCCGGACCTCAATCACGAGCTGAATTATCTCAAGGGAAGGAACTATTGGACAAATTATATTGTGCACCGCGGTGCATAATCGATTATGCACCGCGCATCAAAACAACGTCGTTTTGTTTAATGAAAAGAAACGGCATTCGTTTCGCGCCGTTCCGTAAAAAGTAACTCTGTTATTCAGTTTCATTTTGTATACACTGCAGTTTCAATTCAACACAACTACAGTTTCATTCGATATTTATAGACTCAAATATGTGAAAATGTTATTTAATTTTATTTTAGGAAAAATGGCAGTTTTCCCCCCTTAATTATATGCTTATAGCACTTTTTCCCTCTAAGTTATTCATGCATCCACATTTGCCCCCTTAATTGTTATAAAAGTGGTGATTCCCCCCCCCCCCCCCCCCCCCCCTTAATATATAAAATGGACATTTGACCCTTAAAATAAATATTTTATTTATTTCTCTTCTTCAACAAATTATTGCTTATACATAGGGATAACCGGGGTTCGGTTTGAACTGAACCGAACACTATAACAATCAAATCAAAATTTTTCGGTTATGATTCAAAACATAACCCAATATTTGGGTTTCCGTTTATTAAAATCGTAAACTAGAAAAAAAATGGATTATGAACCGTGAACTGGAGGTTCAAATCGGAACAAATCAGTTTCTTTTAAAATTTTATTTTTTATTTTTAAAATATTCTAAATTCAACAATTAATGTATTTTATTTTGTCAAATCGTGGTTATAATTTGTTGGAAAGAAAAATAAATGAAATATTTATTTTAAGGGTAAATATGTCCATTTAACATATCAGGGGTGAAAAACTACCACTTAAATAACTTAGGGGGAAAAAGTGCTATAAGTATATGTTAGCCATATTAATATTATTCTTATTAATTGTTATGTTTGACTAGCTTTGTAATAGGCTATGTTTAGGGTTTCCCTGTTAGATAGGATTATCTTACGCTAGTTGTTATGGTCTTTAACAGTGTAACTCCTATCCTGTTTGAATTCAATAATCTTCAGTTATCTCATTTGGTATCAGATAGACCAGGCCTGCTCTCTCTCTCTCTCCTCTCCTCCCCGCAACAACCCCGATCTCCTCCCTTAACCCACCGGCCAAACACCACTCCTTACCCACCATGTCTACCAATTCGTCGTGGTGATGGGCGTGGTGGCTCGAACGGTCAGGCACGCGGCAATCATGGCCGTGGTCGGAATGGGCAGAACAGGGGCCGTGGTGGCCGTGGCGGAGCTCCTCGCTGTCAAATTTGCAGGGCACAAGGGCATACTGCTATTTACTACTATAAACGGTATGCTCAACCACCGGCTCAAGCTAACATGGTGGTGCCCGGTGAGGATGCGTCGGCTACTGCTTCAACCGTCGGGTGGTTCCCGGTCACCGGAGCGTCGGCCCATGCCACGCCTGATCCGTCTATGTTGACACAATCGGAAGACTATAACAGAGGGGATGTCCTCTGTGTTGGTAACGACGCAGGTTTGATAATTTCACGCGTTGGTCATGCATCTGTATATTCCGAGTCAAAACCTTTACACTTGTCTAACGTGCTTTATGTTCCTGAATTTTCTGTTCCGTTATTGTCTGTGCACCGGTTTACGAATGATAACAACGTGCTTTTTGAATTTCACAAAAACTGTTTTATTGTGAAGGATTCAATCACCAAGGCGGTGCTGCTTAGGGGTCCTACGTCGGGCGGCTTATACCGGCTGTCGGTCTCCCAGTCTCATTTCGCGTATTTAACTTCCCGTACCACTCCTGCAGTTTGGCATAGTAGGTTGGGCCACCCGCATGCACACGTTCAAAACCATGTGTTAAAGTCGTGCCCGGTCACACCAAATAAAGTCAAATCATCGGGGTCATGCGCTTCGTGTCATCTTGGCAAAGCTTCCCGCTTTCCTTTAGATAGGGTTTCGTTTTGTAGTGAAAATGTATTAGATTTACTATATACCGACATTTGGGGCCCAGCTCCTATAATCTCGGCTAGTGAATTTAGATACTTTTTGCTATTTGTCAATGGTTGTTCGCGATTTTGTTGGTTTTATCCCTTACGGGTAAAATCTGATATATATAAAATTTTCGAGTCGTTCAGAGTCATGGTAGAACGCCAATTTTCGCGTTCTATCAAGTCGATCCAGTCAGATTTAGGCGGAGAATACCACAAGTTGCATCATACCTTTACCCAACTTGGCATTATTCACCGTCAATCCTATGCGTACACGCACGAACAAAATGGTAGAGTTGAACGCAAAAATAGGCATATTGTTGAAACCGGGTTAAGCTTGATGGCTGAAGGGTCAGTTCCACAACAATATTGGGACTACGCCTTTGAAACAGCCACCTGTCTAATAAACTACCTACCCACATCAGCTCTAAATTTTGACACCCCATACACGCGTCTACATAAAAATCCACCTCCATACACGTTTCTTCGAGTGTTTGGGTGCCGGTGTTACCCTTATCTAAGGCCTTATAATCGGCACAAGATAGAGTACCGCTCGGCACCTTGTGTATTCTTAGGGTATCCACCGTCCTTTAGAGGATACAGATGCATGGTTCTAACAAGTGGAAAGATCTATATCTGCCGCCATGTGCGTTTTGATGAGTCTGTTTTCCCATTTGCAGACTTAAATTTGCAGGCCGCGGCATCAACAGTCTCATGTCCAGTACCATGGGCAGCTGGGCCAATCATATCTCCAATCCAGGATACTCCACCGGCACCGGTTCTGCCGGATCACCAAGGGTATGAACACCCGCCTAGTCCTATACAGTTGGCTCAGGAACCTGCTCCCTTGGCCATTCAGGGCCCCGCTAAACCACGATGAGTCAAGACTCGGGTGCGTGCGGCTCCGACAGAGGCTCACAGCCATGTTATGCGACTCAGGCACATGACTCGGGGTTCGGGCGAACAATTTCATGCTCTAAGTGTCACAACTGATCCAACCTGTTATTCTCAGGCTGTTGGGCATCCACAGTGGTGGGATGCTATGGATCAGGAGTTCAATGCCTTATTACACAATAATACTTGGAGTCTTGTTCCAGCAGAGCCACAGATGAATATCATCGACTGCAAGTGGGTGTTTCGCACCAAACGCACTGCGGATGGTGCGGTCGAACGGTACAAGGCTCGTCTGGTTGCGAAAGGCTTCAACCAGGTTGCTGGTGAAGACTTTTTTGACACCTTTAGCCCTGTGGTCAAACCGACTACAGTCATGCTTCTGTTTTCTCTGGCCGTGACGAATGCTTGGACTCTACGACAACTAGATGTCCACAACGCTTTTTTAAACGGTCACTTAGCTGAAACGGTTTATATGAAGCAACCATCGGGGTATGAAGATCCTACACACCCAGATCATGTGTGCCATCTTCAGCGCTCGTTATATGGTCTTAAACAAGCTCCCCGGGCATGGTTCAAAAGATTGCATGATTTTCTAATCTCTGTAGGTTTTTTGGCGTCAAAGACTGATGTTTCACTTTTCTACTACACTACGGGTACATCTCGGGTGTACTTATTGGTCTACGTCGACGACATTATAATGATGGGGAATGATCTGATTCTTATCACTACGCTTCTGCAAAGACTGTCCACGACCTTTAAAATACGAGACCTTGGGACACCTGGTTTCTTCCTTGGTATTGAGACAATTAAGCTCGATGCAGGGTTCATGCTCTCTCAATGCCACTATATGAAGGATATTCTGGATCGCGCCGGCATGACAGATTGTAAGCCTCACGCCACTCCGGCGGCTGTCAATCAACCTGTATCTCCGTCTGATGAGTTGTATGGCAACCCGACTCAGTATTGACGCATTGTTGGTGCTCTGCAGTACTTAACTATCACTTGCCCAGATTTGGCATTTGCTGTCAACCGTCTGTGTCAGTTCATGCACTCCCCGACTGTTGATCATTGGGTCCTGTTAAAGCGTGTAGTTCGTTACATCAAAGGCACTCTAGACTACGGCTTGCGGCTCGCCGTCTCCAACACCTCCACTATTCATACATTCTCCGACTCGGACTGGGCCGGATGTCCTCAAGACAGGAAAAGCACAAGCGGCTACGCTGTTTTTCTGGGGTGCAATCTGGCTTCTTGGCTATCCAGGAAGCAGCGCACGGTAGCTCGATCGTCAACTGAAGCGGAATACAAGGCTCTTGCAGACGACTCTGCTGAGGTCACCTGGATCGTGTCATTACTCCGTGAGCTTGGTCTACATTCCGGCCACCCGACTACTCTCTGGTGCGACAACCTTGGTGCCACCTACCTGTGTGCCAATCTAGTTTTTCATGCCAGGACCAAGCATGTAGAAATTGACTTCCACTTCGTACGTGACAAGGTAGCCTCTGGTCAGATGGTGGTCAATTTTGTGTCTACAAAGGACCAGCTAGCAGACATCTTCACAAAACCGCTTCCCGAGCCGCGGTTTGCTCTACTTCGTGACAAGCTCAATGTGGTAGCTCACCACCCTTGTGCTTGAGGGGGTGTGTTAGCCACATTAATATTATTCTTATTAATTGTTATGTTTAACTAGCTTTGTAATAGGTTATGTTTATGGTTTCCCTGTTAGATAGGATTATCTTACGCTAGTTGTTATAGTCTTTAACAGTGTAACTCATCGTATATAACACAGGGGAAAAAAGTGTCATTTTCCCTTTATTTTATATACACTATAGTTTTATTAAAACACGACTACATGATCATTTTGATATAATTACAGCTTCATTGTACAATATACACTCAAATATATGAAATGTTATTCTGTTTTATTTTATATACACTGCAGTTTCATTTCACCACAACTACGGTATCATTTTGATATAACTGCAGTTTCATTTGATAATATAAAAATAATACGTGAGGCAGTGTCGGTTTAAATACACTGTAGTGTCAGTTGATAATTAACATACAAAAAAACACGCGCTCCGTTAATATTAACGACGCGCCGTTTCTTTACTTAAAGAAACGGCGCCGTTTTAACCGCGGTCCACGATATAACGACCCGAACTACTGAGTTGTTACGATGGACCAGGGTCCACCTTGCAAGGTGGACCGCTGGTCCTAAACGACATATACATTGTGTATTTTCAGTCGTAAGTCAAAACACATAACAACTGTAGAAATATCGTGTGATTGCAGTATTTGAAAAGAACTTGTTAATACAAAACAAGGTAATTAAATATATGTTAATATTGTGTGTTCGTAGCATATAAATTATGAATTTTTAAAAGATAATTATGAACATTTAGACCCATATCCACCTTACACGGAACTACTATACAAGCATATATACCTGGAGATGCAGGAGAGTCTGAACAAGTATCAAATGTATAAGGCATGTTGGGACAATAACAAGTAGTTTGATTGGTGACCATGTCAATTCCACACCTTCCCTTAGATTTAGTGCAAACATCACATGCCTTACTATCCATCTTCCATCTAATCTCCTGCCCCTCTTTAAGTGTTTTCATTAAAAGCGTCGAATCAATAACCCCTCCATATCCAGCACCAACCACTGGCACTGGAACTGAAACTATCACGCTACTGCTACAATTTACACGAACCCCAGCTCCTGCTGGCAATACATAAGCATCATTGCTATCCCCACAAGGAATAGTGCCTATCCCTGGAATATTATTAATTCCTTCATGGCAACCATATAGAAAGGTGAGGTTTATGTAGCTGGTAGTATATTCAAAGAGTGAGTTATCCAGACTGGTGTTAAATTCTTGGGGGCAATTTCCTTCCATCATATCTTCTCTGACTATCTTCATTGTTTTTGAAGCCTGATTGATTTCCAAGACACGATATGTCTTGTTCATGATATCAATGGTTGTGTTCCCCTCATTGCAGGACAGCTCAAAACCAGGATGACCACAGTACGGAGAACCATTGTAGCTGCGAAAAGGATATCCCACATCACTGATATCACCACAGTTGAACATATTTCCACAGCCCCGATATACAATTCCATCTGGAGAATACGTATTGTTTGAGCCGCGGGGAAGTTCAGGCATTAGGATCAAGAATTGCAGGATGGGAAAGAGAGGGCTAAAAGAGAACCACCCAAAGCTTCGGGAATTCATATGCGGAAAGTTACAGTGAATTGAAGGGGTAAAGTTGCATTGTTTAATTGGAAAATAAACAAATGCTAAATATGTAGTTTTTAGAGATAGATGAGAGAAACAGAGTTAGGAAAGAGATTGAGGAGATTGATAATCATGTTAATATATATGTTAGGTGGCGAATCACTTTCCTGGTAGACTTTGTATAAATTGTGTTCAGTTGAAAGAGTCTCATATTAAATTTATAGGAAATGTCACTTCCAAGAAATTTAATATGACACTCTTTCAATTGAAAATAACTCTTCCTATAATTTTATTTTTTTTTGAAAACTCCTATAAATTTAATATGACACTCTTTCAATTGAAAATGGGAGGCCATGGATTCGAGTCCTAGTGGGGTAGTATTGATTCTTTGTGTTTCAATATATTGAGAAAGTAGATATGAACAAATACTACATTCTAACAGAGTAAATAGTACTAAAAAAAAAAAAAAAAAAAAAAAATTAGGAAGTGAGTCAGGTGACTGATGAAAATGTAAAAACAAAGCCTCTTATGGTGGAGAGAGGTGAGAGGAGAGATTTTTCAAAAAATAAAATAAAATTGCTAGGGTACTGCAAGATACAATTCTTGAGAAGCAACAAAAAAAAAAAAAAAAATACACAGTTTCGCCTGTCATTTAATTGATCTGAGTGTCTGACTAATAAGCTAATTTGGCTAGTTGATCTGTTTGGTCTCTTCCACCTGTTTGAATAAATGCATAAACTCCGATCCACCCTACAATTCAGCTGTCCTCACCACAATCTATTTACTTCTGCTCTCCTTCTCATTTAACATACCATAACCTAATCATTACCATACCTGATACCTACACAATTATATATACTAAGACTAACCATACTGATCAGGAGACAACAGTATCTACATATTGTAATTAAAAAAATTTATATTACATGGCTTCATTATTTAATGGATGATTTCAACTCTAATACTCTGTATGAGAGTTATGAATATTTATCGAATTTGTTCTAACATACTTAAAATCCTTCATTTGATACATTATGGACCCTTTCCTGCCTCAGATTTCTGTGGTAACTGATGAAGTAGAGGACTGCTGAGGAAACTCATCAGTTGGAGGACAGAAATGTGGTTTTGGTGGGATCTGCAAGGAGTCGAAGCTTCCCTCCAACATCTCAACCGCTTTTCTTATGGAAGGGCGGTCTGCTGGATTCGTTTGGATGCACCACAAACTAACCAAGATCATCTTCATTGCCATTTCTTTATCCTCCTCATCTGTGATGCCTTCAAGACTGAAATCTAACCCTTGCTCCAGATGCTCATATATCCAATTCGGGAAATATAAGTCACTCGTCTGACCAACGTGTACGTTCTCCCTTACTCCCACCATGTCGATAACTGTCATGCCATAACTATAAACATCAGACTTGTGTGAGACATTTCCAATGCTTCCGAAGATAACTTCTGGAGCAATGTATCCTATTGTTCCTCTAACACCACATTCTGATAGCGATACAATGCTCCCCTCTTTCTTGCACAATTTTGCCAGGCCGAAATCTGAGATTTTGGGGGTGAAATCCTTGTCCAACAGAATGTTATTAGGCTTAATGTCAAAGTGCATGATTCTTGTTTTACACCCTTTGTGCAGATATTCTAGTCCTCGACCAATGCCAATTGCAATCTGGTACAATGTCTTCCACGCCAGACAACTCATATTTTGTAACCCCTTGTTGCCTATGTACTTGTCTAACGATCCATTAGGCATGAATTCATAGACCAAAGCTCTTTTCTTCTGGTAACAGAACCCCATAAGAGTAACAATGTTCACATGGGAAGTTCGACTTATGCTAGCAACCTCATTTATGAAATCTTCTCCAGTCCCCTTTGTGTTCAATAGCTTCACAGCTACTGGGCATCCATCAGGCAGTTTTCCTTTGTATACACTACCAAAACCTCCTTCACCTATTTTGTCTTTGAATGAATTGGTCATTTTCTTTATATCCAAATAAGTATATACCTTGGTAGCATTGCATCCATTAGTCCTTATGAATGCTTCAATTTTTTTTAGGCTTTCATCATCACTCTTCCTTTTGCAGAAGCGGATTATATACGTTAAAGTTATTATTGTTCCGAAGATGCCAAGCGGATAAACTGCATATATATAAAGGTTGAAATTAGGGTTACATTCTAAAAGTAAATGCTGGTAGCACATCTAATGCTAGTAGATCAGAGCATCAGATTATCAAGAAAGATGATGTGATGGAAATCAATGGCGGTTACTTTACCTAGATGTATTGGGAAGTTATGAAATGTTGGGAAAATAAATTTTGAATAGCCGTCTGCAAGATGAAATAGATGTTAAAATGTTATGCAAAACTGTAATACACAAATATAGGTTGTTATATTGTGGAGCATGGTCCACACAACTGGATGAATCATGGTCTCAAAATGGCGTCGTTTCTTTTAAGTAAAGAAAGTTATTATATTTAAACAAATCTCGTATTTATGTGTATTCATAACAAAATGAAATTACAACATATCTAAAATGAAACAGTATCACATATTGTGTTTATATTATCAAATGAAACTATAATTGAATTGAAATGATACTTTAGCTATGTTGAAATGGAACTTCAATATGTATAAAATGAAACTGAATAACATGTCTCACATATTGAGTGTATATTGTCAAATAGAATTGTAGTTGAATAGAAATGATACTTTAGTTTTGTTGAAATAAAACTACAGTATGTATAAAAAAAGAAACGGAATAGCATGTCTCATATATTGAGTGTATATTGTCAAATTGAACTCTAATTATATCAAAATGATATTGTGATGGTGTTGTAATGAAACTACATTGTATATAAAATGAAATTGAATAACATTTTCACATATTTTAGTATATATTGTCCAATGAAACCATAGTTGAATCAAAATTATAATTTAGTGGTGTTGTAATAAGATTACAATGTATATAAAATGAAATTCAATAACAAATAGGACTATTGTATGTATAATGTCGAATGAAACTGTAGTTGTGCTCACTGTTGCAAAAAATCAGTCTAGGCGCCAGGCACCCCTTGACCGTGGTGATTTCCCCCCTAGGCACCCGCCTAGCGCCTAACTTGGCCGATTAAACCGCCTAGCGCCTAACTCGACCGAGTTAACTAGTCCATTTCGATCGAGTTAGCTGAGTTAACCCAGTCGGCTCAGCCTTGCTAATCTTTTTGCATTATATATATATATATATATATATATATATATATATATATATATATATATATATATATATATAACCTGGAGGGTGTGGTTGAGTGGATGAGACTCATTCATCCTTAACCAAAGGTCAAGGATTTGATTCTTGATTTTGGGAATGGAGTCCACGGTGGAAACCAATTACGCGAAAAAGGTGCCTTTCCATTTATAAAAAGAAACGACACCGTTTTGAACCATGTTCCACATTAAAATTTGCCCACAAATCTATAGTGGGCTTCACACGCTTGATCGGGAAGAAATATGTAATTACTTTCTTTAATGCATTCTGTATACGTATAGTTCACCAAACTACCCAGAAATTCAGGATGATTACTTACCTTGATCATCTTTCATATTATTGCCAAGCAATTTTCTAGATTCTGCAAGATGAAATATATGTTAAAATGTTATGCAAAACAGTAATACACAAATCTATAGTGGCTCTCACGCTTGATCAGGAAGAAATTATTTTAATTATATTCTGTATACGTATAGTTCACCAAACAACCCAAAATGTTTTGTATGGAAATTAAAGATGGTTACTTTACCAAAATGAAATTTCACACCAGTGCTAAGCCCCTTTTTATATTCTGCAAGAGGAAATACATGTTAAAAATGTTATGCAAAATAGTAATAAACAAATCTATCTTAATTAAAATAAAAAATCATATGAAAATAGATACACATCATTCATTAAATGTTATGCAAAATACTGAAATAGTATTACATAAAAAAATATATATATATATATAGTACTCCACATCGTTATTAAATGTCATGAAAAGTTAAAAATTATGCAAAATTAATGTGGCAAATACACTAAGGTATATGAATGAATCTAAGTTGACTATAGAATACGAGTATGTAGGTTCAGGCAACTGTGACCGGGAGTCGGATGTTCCCAAGCAATTCAAGTACAGATTAGGTGAAAGTCTAATTAAAAGTCACCCTATCTTCCCCCAGGCATGGAATGCGCCTTATATATAAAGGGTCCAGGGCTCGCCATGCATGTGAGCCACGTGTGGTTGAATTATTATTGTGAAAGTCCAAAAGAACCCCCACCCCCCAAGGCATTGAATTATTACTGGACATCCATCAGCAACTACAAGTTAGTTTTATATATTGGGAGAAGTTAATTATATATATATATATATATATCGATAATTGTGTTAACCGTTATATTGAATTATTATTAACTACGATGTATATCTTTATAATTATAACATTATTAATAATAAAACAAAAGTTAGTTAAAAATAAAATAATTAATAATATCACAATGATAATAATAAATTTTAATAATAAATATTTTAATAATAAATAGTTAACTTACCAAATACATTTTTATAACTGGTAAATACTATCAGCTAGTGCAAAAAAAAAAAAAAAAAAAAAAAAAAAAAAAAACTATTAACTGATTAAGCCAACTAACACAATCACTTATCAACTAAACCAATAACTTCATGCCTTTAGTTAACGGCTAATCGTCAAACACCCTTTAGTTGTATATTTTCTAGATTTCATGATATCCAAAAAGTTCACTTTGTTGCTAGTTTATAAAACGTGGAGGAAAATCTAGTCATGTTGGGCTGACCATTATTGCAAATTAAATTAATGTGATTTCACCTTCATTTTGTCTAGTAAATTCTGTTCTGATGAACCAGTCAGTTGAGTTCAAACTTCTCTCCAAATTAAAAATGAAAACACCATTTGTTCCATTGCCGTTTAATGGAAGAAGTCTCTAGAATAATCGTTGCAAGATTTTTCCTAATAATATATATGTTATATATTATATATTAGAGCTAAGTGGTGCAAGTTGACTAGACTTATTAACCAGTTTGGTTGGATTAAATGGCTAGATGTTGTTATTCAACCAGATTATGTGTCTAATATTGGATTGATGAGATACTGGTTATTTATTATATAGCATTTTAGCACATCCAGTTACGTTACTCATACTAATAGTACACCCCAATACACCATCTGTGGTTTTGAGTTAAGTATGAGACAATAATAACTACCGGTATACCATTTAACAGGCAACATAACAAGATATCAATAAAAGACCACTGCACAACAAGACATCAACTGTGGCTATCAACACTGTTTCGCTTTCCTTTCTATTAGGTTAGATTATTGTTATGGAATATATATAATATATGGAATCTCTATAGATTAGGTAGGTAGTTAGACATATTAAAACTTGTTTCTATTCCAAGACTTCTAACATGTATTTATAGAGTTTTGTATTCTGTTTCTATATGTGAGATTTATACACTTTTTATTTACTTTCATACAATATATATTTTCTCATTCCTTATTCTTCATCTCTGTTTCGAAGAGTGGTTGTTATTTTCTACCCGTCAGGCATTTAGATCTTTCAAATTCAACAATTATTATTTAGTCCCGTTAGATTATTTGTCTAATATATGTAGTATATGAAAATTAATGAAATGTTTTATAATAAGGTGTGAAAGAGTAGAGAGATAGCGAAAAGGGAAGGGAGAATACCATTGCTATGAGGATTACTGTAGGTTGACGAAGAAGAAGTTCCATTAGGGCAGTAGCAAACAAATTGTGTTGAAATGCCATTGGAACCGCATCGTCCCCCTGACCTCATGCACTCCTCGCACAAGCTATTATTTGCTTTCCACTCCACCAAAAAACCACCACCCGCAGATGTTCTTAGAAGGTCCTCAGAAACAAGGGAAGCATTACCTAAAGCCTCAAAAGCTCCTTGAGTGACAGTATTAATATTGCTTAACAGATCATCTCGGGCAATAGTGGCCGTCTGCGCCGGCCGGTTGCTGGTATTAACAACTCTGTATTTCACCGATTGGATTGTGATTTCCGGCAAGTCTTTACTGCAGTCCAGCTCAAAGCTTGGATGGCCGCAGTAGACCGGCCGGCTCCCTCCCCAGAAAGGGTAGCCTATGTTTTCAATATTGGCGCAGCTGAATGCCTCACCACACCTCACATACACATCAAGACAGAAATTTGCAGGCGTGTGGATGAAGATGAGGAGTGTAATGAGTGAGAGCAATGATTTAAGACTAAGATTGGAATCCATATTGGCCGGGTGATCATGAAGCATTGCGGTTTAGCTACATATGTGCTGTTTAACTGCTAAGAAACTTCAACTCTTGACTTTTAGTTTGCTTATGTCAGATTTTTGGACTTGGTATTTACAGTAGTTACGTTGGTAATAGTGACATAGAGCAGACCCTGTAAATTACTGCATATTATTTAGATACTAGTTGGCTTAGTCGTGTGCACGCGTTTTGGGCAAAACTTCATGTCCAACAATCAATTAGTCTGTTCTAATTTTTAAATAATATATATAATTGTTATATGAAAAAATATAAGTCCAAAATGATATTAATCTTAAAAAATATTGCTTGGGGATAGAAATCATCTAAGTAAAGATTTGATTATTTCATCTTCCTTTTCAACTCTTGAACCTTGGTAGTAGGTGAAGGAGCATGAGAAGAACTTGCATGGTGAAGGAGCATGAGAAGAGCTTGCATGGGAGTGGAAGAAACATATGGTTCATCTTAATGGGTGGCAACCTGCAACCTCAACCTTAGGCAACCCCAAAGCCACTAAGGATAACTATGGGAATTTTTATTTTTTATGCTATATATATATATAAGCTTTGCTACATAAAATGAAAGGATTAAATAATATAATGTACATTGAGAACCACGGTCAAATTTCACTGCCACAAATACAGGTTAAACTCTACCAGAAAAATATATTTTCCAATGAAAGCCAAGCAGTGAACAACACAAAAACACAGTCAGATTAGACGGTAATAAATACGAGTAACAACTTTAAGGAAAAGCCACCCTATTGTTACAGCAAAAAAATTAAAACAGCCATAAAAATCTTAAATTAATAGATATTAAGAATGTTGACATAAAGGCCATCAAGAACTGGGATAGGAAAATTCTAAAAGTTTTGCACTATCTCCACATTCACAATCAGTAACACAAGCGACAAAATCGCAGTAATACTCAATGCCGACCGCATCATTTACTCCTGGCTGACCTGTTCCTGTTCGTCATCAAATTAAATAGGGAAAAAGGGTCAAATAGGCTCTCAAACTTTTGTTAAAAAAGTCAATTAGACCCTCCAACTTTTTAAAGGTGCAATTACACCCATGAACATTTTAGTGCAATGATGCCCAAATACAGGTAAATAACCTGCTATCATAGGTCATTGAAGATTCGGCTTAATTCCGACGTATTTTCCGGCGATCGGTAGAGAAGGCAACCCAAATTTGGGTTGAATTGCATCTCTAATATATATTAGACGGTTTCATTATTTAATGGATGATTTCAGCTCTAATACTCTGTATGAGAGTTATGAATATTTATCAAATTTGTTCTTACATGACAAAACAGTGTTTTACTTTGTTGAAAACAGCAGGTTGGCAGTATTATTTAGATATTATGTCATAAGATCCCATACTTAAAATCCTCATTTGATACATTATCGACCCTTTCTTGCATCAAATTTCTGTGGTAACTGATGATGATGTAGAGAACAGCTGAGGGAACTCCGTTGGAGGACAGAAAACTGGTTTGGGTGGAATCTGCAAGGAGCCAATGCTTCCCTCCAACATCTCCACCACTCTTCTTATGGAAGGGCGGTCTGCTGGATTTGTTTGGATGCACCACAAACTAACCAATATCATCTTCATTGCCATTTCTTTATCCTCCTCATCTATGATGCCTTCAAGACTGAAATCTAATCCTTGCTCCAGATGCTCATATATCCAATTCGGGAAATATAAGTCACTCGTTTGAGCCGCGTTTACGTTCTCCCTTACTCCCACCATGTCAATAACGGTCATGCCATAACTATAAACATCAGACTTGTGTGAGACATTTCCAATGCTTCCGAAGATAACTTCTGGAGCAATGTATCCTATTGTTCCTCTAACACCACACGCTGATAGCGATACAATGCTCTGCTCTTTCTTGCACAGTTTTGCCAGGCCGAAATCTGAGATTTTGGGGGTGAAATCCTTGTCCAAAAGAATGTTGTTAGGCTTAATGTCAAAGTGCATGATTCTTGTGTTACACCCTCTATGCAGATATTCTAGTCCTCGAGCAATGCCAATTGCAATCTGGTACAACGTCTTCCACTCCAGACAACTCATATTTTGTGACCCCTTGTTGCCTATGTACTTGTCTAATGATCCATTGGGCATGAATTCATAGACCAAAGCTCTTTTCTTCTGGTAACAGAACCCTACAAGAGTAACTATGTTCACGTGGGAAGTTCGACAAATGCTAGCAACTTCATTTATGAAGTCGTCTCCAGTCCCCTTTGTGTCGGTCAATAGCTTCACAGCTACTGGGTTTCCATCAGGCAGTTTTCCTTTGTATACACTACCAAAACCTCCTTCACCTATTTTGTCTTTGAATGAATTGGTCATTTTCTTTATATCCAAATAAGTATATACCTTGGTAGCATTGCATCCATTAGTCCTTATGAATGCTTCAATTCTTTCTATGCTTTCATCACTCTTCCTTTTGCAGCAGCGGATTATAAGCACCAGGGCCGGCCCTGGAGCAAGGGCAGGCTGGGCCCTTGCCCAGGGCCCATGCTTGGTGGGGGCCCACACTCCCTTCCCTCTCATTTATATATATTGTATACATGTACAAGTAAATAATATACATATAATTTAATTGAAGTTGAAGTAGCATAGTTGGTAGGTTACTTAATAATTAGTATATATGTTATAAATAAAGGTCAAGGGGTCAATTCTTATTACTAACATTTTTTAATAAAGATCTCTAACATTTTAGAAAATAAAATCGTAATTTGTGAGATTTATTTTTAGATAAGTAATTTTAGTACTTATATTTAAAACATATATTTTTTTTATGAATTATCTAGTCAATGTAATATATAGAAATTTCTATTACGTGTCATTGTATTTAACTTACTCTAGAAAAACTTGATATTGATCTTACTAAAAGAAACAATATTTATAAAAATCATATCATATAAATGTAGAAGATTTGTGATTTATAATATATTTTCTATTCAAACTATTTTATCCAACTAATTATATTTCACGTTTTTTTTTTATTAATATGTGTATCGCATTTTAAAGTATTTTAATTTTTTACCTCCAATCAAAAAGATTTTTAGATCTACATCTTTATTTTTAGACCTACTATGTATGTAAAATTGTTAAAAATTGTGAATCTTATTTCAAATAATTTGAATTTAATATTTTTTTCTTTATGTATGAAAATATATCTTAACTTTAAAGGTAGGGCCTATTTTTCTTGTCCTGCCCCGAGCCTATAAAATGATAGGACCGGGCCTAATAAGCACTAAAGTTATTATTATTCCGAATATGCCAAGCGGATAATAAACTGCATATATATAAAGGTTGAAATTAGGGTTACATTCTAAATGTAAATGCTGGTAGCACATCTAATGCAAGTAGATCAGAGCATCAGATTATCAGAAGATGATGTGATGGAAATTAATGGCGGTTACTTTACCTAGATATATTGGAAAGCTACCAAATGTTGGGAGAAGAAATTTTGAATAGTCTGCAAGATGAAATACGGAGTAGATGTTAAAATGTCATGCAAAACACACAAATCACGCTTGTTATACTCTGGAACATGGTCCAAAACGGCTAAAGAAACAACAATCGTTACATTTTAACAAATTTTTGTATTTTTTTGTGTATTCATAACAAAATAAAACTATAGTATATCTAAAACAAAATTGTACCGCATATCGTGTTTATATTATCAAATAAAATTGTAATTGAATTGAAATGATACTTTATTAGTTGTGTTGAAATTAAACTGCAGTATGTATAAAATGAAATTGAATAACATGTCTCACATATTGAGTGTATATTATCAAATAGAACTATAGTTGAATAGCAATGATATTTTAGTTTTGATGAAATGAAACTACAATATGTATAAAAATAAATTGAATAACATGTCTCATATATTGAGTGTATATTGTCAAATGAAACTGTAATTATATCAAAATGATACTGTAGTTGTGTTGTAATGAAACTACAGTGTATATAAAATGAAACTGAATAACACTTTCACACATTTGAGTATATATATATTGTCCAATGAAACCATAGTTGAATTAAAATTATAATTTAGTGGTGTTGTAATAAGACTATCTATATAGTGTGCAAAATATGAAATTCAATAACATGTCTCACTGTAATAAGACTATTGTATATATAATTTCGAATGGAACTGTAATAATTGTGCTGAAATGAAACAACAATGTATATAAAATGAAACTGAATATGTTATACAAATAAAACTAATTAAATAAAACGGCACTGTTTTGGACCATAGTCCATAGTAAAATGGGCAAATTATGTGTGGACCATGGTCCACGCAATATTATGTGGACCATAACAAAAAGTATATTTTTAATATACTAAAAGTACATTATTTTTGTACTGAATGTACATTATTTTTGTATTGAATGTACATTATTTTATAGTAGATAAAATATGGTCCACCCAATTTCTTGAGTAAAATGTGCTCACAAATCTATACTGGGCTTCACACGCTTGATCAGGAGGAAATCTGTAATTACTTTATTTAATGCATTCTGTATACGTATAGTTCACCAAAACACCCAGAAATTAAAGATGGTTACTTACCTTGATCGTCTTTCACATTAATGGCAAGCAATTTTCTAGATTCTGCAAGATGAAATATATGTTACAGTGTTATGCAAAACAGTAATATACAAATCTGTAGTGGCTCTCACGCTTGATCAGGAAGAAATTATTTTAATTATATTCTGTATACGTATAGTTCACCAAACAACCCAAAATGTTTTGTATGGAAATTAAAGATGGTTACTTTACCAAAAGGAAATTTCACACCAGTGCTAAGCCCTTTTTTAGATTCTGCAAGAGGAAATACATGTTAAAATTGTTATGCAAAGTAATACACAAATCTATCTTAATTTAAAAAAAAAAAATCATATGAAAATAGATATACATCATTCATTAAATGGTATGCAAAATATAGTACTGTATTACACAAAAAAATAGTATTCCACAAATGTCATGAAAATTTAATGTTATGCAAAATTAATGTGATAAATACACTAAGGTATATGTTCTCGAGCAAGTACAGGTTAGGTGAAAGTCCAAAAGTCTCCTCCCCAAAGGCATTGAATGTGCCTTATATATAGAGGGTTGAAGGGGACACATGTCGGGGGCTCGGCATGTGAGTTACGTGTAGTGCATGCATTGAGGTGGTCAGAGGCATTGCTGGTTTGCCCACGCGTAAAGATATTATTGACACGCTCGTTTCTAATGTGATCGAGTAGAGTCTCATTAACTGTGCTTGTCTTCTAGTCTAAAAGGTCTCACGAGCTCAGGGCGCCCGGTCCAAACAGTGGGATATGAGCTAAGTTTAAGGTATGTTGTACAGTAGCTATTATTGTAGACGGTGAAATTGCATCTCAATTTGGGTCGGGTAGGACCCGAATGGGATCGATTGGGGTAGGAAAGTGCACCCCATGGCGTACAACATATGAACCGAGCAAGTATATAGTCATACTCCCAAGGGTTATTCCCTATCAAGTAGCCCCCTTAGTCCGTGCCCCGAAACTAGCTTAGTTTTTAGGGGCTCAAACTACCAAGTTTGATCAAACCCCAGTCATAAAAGACTCTTCACTGAGTAGAAGTTGTGTGCGGCATGGGTCTACGATGGAACGTGCGGATCTCTATTCATCTCACTTCGCGTGATATGTGTCACACCCTCGACGGGTCGACTGGGATCTGTACCGAAATTTCGAATTTTCCCCGCATCCTCCACCTATAAATAGAGCATAGTGGTGGGCCATAATTACACTTCTCTTTGTGCAATCTTGAAAACTTCTCGAGTTGAACACTTAAGCAATTTGATAAGCCCAACTCAACCGAAGCTTCCAATCACGTTACCCAATAAGTCCTTGCTCTTGAATTTAGTTATTTTTTCTTATTCAATTTTAGTTCTTAGTCCGTTCGGTTAGCTTCCCATTCTAACTTTCTAAGTGTCCTCCCCTTCTAAAGGAGGATTCATGTTGGATTCGGACAACCAAAATATCTCGGTCCGGGACTATGACGACCGGCTTGGATGTAGGGCCGATCGCCAACTATTAGGTGATGATCTCTCGAGCAAAGCACGACATGTTCTCGAGACCCCACACAAATATCTCCTTGTAGCCCCTGATTGTCTATATGATTCGAGCTCGGAGGTCGGGCGAGAAGCCAATCCCCACCTTCACTCCTGGTCAGGTCGGTTGAGGTCCCACACGACCTCCTTGGTCTCCATTGAGGGATTAGATCGGGGTCGCTCTTCCTCCCATAGTGTCTTCTTAGCTATGGTGTGGACCTGGAAGTCTCTCCTCCTAATTTGAAGGCATGCCTTCAAGTAGGAGCTATGGTTGATCTTCTGGTTCTCACGGGAACTCCACCTCCCGTTGGGGTAAAGAACTTGAGGCACAAGTGTCCATGGAAATTAGGCTCATGAGGTCCTTCAAAGCATGTCGCCCTAGGATGATGTTGTGAGTGCAACTGATCTTCACTACCACGAATTTCACTTCCCACTTCCTGACATGGGATGGCGTACCGATCTCTACTACGATGTTGATAAGCCTTCCGTATTGATGGAGTCCCCAGTGAATCCGAACAACAGGGTCCTCACCTATCCCAACTGGTTGCTTGACAACTCGAGTTGGGTGAAGTGTTATTGTACATGACATTCGGTGGACAATTACGTCAACTCGACCTTGATTACTAGCACGTCTCGGTGGGGTAGGGGGCCGTATGGGAGGTCATCATTAGTGAAGGTAATGGGTTCCCTCCTCAACCTCTTCTCGTGTGGGGGTCGCACGACCTCGCCCACATAAAAGCTTCGTGCTCACTTCTTCCTTTCGACTAGTGTATCTCTGCCCTCCGATCCACCAAAGATTATGTGGATTACTTGCTTCTTCTACGGGTGCAGATTGTCTAACTCCTTTTCTTCCTCCTCAATGAGCTGATCGAGCTCCCTCGTGTACGAGCCCGAGGTGGATGGCCCAAAACCACCCACCTTCTTCCACACATTTCCTGAGCCTTGCCCTTACCCCGGCATCTTCACGAATTGCCCGAGGTAGCCTCATTGAATGAGATCCTTGATCTAGCGCTTGATGATCATGCATTCATTTGTATCATGCCCCGACTGGTGGTGGAACTGGCAATGCTTGGCAGGGTCCACTTTCGAAGATATTTTATACATTCACCAAGGTATTCCACGATCCCCATGTCCTCCACATGGTATGTATAATGATAACGAGATGCGTTAGGGGAGTTAGGTAGCATAGTAGAGTTAGTTTAGGCCCCTCGGCGTGCTTTAATCCCGATGACCTCGAGGCATGATGATTCTCTGTGGCTTGAGGTGCTTTATCTTTTTGACTTCGGCCCTTCTCCTCATCCTCCTTCCTTTGCTGATCGTTCGCGGTCGGCCTCAGCCCTAAGGGGTCTCGGGCAAGCACTTGGGCGCCCAACCGTCCCAAGTAGGATTCGGTTCGATTCAGTCGCCCTCTATCTGTTACTTGGTGCTCTCGTCGGTTTTGGCTAGTATCACCACCTCGCCTATCTAATAGTCGAGGTGAATTGACCTCCCCATCAACCTGAGCTCCTCGTGCTCGAGGAGGTCGGGTGCTCAATTCCCCATCTAACCTTGGAGGAGGCGGGGTAAAGGTGGGCACCCCTTAGACACTTCGACCCTGAGCAGAGGGGGTTGAACACCTCCTTATAGCCCCTCAACGAGGCGGGTCAACAAGGTTACAACTAGGGGTGTAAAAGAGTCGAGCGACTCGCGAGCCGCTGGGTCAAAGCTCGGCTAAAGCTCAGTCAACTTCGAGCTCGAGCCGGCTCGTTTCGTAATCGAGCCGAGCTCGAACTCAAATATTTTATGCTCGTGGCTAGTCGAGCCGCTCGCGAATCATATATATATAATTATAGCCCAGCGGCTCGGTCAACTTCGAGCTCGAGCTTTAATTTTCATTTTTGAGCTCGAGCCTATCTATTGTTTATCTAACCCGAGCTCGAGCTCGGCTAGGCACGTTTACACACCTAGTTGCAGCTTATTGAATCGCAGCCACTGCACTCCCTCTCGGAGGTCTGTGCCAAAGGTGGGGCTATGGGAGCCAACTCGGTATTGTGCGGTTGTTGTTGAATTGAGTCGATCCCAAAATCTGGGTGGCCGATAGGATTGTTATTTACGGAGACTCATTACTGCAATTCAGCCCAAAATCTGGGTGGCCGCAGTAGGCCGGCCGGGTCCCTCCCCAGAAAGGGTAGCCTGTGTTCCCCTCCCCAGAAAGGGTAGCCTGTGTTTTCAATATTGGCGCAGCTGAATGACGACTCACCGCAGCTATACTCATCATCAGGACTACTGCGATTATTTTGACAGAAATTTGCAGGCGTCTGGATCAAGATGAGGAGTGTAATGAGTGAGAGCAATGATTTAAGACTAAGATTGGGATCCATATTGGCCGGGTGTCTGCCTCTGATCATGAAGCATTGCGGTTTAGCTATCTATGTGCGGTTTAACTGCTCAGAAACTTCAACTCTTGACTTTTAGTTGTTTTTGTCAGTCAATGTCAGATTCTTTTTTGTTTGTTTGTTTAGAGCAACCATGCGAATTGTTTTTTCTTGGTTTTTGTCAACTTAAAAATTTTAGCATTGTTTTTTATTGATGTGGCTGTTTTTTCCTCATGCAAAACATACATTTTTGTTAGGATTAAAAAAAAAGAAAAAAAAAAAAAGAAGACGCGCTTGGCATGCACTGTCCGCCCCAACGTGAGTGTGCGTGTGAGCGCTTTAGAGTGGCCGATATTATGGCGATAAATGGTTGTTAGCTGATTGTGTTAATTAGAATGTATAAATAATTGTTAACATTAACTGATTGTAGAAAGGTGTTTGGTAAATGAGCTGTTAGCTAAAAGCTGTTTGATAGAAAAGTTAATTGAAAAAGCTGTTCAAAGCAGCTTTTTAATTTTTAATATTTTGGAATTGATTTTTTAATCAAATCAAACAATTAATAATGATAAAAATACTAAAACATTAAATTCTTGCATGCCATAGTATTATATATTTTAAAAATATATAGGCAGGACCGGCCGGCCAGACTTAAAATTAAAATCCAGACCTCAATCACGGGCTGAATTATCTCAAGGGAAGGAACTACTGAGTTGTTACCATGGACCCCTTGCAAGGTGAACCGTTGATCCTAAACGATGTATAAATTGTGTATTTCCAGTATTCCAATTATAAACTTTTAGAATATAAATTGTGTTCCTAAGTCAAAACACATACCAACTGTAGAAATATCGTGTAACTGCAGTATTTGAAAGAAACTTGTGAATACAAAACAAGGTAATCCGTAATCAATTATATATATGTTAACATTGTGTGTTCATAGTATACACATTATGAATTTTTAAAAGGTAAATTGTGAACTTTTAGTATGTAAATTGTAAACATTTAGACCAATAATTTGCAAGCATATATACCTGGAGGTGCAGGAGAGTCTGAACAAGTAGTTTGATTGGTGACGTTGTTAAAACCACACCTTCCCTTAGATTTAGTGCAGTTATCACATGCCTTACTATCCATCTTCCATCTAATCTCCTGCCCCTCTTTAAGTGTTTTCATTAAATGCGTCGAATCAATAAACCCTCCATTTCCAGCACCAACTACTGCCACTGGAACTATCATGCTACTGCTACAATTTACAGAAACCCCAGTTCCTGCTGGCAATACATAAGCATCATTGCTATTCCCACAAGGAATAGTGACTATCCCTGGAATATTATTAATTCCTCCATGGCAACCATATAGAAAGGTGAGGTTTGTGTAGGTGGTCGTATATTCAAAGAGCGAGTTATCCAGACTGGTGTTAAATTCTTAGGGGCAATTTCCTTCCATCATATCTTCTCTGACTATCTTCATTGTTTTCGAAGTCTGATTGATTTCCAAGACACAATATGTCTCGTCCATGATATCAATGGTTGTGTTCCCCTCATTGCAGGACAGCTCAAAACCAGGATGACCACAGTACAGAGAACCATTGTAGCTGCGAAAAGGATATCCCACATCACTGATATCACCACAGTTGAACATATTTCCACAACTCTGATAATAATAAAATTCTTCTGGAGAATCCGGATTGCTTGAGCCGCGGGGAAGAGGCATTAGGATCAAGAATTGCAGGATGGGAAGGAGAGGGAGAAAAGAGAACCACCCAAAGCTTCGGGAATTCATATGCAGAAAGTTACAGTGAATTAAAGGGGTAAAGTTGCATTGTTTGGAAAATAAACAAATACGGAGTACTATATATGTAGTTTTTAGAGATAGATGAGAGAAACAGAGTTAGGGAAGATATTGAGGAGATTGATATATGTTAGGTGGCAAATCACTTTCCTGGTAGACTTTGTAATAATTGTGTTCAGTTGAAAGAGTCTCATATTAAATTTCTAGGAAGTGATGAGGAAGTGTAACTTCCTAGAAATTTAATATGACACTCTTTCAATGAAAATGGAATTGAGAGGTCATGGAGTTCTAGTAGGAGAGGTATTGATTCTTTGTGGTTCAATATATTGAGAAAGTATATATGAATAGATAATACATTCTAATAGAGTCAGTAATAGTACTCAAAAAAAAATTCTAGGAAGTGAGTGAAGTGATTGATGAAAATGTAAAAACAAAGCCTCTTACGGTGGAGAGAGGTGAGAGGAGAGATTTTTCAAAAAATAAAATAAAATTGCTAGGGTACTGCAAGATACAATTCTTGAGAAGCAACAAAAAAAAAAAAAAAAAAATCCACAGTTTCGCCTGTCATTTAATTGATCTGAGTGTCTGACTAATAAGCTAATTTGGCTAGTTGATCTGATTGGTCTCTTCCACCTGTTTGAATAAATGCATAAATTCCACCCTACAATTCAGCTGTCCTCACCACAATCTATTTACTTCTGCTCTCCTTCTCATTTAACATACCATAACCTAATCATTACCATACCTGATACCTACAGAATTATATATACTAAGACTAACCATACTGATCAGGAGACAACAGTATCTACATATTGTAATTAAAAAAAATCATATTACACGGTTTCATTATTTAATGGATGATTTCAGCTCTAATACTCTGTATGAGAGTTATGAATATTTATCAAATTTGTTCTTACATGACAAAACACTATTTTTACTTTGTTGAAAACAGCAGGATGGCAGTATTATTTAGATATATTATATATGTCGTAAGATCCCATACTTAAAATCCTCATTTGATACATTATGGACCCTTTCTTGCATCAAATTTCTGTGGTAACTGATGATGATGTAGAGAACAGCTGAGGGAACTCGGTTGGAGGACAGAAAACCGGTTTGGGTGGAGTCTGCAAGGAGGCAATGCTTCCCTCCAACATCTCCACCACTCTTCTTATGGAAGGGCGGTCTGCTGGATTTGTTTGGATGCACCACAAACTAACCAATATCATCTTCATTGCCATTTCTTTATCCTCCTCATTTGTGATGCCTTCAAGACTGAAATCTAATCCTTGCTCCAGATGCTCATATATCCAATTCGGGAAATATAAGTCACTCGCCTGACCAGCGTGTACGTTCTCTCTTACTCCCACCATGTCAATAACGGTCATGCCATAACTATAAACATCAGACTTGTGTGAGACGTTTCCAATGCTTCCGAAGATAACTTCTGGAGCAATGTATCCTATTGTTCCTCTGACACCACACGCTGATAGTGATACAATGCTCTGCTCTTTCTTGCACAGTTTTGCGAGGCCGAAATCAGAGATTTTGGGGGTGAAATCCTTGTCCAAAAGAATGTTGTTAGGCTTAATGTCAAAGTGCATGATTCTTGTGTTACACCCTCTGTGCAGATATTCTAGTCCTCGAGCAATGCCAATTGCAATCTGGTACAATGTCTTCCACTCGAGACAACTCATATTTTGTGACCCCTTTTTGCCTATGTACTTGTCTAACGATCCATTAGGCATGAATTCATAGACCAAAGCTCTTTTCTTCTGGTAACAAAACCCTACAAGAGTAACTATGTTCACGTGGGAAGTTCGACTAATGCTAGCAACTTCATTTATGAAATCATCTCCAGTCCCCTTTGTGTCGGTCAATAGCTTCACAGCTACTGGGCATCCATCAGGCAGTTTTCCTTTGTATACACTACCAAAACCTCCTTCACCTATTTTGTCTTTGAATGAATTGGTCATTTTCTCTATATCCAAATAAGTATATACCTTGGTAGCATTGCATCCATTAGTCCTTATGAATGCTTCAATTTTTTCTAGGCTTTCATCACTCTTCCTTTTGCAGCAGCAGCAGCATATAAACATTGAATTTAGTATTATTCCGAACATGCCAAGCGGATAAACTGCATATATATATATATATATATATATATATATATATATATATATATATATATATAAAGGTTGAAATTAGGGTTACATTCTAAATGTAAATGCTGGTAGCACATCTAATTATATATGTTAAAATGTTAAAATGTTATGCAAAACAGTAATACACAAATCAGTAGTGGCTCTCACGCTTGAGCAGGAAAGATGGTTACTTTACCAAAAGGAATATCCACAACAGTGCTAAGCCCTTTTTTAGATTCTGCAAGAGGAAATACATGTTAAAAATGTTATGCAAAATAGTAATACACAAATCTATCTTAATTAAAATTAAAAAAAATTCATATGAAAATAGATACACATCATTCATTAAATGTGAGCCACGTGTAGTTGAATTATTATACTGAAGGTCCAAAAGGCCCCCCAAGGCATTGAATTATATATATATTAGATGGCATCCATCATCAAGTATAAGATTATGTTGAATTAGAACCTCGGCGACCGCACGGTAGGAATTATGTCCAAAGTGGATAGATTTTTTGTGGGCATCGACATTTGGCTCTGTTTACTAACCAATTAAGTCACTGTGATTTACATCCTCCCACATGCTCTGTCGGGTCGGAGTGTGGGGACCCTTAGGGTTAGAGATTCAACCTTTTGGGATAAGATTATGTTGAATTATTATTAACTATAGTGTATACCTTTATAATTATAACATTATTAATAATAAAATAAAAAATAGTTAAAAATAATTAATAATATCACAATGATAACAATAAATTGTAATAACAAATAGTTAATTTACTAAACATATTTCTATAACTCTTCTCCCATATATTTATATAACTCGTTAACACTATCAGCTGATTAAACCAGCTAATACAATCACTTATCCGCTAAACCAATCAGACCTTTATCAGTTAACAACTAATAGCTAATCGCCGAACACCCTTTACTTGCATATTTCCTCTAATTTAAGAAACGTAGAGGGAAATCTAGTCATGTTGGGCTGACCATTGCAAACTAAATGTGATTTTGACCTTCATTTTCTCTCCAAATTTAAAATAATAATGATGATTTTATTAGGACCGGGTCCACCATAAACCAGGTATAATTATAAAAAACAAGGCCTGAGACACGGAATGGCAGCCCAAGGGATGGGCTAGAAATAACTAATTAAGCTACTAATAGGATTCAAACCCAGACAAAAGGGTTGAGAGTATAAAACTTAAACCACTAGACTATAGTGCTTGTAGTGTTCATATCCCTGATTAGGAAGCTAGGCTCCCTATTTATAGTGAAATCACCCACATCTTGCACCCTTCAAGTGTATGTTCCCTGATCAACTCTGTCCACAACCTCCACGTGTCCCACGCCATGCCACCACTACGCACATACGCACCACCCCTCACCATTAGGCATGATCACGATTCGGTTCGAATCAAACCATTTACTATTACAACTGAACCGGAATCAAAATCGACCGTACGATTCCGACTAAGGTTCACGGAATTCTGGAACCGGATCGCCGTTTCCGGTTCCGTGAAATAAAAACGAAAAAATTTTAATTGCTTTTTCAAACTGCCAAAGCCGTGGATTATAAAATGGCCAATTAGCCTTAGCTTGCGACGGCAGCACCCAACATTCAATTTTAAAAGTTGGTTGTCTACAAATTGAATTTTTTGCATTTTTGGTCTCACGATTATGGTGTCACTAACAATTTTGATTCACAACTTTTAAAATTTGTAAAATTGATCCACGACTATGTCTTTTTTAGCAAATTTGGTCCTTCCGGTATATTTTTCGTTCAATTTTTGCTGAAAATTTTTATTTCCCATTTTAATATGGGTATTATTGTCTTTTCCATCTCACAAATTAATGACATAAATAAATTAATTAATTAAACACAGCCAGTGATACGGTGATTGAAATTAAAAGTCACCCAATTCCACTTTCAGTTTCACCCTCCTTGTTGAACTCCAGAATTTTTAGTTGTTTATTTATTTATTTATGTTATTAGTTTGTGAGATGGAAAAGACAATATTACCCATGTTAAAATGAGGAGTAAAATTTTTTGACAAAAATTGAACGAAAAATGCACCGGAATGACCAAATTTGCTAAGAAAGTTATAGTCGTGGACCAATCCTACAAGTTTTAAAAGTCGTGGATCAAAGTTGTTAGTGACACCATAGTCATGGGACAAAAAGTGCAAAAAACTCTCTACAAATTATATATATATATATATATATATATATATATATATATATATATATATATATATATATATATATATATTAAATATATTATATACTAATTACTACAAATATAAAATTAAAAAAAAAATCCGGTTAGAACAGACGATTTCAAAACCGGACATGAATCGTCCAAAAAAGGTTTCGATTCCGATTCCGGCTATCTTGGAACCGCGAACTGGCGATTCCGAATCGAAATCGAACCTTGGGCACCCTACTCACCATCCCACTCACCAGCACCCCCCCCCCTTACGCCACACCTCACGATGAGGGAGCGTGAAGAGGGTGTCAGGCCAACGCTGACTAGTGCCCCAGTTGACGGCCACCCCAGCGCGAAAGCTCCTGCGGTGGGGGCGCGATGGCCATGCTATCGCTCGCTGCCCCAGCGCCCTAGTCGCCTCACCCGATCGGTCACGCGGGACTGGCAGCACCCCCTCCATCGACACCCCACTCCCTCTGGGCTAACCCACCGTCCTCCCCTCGGCCCACTTCAATCAATCCCCTCACCTATTATATTCCGACCCAATACCACAAGTCCAAGAAAGCCTTAGCCCATAACCAATATCTTGATTAGATAACTACACCATTTAATTTGTTCCATTGCAGTTTAACGGAAGAAGTCTCTAAAATGACAGTATGTAGTATATGGAAATTTATGAAATGTTTTATAATGAGGTGTGAAAGAGTAGGGAGATAAGGAAAAGGGAAGGGAGCATACCATTGCAGGTAGTTCCATTACCACAGTAGCAAACAAATTGTGTTGAAATGCCACGGGAACCGCATCGTCCCCCGGACCTCATGCACTCCTCGCACAAGCTATTATTTGCTTTCCACAACACCAAAAAACCACCACCCACGGATGTTCTTAGAAGGTCCTCAGAAACAAAGGAAGCATTACCTAAAGTCTCAAAAGCTCCTTGGGTAACAGTAACAAAGATCTGACTCCCGCACTTGATGGAGATACTGGGGATATTTGGCAATCCTGCACTGTGCGACCAGAGGACATTATTTCTGTTTGAGATGGAATTCTCTTCACTGCAGTTAAAGAGGTTGGGAATTGGATTAAATGGAGCAGCGGTTATGACGTTGCAACCGTAGAACAGGGTGATGTTCTGGTCGCCAGGGGAAACGTCGTAGCTGAAGAGGTTGAAGTCCAAGGATGCGTTTCGAGGATTTGAGGGGCAAATATTGCTTAACAGATCGTCTCGGGCAATAGTGGCCGTCTGCCACCGGTTGCTGATATTAAAAACTCTGTATTTCACCGATAGGATTGTTATTTCCGGTGACTGATTAGTGCAGTTCAGGCCAAAATGTGGGTGGCCGCAGTAGGCCGGCCGGCTCCCTCCCCAGAAAGGGTAGCCTATGTTTTCAATATTGGCGCAGCTGAACGAGTCACCGCACCTCACATACTCATCAGGACTACTGCCATGATTTTGACAGAAATTTGCAGGCGTGTGGATGAAGATGAGGAGTGTAATGAGTGAGAGCAATGATTTAAGACTAAGATTGGAATCCATATTGGCCGGGTCAGGGTGTCTGCCTCTGATAGATCATGAAGCATTGCGGTTTATTTAACTGCTCACAAACTTCAACTCTTGACTTTTAGTTGCTTATGTCAGTCAATGTCAGATTATTATTTTTTTGTTTATTAGGGCATATTCTTTACTTAGTTTACTATCCTATGTTTTAATTAATTAATTATTTATTATCATTCTAAAAATTATAATTGTAATTATAATTATAAAATTGATTAAATATTATTTATAATTATAAATTTAAAGAAAAATTGTAAAAAATGCTCCTCCATAATATGTCACCTGAATTATGAGTGGTGTAAATGTTGCCCCTCAATTATTAAAATGGTGCACATATAGCCCATCTCGTAACGGACCTGTGGTTCTCCACCGCTGTCCATCGCTGGTACTTCGAATCGAGGGAGGGAAAAAATAACTAAATTACATATTTACTCCCACTTAACAGTGTCGTACACTAACGGAGAACCACATGTTCATTACGGGAGGGACTATATGTGCACCATTTTGATAATTGAGGGGCAACATTTACACCACTCATAATTCAGGGGTGACATTGATAAATGGCATATTATATAGGAAATTTTTTTACAATTTTTCCTAAATTTAATAAGGGAGAAGTGTCAAATAGGCCCATATACTATTGCAAAGTGCTCAATTCCCACAAAACGAACTAAATTAAAGTCTAATTAGACACATTTACCAACTAAATTTGTTCAATTAACTTTTTTTTTTTGTAGGTTGCTAACCAGTTGCCAATTTAATTATTAAAAAAATAATTTAAAAAAAAAAAAAAAGAATTTCAGCCACCGGCTGTTCGGTGAGGACAGCTGGTGGCTGAGTATTTCACAGACAGCTAGATGTCCAGCTGTCCTTGCCAGACAGCCACGGCTGTCTGTGAAATACTCAGCCACCGGTTGTCCTTGCCGGACAGCCGGTGGCTGAAATTTTTTTTAATTTTTTTTAATAATTAAATTGATTTATTTTATGTTTTTTAATAATTAAATTGACAACCAGTTAGCAACCTGCAAAAAAAAAAGTCAATTGAACAAATTTAGCTGGTAAGTGTGGTTAATTAAACTTTAATTTAGTTCGTGGTGGGAATTGAGCACTTCGCATTAGTAAATTTGTCTATTTGACACTTCTCCCATTTAATAATAATATTATTGATAATTATGAATATTTAATTTAATTGATAATTATGAATTTAATAAATTTAATAAACAAAAATAAAAATAATTTAATAAAATTTTAAATTAATAGTTTTTTAAAAAAAAAATAAACAGCAACTGGTCGTTGCATTTTGCATGCAACGGCCAGTTTTAAAATAAAAAATAACAAAACAAAGACTTGGAAGTGGATTTATTTGTGTGATTTTTGAGAAGTTTTTGTAAGTATGATTAGGAAAGAGAAGACGGAAAGATAAAAAGAAAAAAGGAAAAAAAAAAAAACAAAAAGAAAAAATGATCTGACATTAAAAATAAAAATAAATAAATAAACACATGCTTAACGCGCTAGTCGACGCGTGCACCGGCTTGGCATTGCTGTGCACGAAACGCGCACTGTCTCCAATTTGGCACTACGGCTTGACATTATAATTACTGTTCCAAAAACCCATTATTGCAGATGAATTAATTTCTTCTCTTTCTTGCCTTCTCTATCCAATTTGTTAGTGATCACTGTTCCAATATCTACTAATTATGCACTGATAAGGATGCTCTAGGATTGGACATTTAGACTTGGTATTACTGTAGTTGGTAATAGTGACATAGAGCAAACCCGGTAAATTACTGCTTATTATTTAAATAACAAAATATTATATGTAGTCTCATTCTTTATTCTCAATTTTTACTTTTAATTTGACATAGACATATGTACATGGACTCACATGAAGAAAATAGTTTATCAATATCCACCATATCAGGAGGTAAATTTGAGAGAATAAAATTTGGGAGTACATAGAGTAAAACTCATTTAAATATACAATGGTATAATATTCTCTCTATCTCTCTCTCTCTCTCTCTCTTTATAAAAAACAAATAAAGAAGGGTATAATTCATTGTTTAAAAAAAAAAAAAAGAAGAGCTAATTCATTAATTATAGGATGAAAAGTTTACAATAAGATTGATGGAATGATAAAACATTATTACAATCAGATATAGAAACAAATTTCCAATGCTACACGAAACTTGAATCTCTGACTGTTTTTCAGGATTGAAGCTGAATTCATTTGGAGAACCTGGAGCTTCTTTGATATTGTGAATGATCTTGCTACCCAAGTCTGACTCTATTGTGGCTCTTCTGTCCATTGACAATATCTCCATTAATCTGAACTGCATATCAAGGTTCAAATCTTCTTCGGTGCTCGGGATGAAGCAAACATACTCCATTATCAGATAAATTGTTTCACCTTATGAAAAAAGAACTTGCCATAATAAACGAGATGAAAACTCGCTAAAGACATGAGAAGAAATAACTTGCAAACGAAACAAGAGGGAATAACTATAATAAAACAACAGATGAAAATCAAATCTAAAACAGCCAAAACAAATCTTAAACACCAAACCACTAACTAATATATATATATATATATATATATATATATATATATATATATATATATATATATATATATATTATTTATTGAGCCGCTGAAAAAAGGTAAAGAAGCTTGGATCTGGAGTTAGAGATTACGAGGGACGGTGGTGAAGGAGGAAGAAACGTCGATGAGGGGCCGGAAGAGATGGTGGCGGTGGAAGAGAGGCAGGAAGAGGTGCTGGCAGTGAAGGACATGCGATTGAGAAACGGTCGGAGTAGGGGAAGAAACGAGAGGAGGCCGGTGCCGCCTCTGCAAAACTAGCGGAGGCGGTGGCCGATCGATGGAGGACAAGGGAAAACCCTTGCAGAGAGAATATTAGGTTAGGGAGCGGTAATCTTATACATAATATGTATAATTCATTGTTTTGACAACAAAAAACTTTGGAACGCAATTTTTTAGTTTAATGTTGGTATTGTATACTTTAAATTTTAAAATATCATATATATATATATACACTTTTAATATTCGTAATTTGTACTTTTACCATTTCAATTGTACACTTAAATATGCAAAATTATATATATATATATATATATATATATATATATATATATATATATATATATAAAACAAAAGTAATAATCACACTCCAATATGGAAATTGATAAGTATACTCCAAATGAGTAAAACATCGTGCCTTAGCTTGGTTTTAGGGAGGAAATGAAAAGAAAGAAATAAAGATTATAATGGGTGTTGCTATTTTTACCACTCTCTAGTCAAAAGTAGGTGTAAAGTATATTGAAATTGTGAAAATGACAAAAAATTCAATAATCTACACAATTATACTAAGACTACCCATACTGATCAGGAGACAACAATATCTACATATTGTACATACTGTACTCTGTCAATTAAAAAAAAAAATTATAATACTCGGTTTCATTATTTAATGGATGATTTTAGTTCTAATACTCTGTATGAGAGTTATGAATATTTATCAAATTTGTTCTTACATGACAAAACACTATTTTTACATTGTTGAAAACAGCAGGCTGGCAGTATATTTAGATATTATGTCATAAGATCCCATACTCAAAATCCTCATTTGATACATTATGGACCATTTCTTGCATCAAATTTCTGTGGTAACTGATGATGATGTAGAGAACAGCTGAGGGAACTCCGTTGGAGGACAAAAAACTGGTTTGGGTGGAATCTGCAAGGAGGCAATGCTTCCCTCCAACATCTCCACCACTCTTCTTATGGAAGGGCGGTCTGCTGGATTTGTTTGGATGCACCACAAACTAACCAATATCATCTTCATTGCCATTTCTTTATCCTCCTCATCTGTGATGCCTTCAAGACTGAAATCTAATCCTTGCTCTAGATGCTCATATATCCAATTCGGGAAATATAAGTGACTTGTCTGAGTCGCGTGTACGTTCTCCTTTACTCCCACCATGTCAATAACGGTCATGCCATAACTATAAACATCAGACTTGTGTGAGACATTTCCAATGCTTCCGAAGATAACTTCTGGAGCATGTATCCTATTGTTCCTCTAACACCACACGCTGATAGCGATACAATGCTCTGCTCTTTCTTGCACAGTTTTGCCAGGCCGAAATCTGAGATTTTGGAGGTGAAATCCTTGTCCAAAAGAATGTTGTTAGGTTTAATGTCAAAGTGCATGATTCTTGTGTTACACCCTCTATGCAGATATTCTAGTCCTCGAGCAATGCCAATTACAATCTGGTACAACATCTTCCACTCCAGACAACTCATATTTTGTGACCCCTTATTGCCTATGTACTTGTCTAACGATCCATTAGGCATGAATTCATAGACCAAAGCTCTTTTCTTCTGGTAACAGAATCCTATAAGAGTAACTATGTTCACGTGGGAAGTTCGACTAATGCTAGCAACTTCATTTATGAAATCGTCTCCAGTCCCCTTCGTGTCGGTCAATAGTTTCACAGCTACGGGGCATCCATCAGGCAGTGTTCCTTTATATATACTACCAAAACCTCCTTCACCTATTTTGTCTTTGAATGAATTTGTCATTTTCTTTATATCCAAATAAGTATATAGCTTGGTAGCATTGCATCCATTAGTCCTTATGAATGCTTCAATGTTTTCTAGACTTTCATTACTCTTCCTTTTGCAGCAGCCGAATATATACATAAAAGTTAGTATTATTCCGAATATGCCAAGCAGATAGCCTGCATATATATAAAGGTTGAAATTAGGGTTACATTCTAAATGTAAATGCTGGTAGCACATCTAATTATATATGTTAAAAATGTTATGCAAAATTAAAATAAAATCATATGAAAATAGATACACATCATTCATTAAATGTTATGCCAAATAGTATTCCACATCGTTCATTAAATGTCATGAAAAGTTAAATGCTATACAAAATTAATATGGTAAATACACCAAGGTATATGAATGAATCTAAGTGGACTATAGAATCCTTTCAAAAAAATAAAAAAAAATGAAAGAAAAAAAAAAAGTGGACTATAGAATACGAGTATGTGGGCTCAGGTAATTGTGACCGAGAGTCGGATGTTTCCGAACAAGTACATGTTAGGTGAAAATCCAAATTAAAAGCCACCCCCAAGGCATTAGATGTGCCTTATATACGTTTGACAAAACTCACTGAAAAGGTAGTTGAAAACTAAAAAGTAGCTGAAAGCTGAAAAACTATAAGCTAGAAGTTGAAAACTGATGAAGAGCTGTTATAATTGATTATATGCTTAAAAGTGTTTGGTAAAATTAGTTTTTGATAAACTGATAAATGTAAAAAGACTAAAATTGACATTTCATAAAATTTAAATGATGTGATTATTATATTACTTTTATATTATTAAATATATGAGATATATTTAATTTATAAAAAAATTTGTTTTTATAATATATATGAGATATAAATTAAATTAGAAAAAAAAATTAATTGGGTAAAGGATGTTATTTATTTATGAACGGGCAATTGGAGTTATAACTTTAAGGAGTTGCTGGGGTTGAAGAGTTGCGGAGGAGGATGAATAAAAATATAAGAGAAGAGAAGGCCAAAAGAGTTTTTGGGAATGATAAATGATGCCATTTATTTAAAATAGAGTTAATTGTTGAGTGTCGGCCGAGTTCAGCCCCTGCTCGATTCGAGACGTGGCGTTGTGGCTTACCATGGAGAGATGTGGTTAAATGGTTAATGTCCACCGACTTATCTTTGAGTAGGATATGACAAACAGGTACCATAGAACTCTGTGGTTAAGCGTGCTTGACTTCCGGCAATCTCGGGATGGGTGATCCCCTGGGAAGTGAGCATAGTGCAGCGCTGAGATCCAACAATTAGTATCAGAGCTGAAGTCACGGGTTCGAATCGATGGCGAGGCGAAAGCCGAGTCTAGTCCCAAGGGGTGGGGGGGGGGGTGGGCGCGTGCAGGCTAAGGGGGTTCGAATCGATGGCAAGGCGAAAGCCGAGTCCAGTCCCAAGGGGGGGTGGTGGGCGCGCAGGCTAAGGGCCGAGTCAGGCATGCTGCGCAACTGGGCTTGGTGTTCGAGACATGGCGATGTGGCATCTCTGTGGTTATCTCGGGATACTGGGCTTGGTGTTCGAGACATGGCGATGTGGCATCTCTGTGGTTATCTCGGGATACTTCCGGCAATCTGGGCTTGGTGTTCGAGACATGGCGATGTGGCATCTCTGTGGTTATCTCGGGATACTTCCGGCAATCTCGGGATACTTCCGACAATCTGGGCTTGGTGTTCGAGACATGGCGATGTGGCATCTCTGTGGTGATCTCGGGATACTTCCGGCAATCTCGGGATGGGTGACCCCCTGGGAAGTGAGCATAGTGCAGCGCTGAGATCTAACATTAATTCTACCAGAGGTCCATTGTCTTTGGTCGCAATTCAAAATTTAGTCACAAACTATCGTTTTTGTCATTTAATATCACTTTTATGTTTTGGACACTTTTAGTCATTCTCATGACTTTTCCTATTTTTAGTAGGGGCATTTTTGTCTTTTTCATATTTTCCTTTTGTTATTTTCCCGATTTCAACCAGTTTAATTGGTTTAAAATTAGGTAAACTATGATTTTTTTTTTTAGGATAGGTAAATTATGATTTTTAGTACCCATATTTTAATTTCAACCGATTTTTAGTAAAGTCCTAAACCAATTAAACCGGTTGAAACCGGGAAAATAACAAAAAAAAAAGTATGAGTAAACAAAAATACCCTTACTACAAATAGGAAAAGTCATAAGAAGGATTAAAAATGTCTAAAAAATAATTATCTGGGATGTTAAATGGCAAAACGATAGTTGGAACTAAATTTGGAATTGATACCAAAGACAAGGCACCTCTTGTGGAATTAACTCTTTAAAATAATAAGGATAAAGATGGAAAAAAAAAAAAGAAGCTAGTAGCTTATTTTTGAAACGTTACCTAAGGTAGCTTGTCAAAATAAGCTTTTATTTTAAACTATTAGCTTATTTTGGTAACATTACCAAACAAAGCTTATAACTTATTATTAGCTTAAGCTAAGCTATAAGCTCTGTCAAACAGAGCCACATGTCGGGGTCTTGGCATGTGAGCCACGTGTAGTTGAATTATTATTATGAAAATCCAAAATCCGCCCCCCCCCCCCCCCCCCCCCCCCTCCCCACATTGAATAATAAAACAAAATAGTTAAAAATTATTAATAATATCACAATGATAACAATAAATAGTTAACTTACCAAACATATTTTTATAACCGGTAATACAATGAGCTAACACAATCACTTATATGAGCTATTTTGTTCACAAAATAGGCTTAGAATGGCATAGCATTCCCAGTAATAGGCATATTCCTCTTTGGTAACCACTTGTATTCCTAGGAACATTGTTCCTGGGAATGACCTATTCCCCTTGCCAGGGGAATAGAGATTTCTACTGGGCCCCTTGTATTAGGTTATTCTCGAGTTCTCAGGAATAGCCTAAAGTTTCTATTTCCTAGTTTACCCCTCAATTAAATTTATTTCTTATTTCATCACCACCATCGCTGTCACTGCCACCACTACTGCCACCGTCGCCACCACCACCACCACCACCATCGTCGTCGTCGCCGCCGCCACTACCACCACCACCATCGTCGCCGCCGCCGCCGCCACTACCACCACCACCATCGTCGCCGCCGCCGCCGTCGCCACTACCACCACCGCCACCGCCGTTGCCACCACCATCGCCACCACCACCATCACTATCATCACCACTGCCACCACCACCATCGCTACCACCACCATCACTATCATCACCACTGCCGCCACCACCATCGTCACCACCGCTACCGCCACCATCACATATTTTTATAAGGGTATTTATGTCTTTTAAAACATATTTCATTTCTATTCCTTAAATCAACCAAACACTATAATATAATTCCTAAAGTCAATTCCTTCCGGAAACCAAACAATAGAATACAATTCATATTCTATTCATTGCCTATTCCATTCCTTATGGAATAGCATTCCTATTACCTCAAAATTAATTCCGTGAACCAAAGGTGCTGTTATAGACTAAACCAATAACTTTAGGCTTCCGTTAACAACTAACAACTAGTCGTTTCCAAACACGGTATATTTCCTAGATTTCATGATATCCAAACAATTCACACTTTGTTGCCATTTATGAAACCTGGAGGTAAATCTAGTCATGTTGGTCGGGCTGACCATTGCAAATTAATTATATGTGATTTAGACCTTCATTTTGCCTAGTAAATTCAATTCTCATCTGATGTACAATCAGTTGAGTTCAAACTTCTCTCCAAATTTTAAATGATAACTACACCATTTTAATTTGTTCCATTGCAGTTTAATAGAATGACAGTATGTAGTATATCTAAATTAATGAAATAATGTTTTATAATAAAGTGTAAAAGAGTAGAGAGATAACGAAAAGGGAAAGGAGAATACTATCAAGATCACTGCAGGTTGACGATGAAGAAGTTCCATTAGCGCAATAGCAAACAAATTGTGTTGAAATGCCATTGGAACCGCATCGTCCCCCGGACCTCATGCAGTCCTGGCATAAGCTATTATTTGCTTTCCACTCCACCAAAAAACCACCACCCACGGATGTTCTTAGAAGCTCCTCAGAAACAAGGGAAGCATTACGTAAAGCCTGAAAAGCGCCTTGAGTGACAGTAACAAAGATCTCACTCCGGCACTTGATGGAGATACCGGCGGGGAGGATATTTGGCAATCCTGCACTGGGTGACCAGAGGACATTATTTCTGTTTGAGTTATTAGAATTCTCTTCACTGCAGTTAAAGAGGTTGGGAATTGGATTAAATGGAGCAGCGGCTATGACGGTGCAACCGTAGAACAGGGTGATGTTCTGGTCGGCAGAGGAAACGTCGTAGCTGAAGAGGTTGAAGTCCAAGGATGCGTTTCGAGGATTTGAGGGGCAAATATTGCTTAACAGATCATCTCGGGCAATAGTGGCCGACCGGTTCCGGTTGCTGATATTAAAAACTCTGTATTTCACCGATAGGATTGTTATTTCCGGTGACTGATTACTGCAGTTCAGGCCAAAATGTGGGTGGCCGCAGTAGGCCGGCCGGCTCCCTCCCCAGAAAGGGTAGCCTATGTTTTCAATATTGGCGCAGCTGAACGAGTCACCGCACCTCACATACTCATCAGGACTACTGCCATGATTTTGACAGAAATTTGCAGGCGTGTGGATGAAGATGAGGAGTGTAATGAGTGAGAGCAATGATTTAATACTAAGATTGGAATCCATATTGGCGGGGTGATCATGAAGCATTGCGGTTTACTACCTATATATGTGCGGTTTAACTGCTCAAAAACTTCAACTCTTGACTTTTAGTTGCTTATGTCAGTGAATAGTTATGTTGTGCAACCGAATGCACCATGCATGGTGCATACGATGCAAAATGACGTCATTTTGACTAAAAACGCGCGTTCCACTTTAAAAAAAAAAAAAGAGGTTCGATTCTCGGTAATAGCATTATTGTGGATATATAGTTATGTATTTCTGGATATATAGTTATGAATTTATGAATATTTAGTTCATTCATTGTGGATATTTAGTTCATTCATTGTAGATATTTACTTCATTCATGGTAGATATTTAGTTATGAATTTCTGAATATATAGTTTTGAATTTTTAGATATATAGTTATAAATTTATGGATATTTAGTTCATTCATTGTGAATATTTAGTTCAATCATTGTGGATGTTTAGTTCATTCATTGTTGATTTTTACTTCATTCATTCATTGTGGATATATAGTTATGAATTTATGGATATATAAAAATGCTATTGCCGGGAATCGAAGCTGATTTCTTTTTTAAGTGGGACACGCGTTTTTTAATCAAAACGACGTCGTTTTTGCATCCGATGGTGCATACGGATGCACATCATAATTTGCGTATGTCAGTCAAAGTCAGATTTTTTTTTTTTTGTTTATTAAGTAGGATTGGACATTTGGAGTTTGGAATTGGTATTACTGTAGTTGGTAATAGTGATATACATTAGAGCAGGCCATGTAAATTACTGCGTATTATTTAAATACTAGTGGGCTTAGTCGTGTGCATGGGCTCTGCCCAAAACGTCATGCCTAACGATTAATTAGTGTCTTTTAATTTTTAATAATTGTTATATAACAAAATATAAGTCTAAACATGATGTTAATCTTCAAAAATATTGCTTGGGAGATAGAAATCATTAAGTAAAGATTTGATTATTTCATCTTCTTCTTCAACTCTTGAATGTGGATGGGTAGTAGGTGAAGGAGCATGAGAAGAGCTTGCAGAGGGAGAGTGAAAGAAATATGATTCATCTTATCTATGGGAGAAGAAGGATTCATCTTAGTGGGTGGCAGCCTGCAACCTTAGGCAACTCCAAAGCCACCCAGGCTAACTATGATAATTTTTATTTTTTATGTTATATATATAAGTTTTGCTACAATAATATAATGTACATGAGAACCACCGGTCAAATTTCACTGCCACAAAACCAGATTCAACCTCACCGAAAAAACATATATATTTTCCGATGAAGCCAAGCAATGAACAATATAAAAACACAACCCCAGATCAGACGGGTTAGACATCCAGTAATAAAAAATAACGTTAAGGAAAAGTCAGCCCACCTTACAGAAAAAACAGTCGGAAAAATCAGTCCAATGGCTCCCCATTGAAACCTACTCCAAGATAATAGACCAAACATACTCCAAGATATTTCTTCATCCTTCTCTATCTATCGATCTTAAATTAATAGATATTAATTTTCTTTGGAAAAAACATGAGGAAGCTAAGGGAGGATTTAATAGTTTGTAGAGATTATGTCATATGGAACCATCAATATATCCCATTAAATTCTTACCACAGAGGAATGGAACCAGTTGTATTCGACAAAACAAAAAGTTCTTAGATGTCAGTTTAATACTAACTGACGGTAAATATGTTACCGGGAATATTATTATGAGACTAATAAGTGACAATAGTATTTGCTTTGTGTTTCAGTACAGTATATTGAACGTGTCCTCCCAAGCTGAGGGGAGCATCTACATATACAAGGGTGCTAACGGTAACAACATGGGACATAAATGGGGAGCTACTCTCTCATCAATGGGTGGCTTCAATGGCAATAAAGGTGACACCTGTTGAAATTCTGTCCGTTGGGTTTCCATGTGGTGCCGGGTCAGATGCCCACTTATGATCCGGGTCGGGTGCCAGCCCTATTATCCTGTCACTAACCAATTAAAGTAATGTGCCGTAGATAAGGAATTCATGGGCACAAACAACGAGGAAGGAGTCCGTTTGAAAAAACCGACAGAGCTGTCAACGGTTGTGGGAGAGGCAGCTATGAAAGAGAGAATACGACTGATACCAGATTACAACTATTATTCTTAGTTAATTACAAACGTTACAGAATACAACAAATATATAGTATGCAGGAGTTGTAACAGAGCTAGAACCAATAGAGTCCTAACAATATGATCCCACACTTAGAATCCTCATTATATTTCACACACTATGGACCTGATGAAATAGAGTGGTGAGGTGAGTCATGAATTGGAGGACTGAAAAATGGTTTAGGTGGAATCTCCAAGGACTCGATGCTTCCCTCCAACATCTCTACCACTTTTCTTATAGATGGACGGTCTGCAGGATTTGTTTGGATGCACCACAAACTAACCAACATCATCTTTATTGCCATTTCTTTATCCTCTTCATCTCTGATACCTTGATAAGCATTGAAATCAAATCCTTGCTCCAGATACTCATATACCCAACTCAAGAAATATGATGAGTCACTACTAGTCTTATTATCTAAGTCTCCATTTCCCCTTACCCCTACCATGTCAATAACCGTCATGCCATAACTATAAACATCGGATTTGTGTGACACACTTCCGATGCTTCTGAAGAAAACTTCTGGAGCAATATATCCCACGGTTCCTCTAGCGCCGTACACCGATAGAGATACAACGCTCTCCTTTTTCTTGCACAGTTTTGCCAGGCCGAAATCAGAAATTTTCGGGGCGAAATCCTTGTCCAAAAGAATGTTGTTAGGTTTAATGTCGAAGTGCATGATTCTTGTGTTGCACCCTCGGTGCAGATACTCTAGCCCTCGAGCAATGCCAATTGCAATCTGGTACAATGTCTTCCACTCCAACACACAATTCTTATTAGGCGACTCCATGTTGCCTATGTACTTGTCTAACGATCCATTAGGCATGAATTCGTAGATCAAAGCTCGTTTCTTCTGGTAGCAGAACCCTACAAGAGTAACTACGTTCACATGGGAAGTTCGACTAATGGTAGCAACTTCGTTGATGAAATCTTCTCCATTACCCTTTGTGTTTGTCAATAGCTTCACAGCTACAGGGTACCCATCGGGTAACTTTCCTCGGTATACACAACCAAAACCTCCTTCCCCTATTTTGTCATTGAATGAATTGGTCATTTTCAAGATATCCGAATAAGTATATAGCTTGGTACCATGAAATCCATTAGTCCTTATGAATGCTTCAATGTTTTGGACAGGCTGCAATTCTTCCTGCTGCTGTTGTTCTTGTGCTGCAACCACCCACTTTCCTTTTTGTCTACATACTAACCATCCAATGCCAATACCACCAAGAATAGCACCCACTATGCCGAGGACTGGAAATTGAACAAGATTAATGCAGAATTTGTTCAAAAGGCAAGCGAAGTCGAACACAAATCAGTTGAATTGTTGGAAAGAAATAAAGCAATACCTTTGCCCAGTGACCTTCTTTTGCTATTGCTGCTACTGCGAGCTGCAAGCATTTAGGGATAAGCCCTGTAAGTGCATATGACCAAAGAGAGAAAAGATAGCCACGAAAACAGATGGTATAAATAATAAAATTTTGCCACTGATCCTATATATATTATATATAACTCAAGTGAATTAGAATCCAACAAGTAAGAGTAGAGCAGAACAAAGGACTAGACTTTCTAAGGTCACAAGAGGCAAGATTTAGATTGCAAGAGAAAACAAATATAGCCATATAGGGATAAGAAATACTTTTACAACTCAATCTTTCCGTTATGACCTAATCTATTTTTAACCCATGTCAGTTATGACTTATGACCCAAGTAGCATTCCCCATTAAAGATCCTTCTTAACATGACAAAAACAAAAAAAAAAAAAAACAAAAACAAAAACAAAAAAACTCGGGGTAAAATAGAAAATTCACAGTTTATTCTCCATATATTGAAACCAATTTCACAACATTATTTTCCACTTCTCAACTTCCTATTTCAAGCTTTTGGAGATAAAGAACCTTGAAATAGGAGACTAAAAAGTATAAAATAATGTTGCAAAATTGGATTCAATATAATTTTATATGGAGGAGAATAAGATGTAAATTTCTTACTTTATCCGTCCAATATTAAAGGTTTAAAAAAAAAATTGTCATGTTGAGACAAGTCCTTGACGTCGATGACCAAATACGTCACTTTGCACATAACTAAGGGGTTAAAAACAAATATATAGTCATAATTGAGAGACTGAGTCGTCACTGCATGTATAACTCAAAGACCAAAGATACTATTTTTCCTTAAATCTTTTAAGTAATATTTGCCATTTTGTAATACAAGTATGTATTCATGAATATCATATTTATATTCTAAATTCTTCCTTCCCTGTTTAGGTTTCATGTAAATTACCCAAGGCATAAATACCAACAATAATAATGTTTTTTTTATTTCTTTTTAAATTTTTACTCATCCTTATAATAATAATAATAATAATAATAATAATAATAATAATAATAATAATAATAAGTAATTTAAGAGTTAATAAATTAGCACAATATGTCTATGTCATTATAGGTCATTTTACATACAATCAGTTAAAAGTAACAACTATTTTACCATACACTATTTAACAACTAGCTAGTACATGAGCAGGTCAAACCAGCTAATTCAATTCGCTATCAATTAACTGAATCAACTATCATCCATTTGCCAAACACCTCCAATGTTTAAGAATCCGTTTGGCTGGCCCCTAGCACAAAACATTATAAAATATTTACTTTTTTTCCTTAATTAATTTAGTTTAAACTTATGTCGGACTAAACCTTAAAACTCTTGGCCTAGCCCACAAATAATAATAATAATAATAATAATAATAATAATAATAATAATAATGATTGTTCTTCAATTTTTTTTAGTGCAATATTATTACAGTTATCAGTAATTGATCATATACTGTGATGACATCCCAGTTACCCATCCAAGGAGATGTAGAACAAATATTACCTTATAAATAATCATGAGCATTTCAAAAAAAAAAAAAAAATCACGTCACACAAAATAATAAAATCTTTGTTAGGCCCGCCCGTATGCCAAAAAAAAAAACTTTAATTCCTTTTGTCTAAAATATTATTATATTTATTAATTTAGTATTTAATTTTATTATAATAAGTTAAAAATTAAAAAGTATTTATTTACACAATTTTATAATAATAATTTTTTTTTGAGTACTACTCACCTTTCCCCATGGACTTGAACCCATGACCTCCCATTTGGAAGAACCACTTCATGCTATTAGACCACAATGTCATTGACTTAAAATAATAATTATTATTAATCTTTAAAACTATTATAATTTTTTATTTATATTTTTATTTTAATATAGTAACAATTATTATTATCATCATTAAAATAATTAATATTTTATAAGAAATAATTTTATAATAAATTTATGGTCATGTTTTTAAAAAAATAACCAAACAGAAAAATATATTTGTTTTTTTTACTTTTATCCAAAAAAAAAAAAAAAACTATTTTCTAACTTTCAATCAAACACCAACAAATGAAAATATTTTTCAAAAAATAATTCATTTTTTTAGAATTCATTTTCTAGGAAACACATTTCCTATTTTCAAACGGCACACCCGGGGTTGTTCTACGCGGGGTCGACCACCCTGGGGTCGGCCGAGCCCATGGCCAAGGACTGGGTCCTCACATGGAGCGAGTCCCGCGGCTCCTCCCGCGTGACCCGGTCCCGGTCCGGCCGGGGGTATAAAAACACCCCCGGTGTCCTATTCAAGCATCTTCTACCTTCATACAATACTTGTAACGTTATTACACGTTCCGAACCTCTGTAATAGCATTATACACTCAATTAATACCATATTTATCATTTTATTATTTATTTATTATATTCGAACATATATTCGGATTGTATATATAATCCGGACCCTCGGGTTCATATAATCCATCAGGTACCTTGGAATCTTGGCGATATTTGAAATAAGTGAAGGCTTTGGGTCTTCAAAGTTGGCGTGTTTAATTTGCATTTTGTTTGTCCTTTTGTCTTCACAAACAAAATGTCCTCACGCTACATGATTAGACTAATATATATGTGCACAATGATCACTTTCACTACATGGAAAAAGAATCAAAATACAAATAAATATTATCGCTACTTGAGATTAGGAATATAGTCTAAATTATTAAAGAAATAATTTGGGCATTATTTGCGTCCAGGTCCTCAAAAGACTATATGTAGTCAAGGAAGATGCCTGACAGAAGTTTATGTTGTACAATTCAAATCATTAAAAAGTGCAATTGTATATATAATAATGTAAGCCCACATTCATTTTTGACAAAAGTTACTTAGCATTCTCAATTCTATTTTTCTAACTCAAATATGTACACTTTGAGAATCAATTTATCATTCAACCATTTTCCATATATGTGTATAATATATCAAAATTAAACATCTCAATTAGAAGAACTCGAGTTCACATTAACCCGATCCAAATTAAAAGTTGATCCAGGGATAACTCTAATAACCAATATGACTAAGGATACAAACTTGTTGTCACAAAGTCACGAGTTTAAATGAATCACAACCCTTTTAGTTTGAGCCGATCAACTATAGGCAACTTAGGCTGGTTTACTTGCATGTGGTACTATGCTTCTCCCAAAAGGTTGAATCCCCACCTCAATGGGAATAGTTATGCTGTGCATGCAAAAACGACGTCGTTTTATTAAAAACGCGCGTCTCCCCTTTAAAAAAAAAAAAATTCAGGTTCGATTCCTAGTAACAACATTATTTTGTTCATTCATTATGGAATTTTAGTTCATGGATTATGGAATTATAGTTCATCGATTATGGAACTATAGTTCATCGATTCTGAAATTTTAGTTCATAGATTCTGGAATTTTAGTTCATTCATTCTGAAAATTTTAGTTCATCAATTATGGAATTATAGTTCATCGATTATGGAATTATAGTTCATCGATTATGGAATTATAGTTTCGAACCTAATTTTTTTTTTTTAAGGGGAGACGCGCATTTTATAAAAACGACGTCGTTTTTGCATCCGTATGCACCATGCTTGGTGCATACGGATGCACAGCATAATTTGCCCCTCAATGGCCCCCTACACCCTGGCCCGACAAAACATTTGGCAGGATGTAAATCACGGTGACTCAATGACTCGGTAGACAATGCCAAATGCTGATGCGCACAAGGGATCTGCTAAGGTTCGAACTTTGGTCTCTTCTCCCAAATACTACATACTAAACCACTGAACTAAGCTCATATGGGTCTTGTGGTTCTTTATTGGCTAGGGCCACAGGGCGAGTTTACCCCATGCTTACCCTCGAATAGTGGTTGTGGGTTTTCTTCGTGATCCAAAAAAAAAAAAAAAATTAGAAGTTGATCCAACTAAAATTTAATTTATACCACAAAGGCACAAAATAGCTAGCTACTTTAAATGTTATTTTAAGAAAAATTTTCCAAGTGTTTTTAGTATGTAGGAAAGTTAACCATATTTTCTATAACCGATAGAAAAGGGAAAAGGAAAAGGAAAGGGAGCAAATGTATACCATAATAGCAAACAAATTGTGTCGAAATGAGATTGGCATTGGAACCGCATCTTCCCCCTGAGCTTCTACACTCCTCGCATAAGCTATTATTCGCTTTCCACTCCACAGCAAAACCACCAGCAACGGATGTTCTCAGGAGCTCCTCCGAAGCAAGCTGGGAAGCATTACCCAAAGCCTCAAAAGCTTCTTGAGTGACAGTAACAAAGATCTCAAACCCGCACTTGATGTTATTATTACTGGGCAATCCTGTACTGCGCGACCAGAGGCCATTTCCGGTCGAGTTACAGTTGAAGAGGTTGGAAACCAATGAAACCGAGGTGCAACCGTAGAACAAGGAGATGTTCTTGTCGGCGCCAGAAGAAACGTAGCTGAAGAGGTTGAAGTCCAAGGATGCGTTACGAGGATTGGAGGGACAAATATTGCTTGTCAGATCATCTCTGGCAATAGTGGCCGTGTCTGCTCGGTTGCTGATATTAACAACTCTGTATTTCACCGATTGGATTGTAATTTCCGGCAAGTCTTTACTGCAGTCCAGCTCAAAGCTTGGATGGCCGCAGTAGGCCGGCTGGCTCCCTCCCCAGAAAGGGTAGCCTACGTTTTCAATATTGGCGCAGTTGAATGGCTCACCGCAGGCCTCATACTCACCACTGCTGCCATTATTTTGACACAAAGTTTCCGGCGTTTGGATTAACAAGATGATGAACACAAACAAGGCTGGACAGATGGAGTTGGAATGATCCATATATCTTTGGGAGCTGAGGTTCTGATTTCTGATCATGAAACTTTGCCTTGTATAGAAGCTAATTAAGCTACCTGCTATATATGCTGCTTTGAAAGGCCTAACTGTACTGATGAGAAACTTCATTTCTTGACTTAAGTAGTTGTAAATGCTAGTCAATGTAGGCCAAATTTGCATAATCAAAATGTGGATATTATATATTTTGTGGGGTACACATTAATTTGTTTGTTAAGTAGACAGTGTTGATCTTTTAACCTATTCATAGTTTTATATAATAAAAATGTTTTTTTTTTCCTAGTAAGACTATTCGTATTGATTTTTTGGACACATTCCTTGTCATACATCTACTATACCCCCTTTGCAGGGAAGCTCAAGAGTCGAGGATGGATAACAAATTAACAATCGACCCCCTTTGTAGGGAAGCTCAAGGAATGATATTAGGGGTGACCACGGTTCGGTTCGAACCGAACCATGCACTATTGAACCGGAATCGAAATTGAACCGTCCGTATAGTTTTGATTCCGGTTCCGGTTTTAACCGGAACCAATTTAGTTCCGGTTAAGGTTTGAGATGACAAGGAATCGGAATTGACGATTTCGGTTCCAAATCGAAAAAAATTAAAAAATTAAAGTTTTTTTTATTATTATGTTTTTAATAAATTCGGTTAGAATCGGCGATTCCAACCGGAACCGGAACTTTACTATAAGGTTCCGGTTTTGGTTTGACCATTTGCGGAATCGAAACCGAAACCGTGGTCATATCTAAATAATATGTTAAGGTGTCGGAGACAATAGTTATACTGTGTGGGTACATATATGCTCTGTTTGGCACACATACTTGAAAAACTAATCAAAACCTATGAAAATTTTTGTAGTTAATAAGTTAACTAATTGAAATTATAGTATTTAATAAAACTTGTTGTTGAATAAGTTAGTAAGTATTAAAAGTCGAAAAGATAAACTTAGATAATAGTTGAAAATATCGGTAAGCGCTCCTTGGACGTCTTGTTAGCTGAAAGATTTCACATTTCTTAGAAGCGAAGCTACTTCACTGAAAAAGGAAAGCTAATTTGAACAATATAATATTATGATTTCAAGCAATGATTTGGGGAAAACATCAGGAAAGAGAGTATTTGGTAGTGTGTGGAGATTATGTCATCATATCATCCCATACTTAGAATCCTCATTTGACACTTTTAGGTGTATAATGCAGTTAGTTAAAGTAGTTAATACTGTAGCAATTGTGTAAACTGTTCAGTTAGTTAGCTGATCAGTTAGTTAGCAGGCTAGCAGTTATGGTTTCCTCCTCTGTATAAAAGAAGGCTTCTTCTTCTTGCTGAGACAATAATGAAAAGTTCTCTTTCCTTTTACTCTCCTTTTGCTCTCCATCCACAACATGGTATCAGAGCTCACACACTGATTTTTCGATCATTCTCCCATGGCGGCTGTGTGGCCTACGATCGGAAACCACTCAATTCCGATCAACAATACCACCGGTATACCAGTCCCGGCAACAGGAAATCCGGCGAGTACGAGCTCGGCTCCGTCTTCCTCAACAGCGGCTACTGGCTCGAACTCCTCTGAGGTACCGTTCAATCCCCAGAACCAATCAAATCCCTACTATTTACATGTCAATGAGAATCCGGCCTTGGAATTGGTTCCATTCCCCTTAGATGGATCCAATTACCACACCTGGGCAAGAGCCATGACTATGGCGCTATCTTGCAAGAATAAAATTGCCTTCATCAATGGAGCAATCAAGAAACCTTCTACAGATAACCTAGAAAGGTATATGGCTTGGGAAAGGTGCAACAACATAGTTGCCTCCTGGATAGTTCGATCCCTTTCTCCAATGATTGGGAGGAGTGTGCTGTGGATAGATACAGCCTATGGTATTTGGAATGACCTAAAACGAAGGTTTAGCAAACAAGATCTGTTTAGAATTGCTGAGATTAAATGTGAGATCTACCAAACCAAACAGGGAGATAACTCACTGAATGAATATTTTACTAAGCAGAAATTGATGTGGGATGAACTAAGTATTCTCAGACCTACAATGTACTGCACTTGTCCTATTAAGTGTGATTGTGGTAAGAAGATTGATGACCTCAATGAGCAGCTTGAAATGGATAAACTATCCATTTTTTTGATTGGGCTGCATGAGAAATACACAGGGGCTAGGAATCAGATTATGTTAATGAGACCTATGCCAGAGGTGAATGAAGCTTACTCAATGATAGCTCAGCAAGAGAGATAGTTTCAGATGGGAAACACAGTGTTTGAAAGCCAATTACATCAAGCAGGGGAAAATGGATCAGCAGGGAATGTGTTCTTGGCTAAGACAGATGGGAATTACCAAGCAAGTTTCAAGAAGGCTATGGGAAATACTAAGAGGCCGGTTTGCACTTATTGTGGGTTCACAGGTCATACCCATGATAAGTGCTACAAGAAGCATGGTTATCCACCTGGATGGAAACCAAAGTCAAGAAGCCAAGCCTCAGTGAACCAAGTTCAAGGGATTCAGCAGTCTAACACAGATAGAAACATGAGTTTTACCCAAGATGACTTCAAAAACTTCCTAGAGTTCATCCAAACAAAGAAGCAAGCTGCTGAGAATCTGAATTCACCTCTTGATCAACCATCACAAGCCTTGGCCAATACTGTATCAGCAAATCTACAGTCTGAAGGTATGCCCCCTTCAACTAATTCTGTTAGTTGTAGCAAAACTGGTTGGATTGTGGATAGTGGTGCTACTCATCACATTGCTTGTGACCTTGAATTGTTAAGTAATCAGAAGAGAATTCATAACTTGCATGTCAATTTGCCAAATGGACAACAGGCTCCTATTACTTTTATTGGCTCAGTCTTTCTGTCTAGTGATCTAGTGCTGCATGATGTGCTATATGTCCCAGAATTCCATTACAACCTGATTTCAGTAGGATCATTCATTAAGAATACCAAGTACAGCATGAAGATATATTCTAATCAGTGTATAATACAGGATGTTTCCCATGGGAAAGTGATTGGAAGGGCTGAGCTGCAAAATGGATTGTATCATCTAGTGTTTCCTGTTGTTTCATCTGTTGTATGCAACTATAGTTCAAACACAGAAAACTGTACTTTGTGGCACACTAGACTAGGGCATGCTTCTTATGGAAAGTTACTTTTGTTGAAAGAATTATATCCCTTGATTCATGTTAATAAAAGCTTGATCTGTGACTGTTGTCATTTTGCCAAACAAAAGAGGCTCCCATTTCAGTCTAGTGATTCTTTGGCAGCTAATTGCTTTGATTTATTGCATGTTGATGTATGGGGTCCTTACAAAATAGCCACTATCCATAATCACCATTATTTCCTCACCATACTAGATGATCATAGTAGGGCTGTCTGGATCTACTTGTTGAGACAGAAGTCAGAAGTGAGAAACTTGGTCATGAACTTTTATGCCTTGGTTGAGAATCAATTTGGGACCAAGGTTAAATGCATAAGGTCTGACAATGGGCTAGAGTTCAGTATGGATAACTTCTACAAGCAGAAAGGTATTGTGCATCAAACTTCATGCACTCACACCCCTCAGCAGAACAGCAGGGTGGAGAGGAAACATGGCCATTTACTGACTGTTGCTAGAGCCCTCAGATTTCAAGCCCATCTACCTGAATACTTGTGGGGTGAATGTGTTCTACATGCAGCCCACATAATCAACAGGTTGCCATCAGCTGCCATCAACAATCAGATTCCCTATCATGTTCTAATGAGAGAAACACCAGACTACAAAAATCTGAAGGTTTTTGGATGCTTAGCTTATGCTACAACAGTGGGTCCTAAATCTAAGATGGATGCCAGAGCCAGAAAGTGTATCTTCCTTGGCTATGCTAGTGGCACTAAGGGTTACAAGATGTATGACCTTATGACTAAGGAGCTCTTTATTTCCAGAGATGTAGTCTTCTATGAACATGTGTTTCCTTTTCAACAGCCCAACAATTCAGCAGAAAAGCCATCTCAGATCAACCTTCCCAAAATGAGTAGTGTTCCCTTTGAGGAATCAGATACAGTTCATGAAGGAGAATTGGAAGTTGTTCATGGAAGCACAAATGACATCTCAAACAAAGAAGGCCATGAGCAGTCTATAGATGGTTTGCACACTCAGAACCAACTCAGCAGCAGTAATGAAGCCCAAGACTTCTCTCCTTCTTCAGTAAGTCACAATGGCAGCAGTAATGAGATGACAGACATACATCCTGTCTCAGAAGGATTAAATCAACAAAACACTAGGAGATCCACAAGACAGAAACAGGTCCCAAGCTATTTGCAGGATTATATCTGCCAAGCTACAACAGTCAAAACTTCTCCTCATCCCTTATCCAAAGTCTTGGATTACAGAAGATTAGAACCACCACATCAATCCTTTGTCATGAATATCTCATGTCATTCTGAGCCCAGAAATTATCAAGAAGCCATCCAACATGAGTGTTGGAAAACAGCTATGCAAGAAGAGATTAATGCCCTGGAAAGAAACAACACTTGGGATCTTGTGGACCTACCTCCTTCCAAGAAGCCAATTGGGTGCAAGTGGGTATACAAGATTAAGCATAAGGCTGATGGAACCATAGAAAGATATAAGGCAAGGTTGGTGGCAAAAGGTTACAATCAAACTCTTGGGGTTGATTACTTAGATACTTTCAGCCCAGTGGTAAAAATGACAACCATAAGGACTCTTCTGGCAGTAGCAGCAGCAAAACAGTGGCACTTACACCAAATGGATGTCAACAATGCATTTCTTCATGGTGATTTAGAAGAAGAAGTATATATGCAGTTACCTCTTGGTTTGCTAACCAATAAAGGAAGACAAGTTTGTAGACTTAACAAATCCTTATATGGATTGAAACAGGCTAGCAGGCAATGGAACACCAAGTTGAATGTTGCACTGCAAGATATGGGATTCAAACAGTCCTTGCCTGATAACTCCTTATTCACAAAAGTGACAGGGTAAGTTCTTCATGGCCCTACTAGTCTATGTGGATGATATTGTGGTTGCAAGTGCTGACTTAGAATCTATTCAAGGAGTTAAAACACAACTCAATGAGAGGTTTCAGATAAAAGACTTGGGACCTATGAAATATTTCCTTGGGTTGGAGGTGGCTAGACACACAAAAGGCATTGCTGTTTGTCAAAGAAAGTATGCTCTAGAGTTGCTTGATGATACAGGTTTCATTAATTCAAAACCTGTTTATAGTCCAACAGTTCTTTCACAAAAGCTGAGTAAAAATGAGGGCCAACCTCTTGAGGACAACATACAATACAGAAGAATAGTGGGCAAGCTCCTGTACCTAACTGTCACTAGACCTGACATTGGGTTTGCTACACAACAATTATCTCAATATCTGGACAAACCCACTCATTTACATCTCCAGGCTGCCCACAGAGTGTTAAGATACATAAAAGCTGCCCCTGGCCAAGGGCTCTTCTTTCCAACAGACTCCAACTTGCAATTGAAAGCTTTTTCTGACTCTGACTGGGGAGCTTGCATTGACACAAGAAGATCAGTAACAGGCTTCTGTATTTTCTTAGGGAATGCTTTGATCTCTTGGAAGTCCAAGAAGCAGCCCACAATCTCAAAGTCATCCTCAGAGGCTGAGTACAGGGCTTTAGCAGCCACCACTTGTGAGATACAGTGGCTATTTTTCTTGCTGACAGATTTGGGTATTAATCACAATGGAGCTGTGGCTGTATATTGTGACAGTAAATCTGCTATTGCTATTGCCGAAAATCCAGTCTTCCATGAGAGGACTAAACACATTGAGCTAGACTGCCACTTGGTAAGGGAGAAATTAAACAATGGGATCATCAAGTTGCTGCACATCACTTCAGAGAATCAGTTGGCTGATCCTTTTACCAAGTCTCACTGCCCAAAATCTTTCCATTCTTATATCTCCAAGCTTGGATTGTTGGACTTGTACAATCCAGCTTGAGGGGGGCTTTTAGGTGTATAATGCAGTTAGTTAAAGTAGTTAATACTGTAGCAATTGTGTAAACTGTTCAGTTAGTTAGCTGATCAGTTAGTTAGCAGGCTAGCAGTTATGGTTTCCTCCTCTATATAAAAGAAGGCTTCTTCTTCTTGCTGAGACAATAATGAAAAGTTTTCTTTCCTTTTACTCTCCTTTTGCTCTCCATCCACAACGGACACAATATGGACCTGTTTTGCCTTAGATAAGATTTATGTGGTAACTGATGATGTAGGGGACTGCTGAGGTGAATCATCAGTTGGAGGACAGAAAAATGGTTTAGGTGGAATCTCCAAGGACTCAATACTTCCCTCCAACATCTCTACCACTTTTGTTATGGAAGGGCGGTCTGCTGGATTCGTCTGGATGCACCACAATCTAACCAATATCATCTTCATTGCCATTTCTTTATCCTCCTCATCTCTGATGCCTTCAAGACTGAAATCTAATCCTTGCTCCAGATGCTCATATATCCAATTTGGGAAATATAAGTCACTCGTCTGAGCCGCATGTACGTTCTCCCTTACTCCCACCATGTCAATAACCGTCATGCCATAACTGTAAACATCGGATTTGTGTGAAACACTTCCAATGCTTCTGAAGACAACTTCTGGAGCAATGTATCCTATTGTTCCTCTAGCACCGTACATGGATAGAGATACAACGCTCTCCTTTTTCTTGCTCAGTTTTGCCAGGCCGAAATCAGAGATTTTGGGGGTGAAATCCTTGTCCAAAAGAATGTTGTTAGGTTTAATGTCAAAGTGCATGATTCTTGTGTTACACCCTCTATGCAGATATTCTAGTCCTCGGGCAATGCCAATTGCAATCTGGTACAATGTCTTCCACTCGAGACAACTCATATTTTGTAACCCTTTGTTGCCTATGTACTTGTCTAATGATCCATTCGGCATGAATTCATAGACCAAAGCTCTTTTCTTCTTATAACAGAACCCTACAAGAGTAACTATGTTCACGTGGGAGGTTCGACTAATGCTAGCAACTTCATTGATGAAGTCTTCTCCATTACCCTTTGTGTTGTTCAATAGCTTCACAGCTACTGGGCATCCATCAGGTAACTTTCCTCTGTATACACTACCAAAGCCTCCTTTTCCAATCTTGTCATTGAATGAATTAGTCATTTTCTTTATATCCGAATAAGTATACAGCTTGGTAGCATGAAATCCCTTAGTCCTTACGAATGCTTCAATGTTTTGAATAGGCAGCACTTGTTCATGATCTAGTGCTTGTGCTGCAACCCACTTTCTTTTTTGTCTAAATATTAGCAATCCAATGCCAACACCAGCAAGCGCAGCACCTGCTATGCCAAGACCTGGAAATGGAACAAGAAAGTAGAATTTGTTCAAAATCAAATAAAACACAAATCAGTTGAATTGTTGGTACGTGCGGGCTGGAAAGAAAGCAATACCTATTGCCAGTAGAGGCGCTTTATTCCTGCTACTGTTAGCTGGAAGCATTTAGCAATAAGCCATGTTAGTCCATATGAGCAGAAGAAAAAGAAAGCCAGGAAAACAGATATATATAATTGTGCTACTCCCTATAGAACACAAGTGAATTAAGAACCATGTAATTAAGAGCAGAGCAGATACTACATTGTAATAGAGTCAATAGCATTCAACAAAAAAAAAAAAAAAAAAAAAAAAAAAAAAAAGAGCAGAGCAGAGAATCAGACTTTGTAATGAAGAGCATACCATTATTATTGAAGATAGAATAAGGAGATAACGAAGGAAAAGGGAAGGGAAGGCATTACCAATGTTGCAAATAAATTGTGTTGAAATGGGATCGCCACTGGAACCGCATCGCCCCCCTGACCCAGTACAGTCCTGGCATAAGCTATTATTTGCTTTCCAATCCACAGAAAAACCACCACCCACGGCCGTTCTGAGGAGGTCCTCCGTAACGTTAAGGGAAGCCTTAACTAAAGCGTCAAAAGCTTCTTGAGTGACAGTAACAAAGATGTCAGTCCCGCACCTGAAGATATCATTGGGGATACCGGGGATAGATGGCAATCCTGTAGTGGGCGACCAGAGGACATTTTCATTTGAGTCAGAAATCCCTTCACTGCAGTTTAAGAGTTTAGGAATTGGAACTGAAACAGGGTTTATGATGGTGCAATCGTAGAACAGGGTAATGTTCTGGTTACCAGAGGGAGCGTAGCTGAAGAGGTTCAAGTCCAAGGATGCCCTTTGAGGGTTGGAAGGACAAATATTGGTTGATAGATCATATCTCACAATAGTGGCCGCCTGGCTGCTGATACCTAAAACTTTGTATTTCACCGCTAGGATTGTAATTTCCGGGGAGGACTCATCACTGCAGGTCAGCCCAAAACTTGGGTGGCCGCAGTAGGCCGGCTGGCTCCCTCCCCAGAAAGGGTAGCCTATATCATCAATATCGCCGCAACTGAATGACTGGGCGCAGGCCTCATACACACTGCTGCTATTAAACTCATCACAGAAAGTTAGATGAGGCGTCTGGATTAACAGGATGATGAAGAGAAACAAGGCTGGACAGATGAGTTTGGGATCCATATATTAGAGAGGGAGGTTGGCTATCAGCCTCTAAAAATGAAACTTTGAGGTGTTATAGTATATGGTAGCTACCTAGCTATTAAGCCATATGCTGCTTTGAATGGCCTTACTGCTCAGAAACTTCATATCTTGACTTTAGTTTTTAATGCCAGTAGTCAATATAAGCGAAATTTGCTTAACTAGAGCGTGAACGTAAGATTTTTCTTTCTAGATTTTTTTTTTCCTACACGTTTGTTCGTTGATTAGTATTGGACTTGGTGATATTGTTAACCTTGTAAAGTATTATTTATATATATAAATATATATATATATATATATATATATATATATATATATATATATATATATATATATATATAGGATCCGGATCAGGTGAGGACCTTATCTTAGGTGAGGACGTGAGGACTAATCTTGTGCGTTTGTTTTTTTATTTGGATGGCCCAGATTTGAGTTCTTGAGATGACATGGATTGATCTTTGTTTTGCTAAAGTGGGGTAGTAGTTTCTTTTTCTATTTATTTTTTAAGTGTGAACGCATGTGTAATCCTTGGCCAAATTGGTTTCCTATTTTCTTGGATCATCACCGTTGCAATTTGGAGCCGCGATTTCTTCATCATTGATTGAGTGTTCGCCCATGCAAACTAATCAGTATTTTTTATTTTTTTTCGCTCGTTCTTTTGAGTATAATATTGTCTATATTTGAATTTTCGTGTATATGTATAAATGCCTGGGTAGTACGATTGTGCATTCGTGTGTGCTGATTGTGCAACCTAGTGTTGTAAGTTGTGCACTATAGGCTAGAGAGTTGTGCATTATAGCACATAGTTCAGTGCATCTTAGGACATTGGGATGTCCACTGCATGATTTTTTGACGGGGTTTGAACGCACAACAATAAAGTTATCGATGCACAACACTCAGTATATGAATGCACAACACTCAGTATACGAATGCACATCTTTTAATAAGACTGATTTACCCTAAATTTATATATTTTAATATTTTAAAGGAATTTGTTTTCTTAATCCGTGTGATTTGTTCCTTTTAATCTCAGCCATACATCATTCTGATTTAATGGTCTAGATTAGTCCTCACCTAAGATTAGGTCATCACCTGATCCGGACCCTATATATATATATATATATATATATATATATATATATATATATATATATATATATATATATATATATATATATATATATATGTATGTATGTATGTATGTATATAATTAAATGAGAAAACCTATTTAGAGCATCCACTATAGAGAAGATTTGAGAGTTAATGTCAAAATTATTTCTTTCAAGTGAAAAGCAAAGCTGATGTGTGAATGGGATAATTCAAAAAGTATCCTCCTGCAAATGAAGAAATAATGTCAGATTGAATAAAAAAAAATTAAAAAAAAAAAAAAAAAGCATGCAGTGAGACGCAACTAAAAGCGTGTGTGCGCCACGCGCCGGGCTGGGCGATTGAGAATGGCCGCCAGCTCAATTAAATGAATTCTGGCCGAGCAACGGCCACATTTCCGGCCGTTACTGGCAACGACTCTTTTCAAAAAAATTAAAATTAAAATTAAATGAGTAAAATGTGTGTCTATAAATACCACTTTATGTCTTCACATTTTATCTCACCCTCCATTCATTCCTATTATTCTCTCAATTCTTTGGTTGAGCATCATATGGAGCAACACCAGCAATTAATTTAACCGCTTTGTATTTTAATTTTTATGTACTTTAATTTATTTTTAACCGCTTTGTAATTAATTTATATTAAATCGTGTTGTAGTTTAATTTTTAAGTAATTAATTTTAATTATCATTTTATTTTATTTTGTTTTATCTTTTTAATTCCAGTATGCATATTGCGGTTGACATAATTCCACAACTCCATAATTCATTAAAATTATAATTTTATAAATAAAATAGATAAAGAAATAATTAAAATATAGAGGGTTAAATGGTGGGTCCACAAATAATTCATAAAAAGCTTAAAATTGATGTGGAGAAGAGTTATTTGTGATTAGGGGTGTGCAAAACCCGAAAATTCCGACCCACCCGACCGACCCGAAACCCGACGGGTGCATCCGTGCCGCGAACTATATCCGAATACCCAACCCGAACCGAGGCTACGCTATTAGACGGATGCATGGGGTTCGGGTGGGAGGCATTAAACGCCACCCGAACCCGTCCGATTACCCGACTAAACCCTAGGGTTTTTTTCCGCTATATAATACGATGTCGTTTGGTGTATGTATATATATCACTCATTTCATTGAGCGCAGCCGAGCTCTCAGTTCACTCTTGACTCTTCTAGACTTCTCTCAATCTCTCATCTCTCATCTCTCGACTCTCGTTCTCTCTTTCGCTCTGGTCTTTGAGACTTTGAGTCTTAGACTCTTAGTGTCTTACTCTCTAAGACTCCGAGAGTCTTAGTCTCTGTTTGTTAGTCTGGTGGAAGCCCTATTCGGAGACTCGGAGTAGCGACTGGCAGAGTGGTGGAACGGTGGAAGCCCTAGACCCTAGTCCGGTCACCGGAGTCTGGTGGAACTGTGGAACGGTGGAATAGTGGATTCGAAGCCCTTTGTTCTCGAGGGATTAAATCTGAGAAACGAAGTAATTACTAAATGTGGGAGTGTGTGACTGAAATCCATATAAATGTGGGAGTGTGTGACTGAAATCCATATAAATGATGAGCATATAAAGTAGCATACACCTACTTAGCTTGAATGCCTGATTATGGATTTCATTGTAAATTGTAATTTGTAAGTTGTTAGTTACTTAGTTGTAAGTTGTAACTGTGAAAATGTGAAATTGTAAGTTTATGGATATGTGACCCTTAAATCATTTATGTGCAATTCTGCATACATGATGAAATGTTCAATTCACTGAATTCTGCCTGTTTAACACTTTAATTGATACATGTGTGTATGTGACAAAGGCCATTCTCTGTTGATGATTTTGAATGAGTGATTTCCCATTCTGTGTCACTGATACTTTCCCCTTTTTAGATGGAAAGTGTTAGTGGTGTAGAGACTGTTACTGGTGTATCTGGAACACAACATGAGTTGGAAGCACCTGCTGTAGAGACTGTTACTCCTCAGTCTCAGCAGCCTTTGCCTCCACCTGCTGTAGAGATTGTTTAAGTTTTAATTTCCATTTTGTTTTTGTACTGCAGAGTTGTGCTGCACATCCAACACTGGAACTGGAATGCCTACAATTGTTGTATGTTTACTTATTTACTTATTTGATTTGTGATTACTTATTTACTTATTTGATTTCATGATAAATTTATGCCTTTGTATCAGTGTATCATGTATGTGTATCAATGATTCAAATCAATGTCTCTCGTGAGGCTGGGAAGTTGGAACTGGAAACTGGAAAGTGCTCATGGCTAGGTAACATTTTAAATGTTGCTGCCATTGAGCTCAGGTATCAGTATAAGTACTGACTAAATGTCTAAATGTGACTTCTGACTTCTGACTCACTATACTTATAAGTTATACCTGTATAAATGTTCATTATTGTGCTATGATGATGCTTCCACCATGTTCTCTGAATATATAGAATTGGGTTTGGTATGTTGCCTTTGAAGTGTGGTGTTTATGCCATACTCATTGAGTAGTGTGCCCCCAATCCTAACTTGATATGGAAAAAAAAGTTATCTGAGCACTCTTTTAGTCTTTTACAGTTTCAGTTTGTGTGATTGTGTTATTTGTGTCAATTCTAACTAACTACAAATGTTTTGAACTTATTGTGTTTTTATGTGTTCACTTATCAGGAAGAAGAATAGACATAGAATACTCTATATTATATTAATCATATATTCATATATTGCTTTTGGAGTTTTGGATATCTGGCTTTCTTTTGCTCAATGCCTGAAACATGAAAGCTGAATGCTGATGTGCTGATTGGAGACTGATGCAGTGATGCTGTTGGAACTTGCCTGCTTGCTATGAACAATTAAAATTCTCATTACAAGTTTTAATTTTGTAACTTGTAACTTGTAAGCTAATCTGCTGATTATATGTAAGCTAATTTGTATAAGTTTACTTATGTTATTTACTTATTGTTGCTGTTAAGTAGTTAGTAATTACTAGTTAGTGGCTTTTAGTACTTAAGTAGTTCATTAGTTAGGTACTTAGCCACTTAGGTGTTCCATTTAAATCCATGAATAGAATATTTGATTTTAAGTTTTTTTCATTCTGATAAATCCGAATTACAACACGGATATCCGACCGATCCGAACCAATCCGAAAATAAAAATAACCGATCGGATTAGTCAACAAAAATAAACGGTTAGGTGGTCAAAATGGAAATCCGAAATCCGACCGGGGGTCTAATTCCGCAATCCGATCCGTCCGACTGCACAGGCCTATTTGTGATTGAGTGAGATAGTGGAGAATGAGGTGGGCCCACAAATAACTCATAAAAAAAACCTATAAGGATGCTCTGAGCAGTAATTTATATCGTGCACCACGCCGCACATAGCAATGTGCACCCAGGCATAAAACGCGCGCGTTTCATGCTGACCTCACTCCGATCATCTGAACAGACCAAAACTCATTATGTGTATTGAGTTAAAATTTTATGTGTATTATGTTATGAGTTTATGTGTATTCAGTTAAGAGTTTATGTGTATTATGTTAACCAAACCACATTATGTGTATTCAGTTAAAAGTTTATGTGTATTGTGTCATGAATTTATGTGAATTCAGTTAAGAGTTTATGTGTATTCAGTTAAGAGTTTATGTGTATTATGTTATGAGTTTATGTGTATTATGTATTATGTATTATGTTAGTTTATGTGTATTCTGTTATGAGTTTATGTGCATTCGAAACAGAAGATTTTTTTTTTTTTTTACAACTTAACAAAACGACGTCGTTTTGGGAGGCGCGGGGTGCACATTGCTATACGCACCCTAGTGCACGGTATAACGATTGGCTCTGAGCCTTGCCTTAGGTGCAAACCTGCATGAATGCACATAATTTACAATAAAAATGCACATAATCTACTCTAGGGTTAAATTGTATGCACTTAAAATACTAATTGTGTGCGTTCATGAAGTAGATTTTGTGCATTAGTTCACAGGTTCTCACTTAAGAGATGGTTCTAATTTGAACACAAGCCTATAGAACATGCCTCATATGAGAATTTGTGGACAAATTCAAACTATTGATCTAACAGATCTAACGATTGAAAATTTAAAAAAAAAAAAAAAATTGAAAATAAGTATGGAAACAAATGAGAACATAGTCTTCTACTCGGGTAAAAAGTGAGGATTGATCAATCTTTTATCAAGGTTAATCAATGAGGAGGATTTTAGTAAAAAGGGACACGATGTCAATTTTATACTCCCGTTGTCCCATTTTGCATGTCATATTTACTATTCATTGGTCAATTCAACTCTTGCTTCATTGCTTATTTTCTTTAGTAATTTTTAATTATTTTTAAATTTAATTTTTTTTTTTATGTTTAATAGTACTTTTAATGTAGTTTCTAAATATATAAATTTTATATATTAAAAATAAATTAAACTTAATATTATGAAAAATAGAAGTAAAAATAGCTTCATTCAAGTCCCGTTAACCGAATCAGACAAACAAAATGGGACGGAGGGAATAATTATTATTAAAAACTTTCAACTGTTCAATCTACTATACTAATAAGAGCCCAAGAGAGTTAGGTCTATAATGGGTAGAAAAAATGGCGGTCACAGATTTTAATCAAATGTATGGCTCAGATTGATTAAAAGATTGATCAGATTTAAATTTTACACTAAAATTTCCTAAAATACCCACACACCGTTACTAATTCCGTTAAAATTTTAAGAAATGTCGTTAGTTCACCGTTAACTTACTAATTGATTTTAATAAAAAAAGGTCTTAGGTTCGAACCTCATCCCAATCAAAGTTGGCATAATTAGTACTCTATTTCACTCTTATTAAATTATATAAATAATAATTTAGTAGTTACAACGAAAAATAATACATATGCATTTCTTTAATTTAGAATTATGTGTCCACAATGTCTTTATTCAAAAAAAAAAATTATTCATTATCAATAAATTAAATAAGAGAAATAATTTTATTAGTTATATTGTCTTTATTTTTCTTCAATATAAAAATTATTTATGTTCAAATTTATTAATTGATTATATTCGCTACATTATCCTTACAATGTCTTTATTCAGTGAAAAAAATTATTACTTATCAATAAATTAATTAAAAGAAATATTTTCATTAGTAATACAAAATAATGCTATATATTTATTTACCAAGTATTTTATTAATACCATGAAAAAATTAAAAAAATATATATAATTAATAAAGCCAACCATATTAACTACTTGAGAGATTTTGTGACAAAGAAAGTATTCAAATCACACAACAAATTGAAGTGAGAACTACCTCGCAATGTCCTTGTTTGACAATCAGCAGTTAGCGGTTAGCGTTAGCGGATTATACTAGCGGATTTGACCAGCGAATTTATTTAATTATTAACATTGGGTAGAAAAAATGACCGCCAAATTATTAAATCAAATGAATGGTTCATATTGTTCAGGTTTTAATTTTTTTCTTTTAAGATTTTATAATTTATCCTTAATTATATAATTATCCATTTAACTTTTCCGTTAATTCACCGTTAGTCTAATTCTAATATTAAAGTCTAATATAGAATTATAACTACACCATTAATCTAATTCTAATATTAAAGCTAAGTCTTAATAGAACTTAACCACAAATCCTAATGTCGGAATCTCCTCAAACAATATTAGTATATATTTAATATTTTATGCCCGAATTTTTATTTGTTTTCCCTTATGTCCCGTATTTGGTTTCAACCATACCTATACAATTATTTTATTGACAATTATAATCAATCTTGACTATATTATCTTGCATTTGTAAACTTAGAATTACCTATTTAACCCGCACGGGCTTAGCTCAATGGTTTAGTAGGTAGTATTTGGGAGAAGAGACCAAGGTTTGAACCTCGGCAGCGGCAGTGCGGGAATTATGTCCAAAGTGAGCAGATTCCTTGTGTGTATCAGCATTTGGCCCTGTCTGCTGAACCATTGAGTCACCGTGATTTACAACTTCCTACAATGCTCTGACCCGTCACCGTGATTTACAACTTCCTACAATGCTCTGTCGGGTCAGAGTGTGGGGGCCCTTGGGGTTGGGGACTCAACCGTTGGGAGAAGAATTACCTATTTAAATACGCAAATTCAACCTTCAATTATCTATGCATGAACAATTTCAATATAATCCTGCCTTAATATACTTTAAAGTACTTATTTAAAAAAATGCATTGGGCATTATCCCAATCGCGCAATGCGCGTAAAAAAACTAGTATTTATATAAAGAACGTAATTTCACCTTTTTTCAAGCAATGTTGAGCAGTTGATTTATCCAACAATTCTAAAAAAAATTATATACTTGTAATATAATTTTGTGTACTTGAAGAACAAAACTTGTGCACTTGAAGTCAAAACATGTGCACTTCAAGTACAAAACATGTACACTTCAAAGTTAGAAAAATTTATAAAAAATATTACCGCATTGTTCTTGGGTGGCAGTGTTGTGCATGCATGCTGTGCTAGTCTACGTGTTCAAATTGTGTTTCCAAAAACTTCGTGAAATGGATGATGCACAACTACAGAGTTATCGATACACTATATTCGATATAGAAATGCATGATGAAATAAAGCAATATTAATGCACAATGAGTATTGTATGTATCCACATAGTTGGCACTTGTACTACAATGATTGCATAGGCTATTTGTTCGTTGGCCATGAGGATGTCGATATGGTGGCTGGAGTACTTGGATGAGTCCAGAATTGATAACATAGAAGTTTTACACTATGTTTTAAAAAAGATAGTGAAAAATATTTACACTATTTTGTCGCGGATTGATGTTATCGTGGTAACCAAATTATTCTTCGAAGCAGTTTTCCTTATTAATATCTTCCTAAATCAACACTAACTAATAGATTAGATTGATTTCATCACAACTCTGAATTGTCTAATTTTAGTAGCCCAGATTAGACTACAATTTTCACCTAGGGCATAATTCTCCATCAACTCAGACATGGTCTCCATTTCATCATTACAATCAATCTTTTTGTAATGCTGGTGGAAGGGTGAAGAAGGAATAAAGACACGCATCAGTGAGTTGTACTCAAGCTATGCTACTTTAGAAAGTAGTACTGCATCAGCTAATGGCCTCTGGAATAAGGACACGCTTCTCTGTCACTGGAATTGTGACTATAAGTCAGGTAATCTATCATTTGAGCTAGTCCTGCAGTACAACCACAATGCCAATTTTTAATTTGGTCTTTAGGCTTATCATTGTTGTCAAGATTATCCATGACAATCTCATTTGGAACAAAATAAACCAATAACCAATTGCACATACAGATCAGATGCTCAAACACATTAAATAATATACACAAAAGTAATAGGTACTTAGGTAATATCCAACTCCATTTACTATTTACATTCCCTTTAGGTCAGAACTAGCTAAAAAGTCCATTCATTTCACCAACTTAACGACTATATATAACATAGGAAACATGATCGCATCACAAAACACTGTATAGCTAGCATGATTGCAGCTTCTACTTTGAGTGATTAACAAAAGGGATCTGAAAAAGATAGACTCACCCAATGGAGTTTGGCGCAGAACTGCTGGCCCCCTTATCATCAGTAACACTAGAATCAGGAGAAGAGGTGGCATTACCCTTTAGAAGGGCAACATCATCTACCACAATGTCCAATACCTCCACCTTCTCACCATTCAACTCTTCGTTCTCAATTCGTCTTAGAGTATCCAACACTTCTTGCATCGAAGGCCTCATATCTCTCACTTGTTGCAAACACCGGAAAGCCAACTCCGCGACAAGGGTGATCATCCTCCTCGCCGAACTATTAGTCACGAACCCAAGACTTGGATCGACGAGCTCATGTAATGCATGGTTTTGGATTTTGTTGATTGCCATGTTCGACAAATTGATATCGTGGCGATGCCTATTGGTATCCACGGCTTGTAACGACAAGATGAGCTCTACCAGGACCACCCCGAAGCTGTACACATCACTCCTCTCGGTGAGCTGATAGACCTGATAGTACTCGGGGTCAACATAGCCAGGCGTGCCTTGTGGCGCAGTTGACACATGTGTGACATCGGTTGGGAACAACCTGGACAGCCCAAAATCAGCAACTTTCACATGGAAATCGTTGTCGAGAAGAATGTTATTAGTTTTGACATCACGATGTATGATGTCTGATTTATGGAGAAAGGCCAATGCTTCGGCTGTCTCAATGGCTATCTTCAACCTGATGGGCCAAGACAATAAACCAGACTTTGCCCGCTTTCCATGGAGATGATCAGACACTGTTCCATTCGGTATGTATTCATAGAGTTAAATGGATTTATATAATAACACTATATTAGCAAAAAGATTTCACATTTCTGAGAAGCTAAGCTACTTCATTGAAAAAGGAAATGCATTTCCAAAAAGGAAAGCTAATTTGAACAATATAATATTATGATTTCAAGCAATGGTTTGCAAAATGGGCAGGAATTGGGGAAAACAGCAGGAAGAGAGTATTTGGTAGTGTGTGGAGACAGGAGATTATGTCATCATATGATCCCATACTTAGAATCCTCATTTGACACAAAATGGACCTGTTTTGCCTCAGATTTCTGTGGTAACTGATGATGTAGGGGACTGCTGAGGTGAGTCATTAATTGGAGGACAGAAATATGGTTTAGGTGGAATCTCCAAGGACTCAATGCTTCCCTCCAACATCTCTACCACTTTTCTTATGGAAGGGCGGTCTGCTGGATTGGTTTGGATGCACCACAAACTAACAAATATCATCTTCATTGCCATTTCTTTATCCTCCTCATTTGTGATGCCTTCAAGACTGAAATCAAATCCTTGCTCCAGATGCTCATATATCCAATTTGGGAAATACGAGTCACTAGTCTGATCCACGTGTACGTTCTCCCTTACTCCCACCATGTCAATAACCGTCATGCCATAACTGTAAACATCGGATTTGTGTGACACACTTCCAATGCTTCTGAAGACAACTTCTGGAGCAATGTATCCTATTGTTCCTCTAGCACCGTACACGGATAGAGATACAACGCTCTCCTTTTTCTTGCTCAGTTTTGCCAAGCCGAAATCTGAGATTTTGGGGGTGAAATCCTTGTCCAAAAGAATGTTGTTAGGTTTAATGTCAAAGTGCATGATTCTTGTGTTGCACCCTCTGTGTAGATATTCTAGTCCTCGACCAATGCCAATTGCAATCTGGTACAATGTCTTCCACTCCAACTGACAATAACTCTTATTTTGGGACCCCTTGTTGCCTATGTACTTGTCTAATGATCCATTAGGCATGAATTCATAGACCAAAGCTCTTTTCTTCTTATAACAGAACCCTACAAGAGTAACTATGTTCACGTGGGAGGTTCGACTAATGCTAGCAACTTCATTGATGAAGTCTTCTCCATTACCCTTTGTGTTGGTCAATAGCTTCACAGCTACTGGGCATCCATCAGGTAACTTTCCTCTATATACACTACCAAAACCTCCTTGACCGATCTTGTCACTGAATGAATTAGTCATTTTCTTTATATCCCAATGAGTATAAAGCTTGGTAGAATGAAATCCATTAGTCCTTACGAGTGCTTCAATGTTTTGAACAGACAGCACTTGTTCATGTTCTAGTGCTTGTGCTGCAACCCACTTTCTGTTTTGTCTAAATATTAGCCATCCAATTCCAACACCACCAAGCACAGAACTTGCTATGCCAAGACCTGGAAATGGAACAAGAAAGTAGAATTTGTTCAAAATCAAATAAAACACATATCAGTTGAATTGTTGGAAAGAAAGCAATACCTATTGCCAGTAGAGGCGCTTTATTGCTGCTGCTACTGTTAGCTGGAAGCATTTAGCAATAAGCCATGTTAGTCCATATGAGCAGAAGAAAAAGAAAGCCAGGAAAACAGATATATATAATTTTGCTACTCCCTATAGAACACAAGTGAATTAAGAGCAGAGCAGAGAATCAGACTTTGTAATGAAGAGCATACCATTATTATTGAAGATAGAATAAGGAGATAACGAACGAAAAGGGAAGGGAAGCCATTACCAATGTAGCAAATAAATTGTGTTGAAATGGGATCGCCATTGGAACCGCATCGCCCCCCTGTCCCAGTACAATCCTCGCATAAAGTATTATTTGCTTTCCAATCCACAGAAAAACCACCGCCCACGGCGGTTCTGAGGAGGTCCTCCGTAACGTTAAGGGAAGCCTTAACTAAAGAGTCAAAAGCTTCTTGAGTGACAGTAACAAAGATGTCAATCCCGCACCTGAAGATATTACTGGTGATACCGGGAATAGATGGCAATCCTGTAGTGGGCGACCAGAGGACATTATTTCTGTTTGAATCAGAACCCTCTTCACTGCAGTTTAAGAGTTTAGGAATTGGGACTGAAACAGGGTTTACGATGGTGCAACCGTAGAACAGGGTAATGTTCTGGTTACCAGAGGGAGCGTAACTGAAGAGGTTCAAGTCCAAGGATGCCCTTTGAGGGATGGAAGGACAAATATTGGTTGATAGATCATATCTCACAATAGTGGCCGCCTGGCTGCTGATACCTAAAACTTTGTATTTCACCGCTAGGATTGTAATTTCCGGGGAGGACTCATCACTGCAGGTCAGCCCAAAACTTGGGTGGCCGCAGTAGGCCGGCTGGCTCCCTCCCCAGAAAGGGTAGCCTATATCATCAATATCGCCGCAACTGAATGACTGGGCGCAGGCCTCATACACACTGCTGCTATTAAACTCATCACAGAAAGTTAGATGAGGCGTCTGGATTAACAGGATGATGAAGAGGAAGAAGGTGGCTGGACACATTTTGTGTTTGGGATCCATATATTAGAGAGGGAGGTTGGGTATCAGCCTCTAAAAAAATGAAACTTTGAGGTGTTATAGTATAGTAGCTACCTAGCTATATGCTGCTGAGAAACTTCATATCTTGACTTTAGTTTTTAATTCCAGTCAATATAAGCGAAATTTGCTTAATTAGAGTGTGAACGTTTGATTTTTCTTTTTAGATTTTTTTTTTCTACACGTTTGTTTGTTGATTAGTATTGGACTTGGTGATAGTGTTAACCTTGCAAATTATTATTCTTCTTCTTCTTTAATTCCCATGCAATTGGCCAATTGGGTGTGTCACGTGCGGTTATGCTGTTAAATTTGAGTCATTTATCTTGCTTAAATCAACATCAAAAAATAACAAAATTTAAATTAAAAAAATGCGGTGGCAATTTGGTAATTTTTGCATTTAGGTGTGTGGCTTTTGTACTTAAGGTACGTGGTTTTTGTGCTTAAAGTGCGTGGTTTGTGTGCTTAATATGAGTAATTGTTGAAACTTAAGGTACATCAACCCAAAGCTTAAGGTGCGTTGTTTTCATTCTTAAGGTGCGTGAGTTGTTGAAACTTAAGGTGTGCCATTTTAAAACCTTCGATGCGTGGTTTGTGTACTTAAGGTGCGTCGGCCTAAAGCTTTAGGTGTGCGTGCTTTGTGTTCTTAAGGTGCTTTAGATGTGTGCTTAAAATGCGTCAATCACACATGAGAAGTTATACCCGCACCTGAACCTTTCCCTATATATATATATATATATATATATATATATATATATATATATATATATATATGGTGGTTGGAGTAGTTGGATGAGTCCAATTGATAACATAAAACACTAGCTATGAAGCTTTTAGAGATATTGAGTGAGTTTAAAAAGGATAGTGAGAAATATTTACGCTATTTTGTTGCGGATTGATGCTATCGTGGTAACCAAATTGCCCTTCAAAGCAGTTTTCCTTATTAATATCTTCCTAAATCAACACTAATTAATAGATTAGATTGATTTCATCACAACTGTGAATTGTGAATTGTCTAATTTTAGTAGCCCAAATTAGACTACAGTTTTCACCTAGGGCATAATTCTCCATCACCTCAGACATGGTCTCCATTTCATCATTACAATCAATCATTTTGTAATGCTGGTGGAAGGGTGAAGAAGGAATAAAGACACGCATATCAGTGAGTTGTACTCAAGCTATGCTACCTTAGAAAGTAGTACTCCATTAGCTAATGGCCTTAGGAATAAGGACACGCTTCTCTGTCGCTAGAATGGTGATCGACTATAAGTCAAGTAATCTATCATTTGAGCTAGCCTTGCGGTGCAACGCAATGCCAAATTTTAATGAATTAAGGTTGGTCTTTAGGCTTATCATTGTTGTCATTTGGAACAAAATAAACCAATAAGCAAGCACACATACACATATGCTCAAACTAACACATGAAATATACACAAAAGTAATAGTAGGTAGTAGCCAATTCCATTTACTATTTACATTCCCTTTAGGTCAGAACTAGCTAAAAGTCCATTCATTTCACCAACTTAACGACTATATATAACATAGGAAACATGATTGCATCACAAAACACTATAGCTAGCAAGATTGCAGCTTCTACTTTGAGTGATTAACAAAAGGGATCTGAAAAAGATAGACTCACCCAATGGAGTTTGGCCTAGAACTGCTGGCCCCCTTATCATCAGTAACACTAGAATCAGGAGAAGAGGTGGCATTACCCTTTAGAAGGGCAACATCATCTACCACAATGTCCAATACCTCCACCTTCTCACCATTCAACTCTTCGTTCTCGATTCGTCTTAGAGTATCCAACACTTCTTGCATCGAAGGCCTCATATCTCTCACTTGTTGCAAACACCGGAAAGCCAACTCTGCAACGAGGGTGATCATCCTCCTCGCCGAACTATTAGTCACGAACCCAAGACTTGGATCGACGAGCTCGTGCAACGCGTGGTTTTGGATTTTGTTGATTGCCATGTTCGACAAATTGATATCGTGGCGATGCCTATTGGTGTCCACGGCTTGTAACGACGAGATGAGCTCTATCAGGACCACCCCGAAGCTGTACACATCACTTCTCTCGGTGAGCTGATAGACCTGATAGTACTCGGGGTCAACATAGCCAGGCGTGCCTTGTGGCGCAGTTGACACATGTGTGACATCGGTTGGGAACAACCTGGACAGCCCAAAATCAGCAACTTTCACATGGAAATCGTTGTCCAGAAGAATGTTATTAGTTTTGACATCACGATGTATGATTTCCGATTTATGGAGAAAGGCCAATGCATCAGCTGTCTCAATGGCTATCTTCATCCTGATGGGCCAAGACAATAAACCAGACTTTGCCCGCTTCCCATGGAGATGATCAGCCACTGTTCCATTCGGTATGTATTCATAAACAAGCAAAAGATCTCTGCTTTGTTTGGATGTGCATCCATACAGTACCACAAGGTTTTCGTGTCGCAACTTAGTTAAGATCTCCACTTCATTCATGAACTGCTCCACACGCTTGAAATTGTTCTCGTATAAGCGCTTCACAGCAACAACACGACCATCGGGGAGCTTGCCTAAACAGAAATTAGAAAAGGGTTAATTGGACATGGATTGCAAATGGATAAACTATAATTAAGGTTTAGTGGCAGGCATATATACCATAGAACACAGTGCCAAAGCCACCATCTCCAAGCTCTCTAGATTGATCAAAATTGTTAGTGGCTTCTTCAAGTTCAGCATAAGTGAATATCTGAGCCCCAAAATAGTAGCTATCTCTACCAAACAAATTCACAGATCCTGAAGAAGGATAAGAGGGGATACTTCTCATGAACCTAGGAGAAGGATCAGAAGAAAGGCTATTGCTAGAAGGAGGAGTTGGAAGGCCCTTGTTCTTGGTTTCAGCAGGCAGCACTTGTACATCATGTTCTAGTGCTTGTGCCGCCACCCGCCTTCTTTTCTGTCTAAATATTAGCCATCCAATGCCAACACCAGCAAGTACTGCACCCGCTATGCCAAGGCCTGGAAATAATGTAACAAGAAAGTAGAATTTAATTTGTTGAAAAGACAAGCCAATTAATTAAGTAAAACACAAATTAAATCAATTGAATTGTTTGTAGTGGCTGGAAAGAAAGCAATACCTATGCCCATTGGCCTTTTATTGCTACTGCTGCTGCTACTGTTACCTGCGAGCATTTAGCATAAGCCATGTTAGTGCATATGACCAGAAAAGAGTAAAGAAAGCCATGTTGCCACTGATCCTATATAGAGCACAAGTAAATTAAAAAAAAAAACAAAAAGTGCAGAGCAGAGCAGAGAATCAAACTTTCTTAAATATTGCATTGTTCATAAATCTTAATATTTCTTATTTCCTATTTCCTACAGAAGGGGGGTTGGGTCAAAGTTGGTGTGTTACTTTAGAGCTTATAAAAATTAGAGCTGTGAATAAAGAAATAATTTGTTTGGGCGTTATTTGCATTGCCTCCAACCAATTCCTACTTCAAAGCAGCCTTTGACAAACTTAATTTGTCTTATTTTGACCATCAAACCACGTCAAATATAGTATGATTTAGAGGGGTAATCCTAGTCAAGATGATAAGAGATCCACGCTTGTAACCACAAGGTTACCCGTTCCAATTCTTATTACCACCTTGGATTGAGCCCGTCAGCTCTTCCTTTTGCCGGCTAGGGTCACAATTCTATAGAGGAGGGAGTAGGGAAATAACGAACGAAAAGGGAAGGGAAGCCATTACCAATGTAGCAAATAAATTGTGTTGAAATGCGATCTCCATTGGAACCGCATCGCCCCCCTGACCCAGTACAGTCCTGGCATAAGCTATTATTTGCCTTCCAATCCACAGAAAAACCACCGCCCACGGCGGTTCTTAGGAGGTCCTCCGTAACGTTAAGGGAAGCCTTAACTAAAGAGTCAAAAGCTTCTTGAGTGACAGTAACAAAGATGTCAATCCCGCACCTGAAGATATTACTGGTGATACCGGGAATAGATGGCAATCCTGTAGTGGGCGACCAGAGGACATTATTTCTGTTTGAATCAGAACCCTCTTCACTGCAGTTTAAGAGTTTAGGAATTGAGACTGAAACAGGGTTTACGATGGTGCAACCGTAGAACAGGGTAATGTTCTGGTTACCAGAGGGAGCGTAACTGAAGAGGTTCAAATCCAGGGATACCCTTTGAGGGTTGGAGGGACAAATATTGGTTGATAGATCATATCTCACAATAGTGGCCGCCTGGCTGCTGATACTCAAAACTTTGTATTTCACCGATAGGATAGTAATCTCCGGGGAGGACTCATCGCTGCAGGTCAGCCCAAAACTTGGGTGGCCGCAGTAGGCCGGCTGGCTCCCTCCCCAGAAAGGGTAGCCTATATCATCAATATCGCCGCAACTGAATGACTGGGCGCAGGCCTCATAGACACTGCTGGTATTGAACTCATCACAGAAAGTTAGATGAGGCGTCTGGATTAACAGGATGATGAAGAGGAAGAAGGTGGCTGGACACATTTTTGTGTTTGGAGGAGAGATTGGAGGAAAACGGTTTGATATATTAGCTAGGATTTGGAGGAGATACGTGGCAGACAAGAAAGGGTAATGGTTTTAATGAAGCCCCGGACTATTTGGCATCATGGGTCAAGTGTCAACACGGAGGAATGCGGGAGGGAGGGCGGTAGATATTTGACAAAAGTCTGGCGGGCCTCTATTAAATATCACGCCACGCATAGAAATAGAAGGTTCTAATGGAAATAAGGGGCTGCTGACTTGGTCTGTCTGACTCCATATTCACATATTAGGACTAGTTAGAACGGGTTTAACTCAATGATTCAGTAAAAAGTATTTGAATGAAGAGATTTAGGTTCGAATCTGGACAATGACAGTATGAGAATTATGTCTAAAGTGAGCAGATTCTGATCTTTTGTGTGTATCATGATTTACATCCTCCTTGATATTTTGTCAAGTATAAGGGTTCTTGGGATTGGAAATTTAACTTTTTGGGAGAAGGAAAAAATATTAGGAATAGAAATGGGTTTCCAGCTACTTTTCCCCACACGGAATAAACGAACTAGTATAGGAGAAGTACGTATAGTAGAGACGCATGGAATTTTAAGCCCCCCAGTCCAGTCCACTCACAGCACATGTCTTTGGTCCTCCTTTCCTGTAACTCCTGTTCTAGAACTCACATGTTTTGCACAGGTAAACTAGCTAGCTTATTATAAAGTAAGGGGTGATAATAGCCTAAAGGGTTGTTTTGCCTTAAAAGCTAAGGTCTAGCCGAGTTAGGGTGTGCCGACCCGGTTAAGCACAGGGAGCTTGTCGCTAGCAGGCAATTTGAATGGCATAAATAGTTGGAAGGCGGAAGCTATTGCCATTCGTCTGATGAGCTCCTCATAGCAGGACGAAACTAGCTAGTTTGGCACCTAACACCAATTAAATTAAAATTCTTTTCTTTTGGTCATTCTCTGTTACAGAAACACTGAATTACTATATACTTCCAAGTTCTAACAGTTTATAAACTACTGATCATAAAACATTCATCTAACTATGCCAACATGACTTGCAGGATATATAGAATATCAATCAAACTAACCGAGAAAGAACCAAATTATTCGATAATCTATACTCTAATATTAGTCCTAATTAAGACTCCATACCAGGCCACAATATGATGTTAGTTTGCGCTAAATTATCTCAAGGGAAGCATTAAGCATATATACCTGGAGGTGCAGGAGAGGCTGTTGGGATAGAAACTGAACAAGTTTCAGATACATAAGGTGGGCTGGGACAATAACAAGTAGTTTGATTGGTGAACAGGCTAAGTCCACACCTTCCCTTAGATTTAGTGCAGTCATCACATGCTTTACTATCCATCTTCCATCTAATCTCCTGCCCCTCTTTAAGTGTTTTCATTAAAAGCGTCGAATCAATAACCCCTCCATATCCAGCACCAACCACTGGCACTGGAACTGGAACTATCATGCTACTGCTACAATTTACAGAAACCCCAGTTCCTGCTGGCAATACATAAGCATCATTGCTATCCCCACAAGGAATAGTGCCTATCCCTGGAGTATTATTAATTCCTTCATGGCAACCATATAGAAAGGTGAGGTTTATGTGGGTGGTAGTATATTCAAAGAGCGAGTTATCCAGACTGGTGTTAACAGCTTCTTGGGGGCAATAATTTCCTTCCATGAAATCTTCCCTGACTATCTTCATTGTTTTCGAAGCCTGATTGATTTCCAAGACTCGATATGTCTCGTTCATGATATCAATGGTTGTGTTCTCCCCATTGCAGGACAGCTCAAAACCAGGATAACCACAGTACGGAAGATCATTGTCGCTGCGAAAAGGATATCCCACATCACGGATATCACCACAGCTGAACACATCTCCACAGCTCTGATAATAAACTTCATCTGGATAATAATCCGGATTGCTTGAGCCGCGGGGAAGCTGAGGCATTAGGATCAAGAATTGCAGGATGGGAAGGAGAGGGAGAAGAAAAGAGAGCCATGGAAGACTTTGGGAATTCATCATTTGGGGAAATGTACAATGAAGGAGATTAGAGAAACTATAGTGGAAGTGGTAGTGGTTAGATATGAGATGGTGGAGGAGATTAAGATGATGATGTTAGGTGGCAAATCACTTTGCTTGCTGACTTTTCATCATTTTTTTTCCAATTAAAGAAAGGCTCAAATCACATTTCAAGAAAGTGACAGAAGGGAAGACAGCTAGAATTTTAATTGCCCAGATTCCTAGTAGTCCTTGAACTATGTTGTTCCATTTGTTATCTTGGCACAAAAGGGTCAGGGACCAGCAAAAGGGCAAAACCATAAAAGTCACATTATACTCTGACTTGGTATACTGAGTTTATTATAGAAGAATGACTCCATGATTGATATGATGAAGAAAATATAAATTTGACGATGAGGTGGTGTTCCGTATCAACTAAAATACTATATTCATAATCAAATTTTCTTTTAAAGACCCGTCAATTCAAATCAAACCAAGAAGGTCAATAGGCTGTTGTTGCTCTCACTAAGAGTCAAACTTGTAACTTTATAGTTACTAAGTCAACAGTTTGAACTGAGATTGTCCCGGATTTTCGGTTTCTACTTGTAAGAAAAGAGGTGGGCAAATGGACAATATCCTGTTAAAGGATTGCTTGCATGAGGAATGGATGGTTGATTTGTTCAAACTTCAACGTAGGAATCCAACAACCATAATTAGTGGTGTCTTTTATCTACGATAGTAGGTGGTTAGTTGGCTACGTGACCTTGACTGCTTCTTCATCCTTCATATGCAGTCCAAACACAGGATTGGTTGCTTTTGGAGTGTTTGGTGGGAAATGAAAACACAGAAACAAATCATTATGATATTTTTATTATGACAAAAACTTGCGAATAAGGATCCGTGAGACGGTCTATCACACAAATGTGAACCTTTAATTGTACCAGACAGGAGACAATAGGAACCCAATTAAATTTTATTCAATTCGATTGTTGTTGAATTTGACAAGTCAGACATGTATCTAACTTTTAAAAAAATATTATTTATATAAAAATTTACACTTTCAAATTGACTTTGCAATAATAATCAATAATAACTGTCATAACATTTTATATTAGTTAAACCTAACTCTTATTCTAATGAAGTTTCATCTGAACATTTGTGTGTGCGCGCATAAGCCATAGTACGCATGTTTTCTACACAAATATATCAAAGAATCATTATCTTTGTAACAAGATATTACAAGCCTAGAGATTTTTTTATTTTTTATTTTTTTTTATTTTTTTTTTGAGCATGCTTTGAGATTGAAACCTAGTCAAGAACGAACGGTGATTGTGCAAACAATTTGTATGTATTTCACAACAGACGCAAATTGTTCTACCAATATGCGTCTACTGTACAACAAACGCAGAAAGTTGTTCTTGTATTAGTACCCATCCCTTACCCGGTCCTATATATCATTCTTTAGGCCCGGGGCATAACTAAAAAAATGGACCCTATACAAAATTAATATATACTTTTATAATTAAAATTTAAATTAAATAAGGAAGCAATACTAATGTCAAATAACTTAAATAAGAATCACAAGTTTTTAATAATTTTACATACACATGAAAACAATTATAGATGCATTCCTAAATCCACAATAATCAATCACCGCATCAGTATTTTCATAAATAAATAATATAGTTTATAAAAATGAATAAATAATTTAAAACCAAATGAGCTTATAGACAATCACATTATTATTATAATAAATAATAAAGTAATTATTAATAAAAATTTATATAAAAAAAACTTACAAATAAGATCATAGCATAAAATCTTAATTATTGGGAACAATAAATCAAAACACTCAAACGGGATAAAAGATATTCATAATAAAATATGAAACATAATTAATTGGATAAAATAGTTCGAATAAAAAACATGTAATAAATTACACATCTTATATATTGATATCATATTTATAAATACTCTTTTTTAGTTAGATCACTTTCAAGTTTTTCTAGATTAATTTGAATACGACGACGCACAATAAAACTTCTAACCTACATTGATTAGATAATTCATACAAAAATTAAATTATCTTTTAAAATATTTTCATAACTAAATCACAAAATATATTACATATACATAACTCACTATAAAGTTCACAAAATAACAAATATTCTAAATATAAGTAGTAAATTACTCGAATAGAAATAGATCCAAAATTTGATATGTATTACAAATCAATTTATATTATAAATCTCACTATAATTATAGAGAGGTAACAAAATCACAAAGTTACAAATTAAATTTAGAAAAATACAAATTAGAAATAGAAATAAATAAATTGTAAGGAAATGTTATGTAAAATGTTATGTAGGGATTTGATCCTTTGATCATGAGCATAAAAAATACAAGTCCTACCAACTCAAATCTTAATGTAGTAAGATTCTTAAATTCATATAGTAAATAGTAGAGGGAGAAATTTTTACGTAAAATTAGTAAATTACACATGGGGATTCAATCCCTCAACCATGTAAATTAAATGTTAAGCCTTACCAAGTCACCCAACTCAGAAACCATTACCAAAAATGTATACTAAATAATTATATGACATTTCTAATACGGAGTAGTATATATTAAAGTAATAGTATATATAGGGTAGGGGCCCTTACAAGCATGGGGCCCTGGGCAAGGGCCCAGCCTGCCCTTGCCCTGGGCTGGGCCTCCCTAAAAGGATGGGAATGGCAATTTGCCGTGGTAGGTGCCCCATCAGTTGTTTTTTTTTTTTTTTGCCAAAAAGCAATTAAAAGTTTAGCAAGGATTTTAAACATGATTTTGGCAGTTTTGTTGACTTTTGTTTCTTTTATAATAATTTTAAATAATATTATTATACTATATTTTAAATTTTAGTTAAATTGTAGTAATGTATAAAAAATAATGTTGAAGTGCAATTATGATAATATGCTAATAAGGTCCATTTTTTAAAGTGAGGGATTCTTGCATAGATAAGCAAAACTACATTAGGAAGAAAGTTTGTTAGCTGCTAGATGAGCGCGGTTGGGATTCAGAAACAAGAGAGGAACAACAAGGTACTACTTCAATCGTTATATCGTCGATCATAACCCATATTGTAAAGTAAATCACTATATATATATATATATATATATATATATATATATATATATATATATATATATATGTTTATTTTTAATATATTGAATATTCATTTTAATATATTACATGTTCATTTAAAAAAAATCATTTTTATATATACTACCTAAAATTAACATATAATACATTAAAAATAAACCGATTGAAACTGAAAAAATAACAAAAGAAAAATATGAAGAGACTTTTTTTGGACACTTTTAGTCATTCTCATGACTTTTTCTATTTTTAGTAAGTGTATTAAATGGCAAAAATAATAATCAGGAACTAAAAACAAAGGACCTCGGGTGAAATTAACTCTTATAAAAAATTATTTATTTTATTAATAAAGTACTAATAATAATAATAATAATATAATTATTGAAACTGAAAAGTACATTTCAGCTTTCAGGGGTGGTAGTGAATGCATGTCGAAGCTACCGTGGTGGTCTTAGATGAAGTATTGGGGCAAAGGGTATTCCAGTAAATAGCATTGAGAAGCTTAAAAAAATGAAGCAAACTTTGTTGATTTATCATAAGTTGATGAATCTTAAGGGCCCTAACACTCATGCCTCAAAGACTTGTTAACAAAACCAAATTATTAACTGAATTTTTATTGATTGACCAATTAAATAATACTTATAGGACGATAAATGTTGGAGATCTAGATTGAAGATATGAAGAGACGAAGAGTTACATGCAAAGATTGAGATGTTGTGGACTTGTGGCATGCATAAATGTATTGAAGCACAATTGGGCTGGTTTAACAAGTGACAGAGAATCAACAATTGAGTACTGTGTATTTGTAAGACTGAAACTTCAGAATATAGAAAAAGCAAAAAGCAAAGTGAATGTGACACGGGTTGATGCAAAGTTTGAATAATGTGCTATGACCCAAATAACTTGTGAATTAGTATTGATATACAACATATTTAAGTAAATTCTTATTCAATTCGGGCTTATAGTAACCTATATATAAATATAAGTTTTGTCTTTAAAATTTGTATCTAATTCGATCTCCTTTACTGATGTTGATACAATAATATTTAGTCCTTATTCTCAATTTATTGCTTTTTATTATTGTTTTTTTCAAAATTAATTCTTTAACCTCATTACTCGGAAATTCTTATTTTATTAGTTTATTTTTTAAATTGAATTTTATTAATTAGCTAGTTTATTATTCTTAAAAGGGAAAATGACACTTTTTTCCCCTGAGTTATATACTTATAACACTTTTCTCCCTGAATTATTTAAGTGGATGTTTTTCTCCCTAAAATGTTAAATGGACATATTTACCCTTAAAATAAATATATTTCATTTATTTTTCTTCTCCAACAAATTATGACCACAATTTGGTTCAAATCAAACAGACACTATAGCAACCAAATCGAAATATTCTAATTACAATTTAAAATCGAAATTCGATATTTAGAGTTTATTAAAATCGCGAACCGGGACGGCTGGTTCATGTTCGGAACTGAAAAAAAAAAAAAAAAAAAAACTAAAATACATTTAATGTTGAATTTAGACTATTTTAAAATAAATAAAAATTAAAATAAAGACGATTCAAAATCGTGAATCGGATCTGGAACCGACGCGGTTCAGGATCCATATTTTTTTGATTCATAATTTTAATAAACTGAAATCCAAATATTGGGTTCTATATCTGAATCATAACCGGAAACTTTAAATTCGATTGCTATAGTGTCCGGTTAAATTCGAATCGAACCGTGATCATCCCTACGTATACGTAATAATTTTTTGGAGAAGAAAAATAAATAAAATGTTTATTTTAAAGGTAGAAATGTCAATTTAATATATCAGGGGGGAAATCGCCACTTTTAAAATAATTAAGGGAGCTAATGTGCTTATATGAATAACTCAGGGAGAAAATGTGCTATAAGTATATAACTCAGGGGTAAAAAGTGTAATTTTCCTTTCTTAAAAATGTTAAGTCAAAACGTCACTAAAAAAATCAATACATACCATACCACATTTATTGTGATCTTTAAAAATAATAATAATTGGGGTTGGAATTGATGCAACCTTTACAGGGCGTTTGGTTGGAGGGATTTTAAATTCCCTTCCTACTTAATTCCCACCTAATTCCAAAGGCCATTAAATTCCGTAGTTTGGTTGGAGGGAATTGCAATTCCATGGAATTGCAATTTCCCAATTTTCATGGAATTAAAATCCCATGTCCCCCCCCGGTATTTTAATTCCTGGGAAAAAAAGATAGTGATGAGTCAAAATTACCCCTTCCTTTTTTAACCTAAAATTAATGTCTAACAACAATAATGGACATTTTTGACTTTATACTACTTATTCCCTTTCAATTCCCATGTATACCAAACATTGGAATTAAAATTCCCAGTAATTCTATTCCTGTCAACCAAACACTGGAATTTAAATTCTCACTTTATTCCCAGTAATTCAACTTCCATGGAATTACATTCTTTTCCCACATAATTCCCCCCTCCAACCAAACGCCCTGTTAACCCCTCTCGAATCATACTTATGACTCATTAATTATCGTAAGTTGATATGCAACTGTCTAGATTAAGTTTTATCATTTTTTTTTAATACTAGGTCATTGGCAATTAATTTTTATCATAATTTAAAAGTGACATACTTAATTGAATTGAATTGAAAGATGATATTTGATGGGTTATGGAGTCGTCAGCTGAAAGCCTGAAATTACAACCCAATCACGATAGAGACATTGGGTGAATCATTTCCTTTACAACATTAATTGCAAACCTAGATTGTTTAGGACTTATCACAGTCATAATGAAAAATACTAATTATATTTGCAAGAATTGAAATCTCTATGCAACATAACGGGTCTAACCGAGAATGTATTGGCAGGAACTAAACTCGTGATTTTCATAAACGAAAATCACATCTTACTCACTCGGTCATCTCTTTTTGGGTTGATTTGGATGTTTTTAATGTCATTGTCTGATGTTATTTAGCCTTTGGTCTTAAGTAATAGGGGTTTGTATTATTCACTCTAACCAAGTTGGTCGGGAATAATTAGCTAAATAAAGGTTTTTAATTTAATTTTTCATGTGAACCGTCTATCAACATTCTTTGTTTGAGTTAGTTAGCTCTAAACAACTTAACTGATTTACTACCTTGTAATTCTTTGTCATTAAAATTTACGAGGCAAATTTTACTTAGAGAAGAAAAGTACGTGATTTGAAGTTACTCTACTAACATTCAAAAAAAAAAAAAAAAAAAAAAGTTACTCTACTAATAATCTTTCAACCAATATAATGAATCTCTTTCTTTTTCTTAAATATCAAAATTTAATTGGTTGAATCCATATCCTATCTCTAATGCACTCTACCATTTCTTAGAAAGAATACAATGTAGCTTTTACTTGTACTAATGATATTAACCTCAGCAAATGACCTTATATACTTGCCTTGTACTTCAATTCCTAATAAATTAAAAATGAATTGTTTTAATTTATACCCTACTAATAATTTTTGAATAAATTAACAATCAAATATGAACAATAATCATTTTTTTTAATACTACAATCTAACCTATGCATAGTATGCCAACCTGATCGAACAAAAACCATTTATAATCTTAAGAAAATTAAACATTTATAATCATAAATGAAAATCATACTTTAATCCAACGAAGAAGGTATTGTCTCATACCTGATGTCGCCGGGGATAGTTGCAGACTGGTGCTACCGCCGGTGCTTGTCGTCATGCATGTATTGATCGACGGCAAGGACTGTTCCGGGCACCAACAAGCAAACCGGTTACCTTTCAGATAATCAAACCCACACCGTCCGCCTGAGTTCTCGCACTCCCGGCACAATTCACCGTCCACCTTCCACTTCACATCAAACCCCTCCTCCAGAATTTCCTTCATCTCCAAAAAGTCGCTTCCATCTTCTCCGGCCACCACCGTCGAATTCCGAACCGGGATAACCACGCTAGCCTCGCAAGTCCCTGCGCCAGCGGGACGACCTCCAAACTGAACATAACCATTCCCCAAATTAAACCCACTCACGAGACAATCGAACCCCTCGGGAACCGGCGGCATAGATTCCAGTCCGGGCAAAGGTCGAACACTTGGTGGGCAATTGAACTTGTACGTGAAGTTCACATACCGAGAGGCAAAATCGAAAAGCGTGGAGTCCAAATTCACATTAAACAACTGCCCTTGACAAATCCCTGCCGCAAAATCTTCTCTCGTGATCGTGAGAATATTCGCGGTTTGGTTAATCCCCAAGACACGATATCTCACTTTCATGATCGAAATCGTAGCAGAGTCATCGAACTTATTGCAGTCAAGCTCCAAGCCCGGAAAGCCGCACTCTCTTGGCCTGTCATTCCCGGAGAAAGGGTAACCGACCCCGGTTATGTTTCCGCAACTGAAGGTATTTGCGCAGCTGTCGAACCAATTTCCATGGCCGCCTGAACTGAAAGGAAGATTGGTGAGGAGTAAAACTGTGTAAATTAGGAATGAAGTGAAGGGTAGTATTGGAAAGAAGTAGGATATCTCCATGTTTAGCTCGCAGAGAGTAGAGAAGCAGGGTGATGTAAAAGAAAGATATAGAAGATACCCAAATTATAAGGCGGTCATTTATTACCAACGGCTAACTACCTCACTACGTAGTATAAGAGTATTTTTTTTTCTTTAAAATGAAATGTTATTTAAATAATTTTTTTTCAAAGAGCTCTATTACATGTACTTCCTAAATTATTTTTTTCTTACATAACATTGTGTGTTCGTAGTATACAAATTTTGAATTTTTAAAAAATAAATTGTAACATTTAGTATGTAAATTCTCAACATTTGAACCCAGGTTCACATAATAATTTGAGAAAATAAAGTGAATAGACCCAACAATTAAAGCAAATATATAAGTTCACACTCATGTTGGGTCGGATTGATATAGAAATGTAATACTTATACTGAAAAATATAATACTAATAAAGAATAAAATGTGTGTTACTTATAAGGAAAAGTGTAATACTTTTCAAGAAAAATGTAATAGTTTTGCATTTTGATGTAAAAGTATTACATTTTTTACACTTTCTCTTATAAGTAATGTTGACAAGTATTTTTTACTTATAAAAGAAAATGTAATACTTATAAGGAAAATTTTAATACTTTTAAATCAAAACGTAAAAAGTATTATATTTTTTTCAAAAGTATTACACATTTCATTATATGTAATAAATATTTTATTCCTGATTAATATTTCATTTTTATTCCTTATAAGGATCTGTGAGAAGTTATCAAATAAATTTTTGCCTTTATTATAAATTATGAAATAGTGTAATTATACAATAGATTATACAATAGATTAGAATATGTTTTGTATTATAATCAAAACAAAATATACAATAGATTATACAATAGATTAGAATATGTTTTGTATTATAATCAAAACAAAATATTCATTGGTGTGAAATAATATTCTTTTACGTTAGTTTGAAATTTTGTAACATATTCTCATTTGATACAATATCAAAGTCACTTACAAAATATGACATTTAATATGATATAAAATCCTTCCATGATAAATTTTTTTAAGCAAAGGATGGCTACTTGGTATATATAGGTGGTTTATAATTGTAAATTTAACACAAAATAATAATTTTCATGACATGAAAGACTAAAATAAGTACTCACATTAGGCTATCCTTATCACTACAATACTCGCTCACTTTTAAAAATGAATCTCATTTCCATATCATCAAATTTACAATTTCTTGACTATTTTTTCTACATCTCTAGTCTCTACAATATTATCTCACTTTCAAAAATTGTACGTCTCACTTTCATATTATATTATAAATATAATAATAAAATAACTAATAAAAAAAAAAAGTAAACACAGTTTTTTTTTTTCACTACATCATCTTGCAAGTCCAACATTGACTGGGATAAGGCCAGCCTTATAGCATAATTAGAAGTACCATTGATTTATGTGCAACTCCAACTAATTAAGTTGGTCCGACAATTAGCTTGGTAACTACAAGGTTTAAAGTTCAACTTCTCGTATAAGTTAATTATTAGTTTTCTTGATTTGAGCCGGTTAATTATGAACAACTTAGACTGATTTGTTTCATGTAGCAATTGTGGACTTTTCCGTAAATCAAAATAATATTGATTTATCACTATAATTGATAGACTAATTTGACTATTTATATCTATTATTTTAGATATCATATCAAAAGTACAATTAATTCATTATTTAAGAAATTAGACCAAAAATATAATTAATATAAAAAATTAACTGAGCCAATGGGGTTAGCTTACGAAACTAACCCCATTGTGGTTCTGTCGGTGCTAATATATGTTTAATTTAATTAATTTATGTACATAAAATTGATAAAATTACTATTTTTTTTTTGAAAACAAATTATTTTTAAAATTTAATGCTATTAGATTTACATGACGCTGACATTAATATATACTAACATGCCAAAATATGTTACATTACAACTTTCTCATTAACATATAGCAATTTTTTAATATTTAAAAAGAATTTTAATTTTAAAATGCCATTAAATTAACTTTTAATTTCGCTTACAAAATGTCACCTCTATATATATATATATATATATATATATATATATATATATATATATAGAGAGAGAGAGAGAGAGAGAGAGAGAAATATGTTGCATGATGAGGACTTTTTTTGAATTAACTTTCATTAGTTAAACTAAACTTACAAAATTAATGATTAACCCGTGATGATAGTCATATGTGAGTCCAATATAAGCCAATTGTCAATATCCAACTGTGGATGGAATAAAATAAAATAAAAATTAATAAGCTTTTCACGGTTCATTCATAATTTTAGTATTGTACCATACTAGTATCACATGTCCAATTCTTCGTTCAAATTCCCTCTAGACACTCCATTCAATTGCCAAGTGGAAATCTCCGTTCAAAAATATTGTTTTCACCTCCATTTAATGAACTTTTAGGTTTCATAACATTGTGATGTCAAGTATCACTCTAATAAAATATATTCTTAATTTCTTACCACAGAAGAATAAGTATCGAAGTAATTGTAGATTTTTTACATTACTTTTGTAGTTTTTAATTACAATCTTGTCTTGTATTTTTCAATAGAACTGGCTATCTGGTTTCATGTTTTGTCCAATGACTCGTCATTTAGATCTTAAGTATTTACTACGCGGAGGAAGATCAACCAGGTTTCAAGCTAAGTGTGCTTTTGTATAATAAAATCTTCACTTTTAATTGTCTCGTTTCACATTGATCCTTCAATTGAAGTTACATGTTCTACATAATAACTCTGATACTCGTCTTTAACAAACAAGCTAAGTTAAAAAATCATGTTTATATTTTAATAAATAAGTCAGAGTATTAAACTCATGCTCTAACAGTATGTTATAAAATATAAACCAAAGAATTTTTCAGTCCTAGCACGTTTGTTACTTCTAGACTTGAGTTTGGGTTCATTTTTATACCTCCTCCCCCACGTACTCTTATTATTCATATCCTCATCGAACGTTTATTTTAACAATAGTACTTATGCGCGTATTTATTAAAGATACAATTCATGATTTTAAAATCTATTTTTAATTGCTTCGGTGTTAGCACGACTGTACTATTGTTGCAAGACACCCCGCACTTTGAAGTATTAAGAAGATTTCGAACATTTATCTTAACAATAGTGCTTATGCGCGTATTTAATAAAGATACAATTCATGATTTTAAAAATAGTGCTTATGTGCGTATTTAATAAAGATAATAATTTGTAATTGCTTCGGTGTTAGCACGACTGTACCATTGTTACAAGACACCCCGCGCTTTGAAGTATTAAGAAGATTTTTGAAAGCTACTCACTCTATTATGTTTTAGTATTCGTGCACAAAGAGTCACCACCGCCTCCACTGAGGCTCGATCTCATGACCTCTCATATTTTTTGAAAGTTACTGGCTCTATTACATTGTAGTATCTGTTCATGACCTCTCATATAGGAAAGTCACTATATGCCATTTGAGCACAATGTGCTTGGCAAATTGATTTAGTATTTAATACTTCACTAATATTATATTTAACATTGTAAGGGTAATTTTGGTCTAACAAGTTTAAAATACACCTTTTTGAATATAATGTTCAACTTTACAAGTACAAGAAATACTGACAAAATATGGATATAGCCTGCATTAACTAATACGACTATAAGTTGATTAGTTTTTTTTTTTTTTTTTTTTTTTTTTTTTTTTTTTTTTTTTTGTTGATAAGTTGATTAGTTAGATATATTATGAGTAATAGTTATACATACCACCATTTTTTCCCTACTTAATCAATTGTTATACACTTCTATAAGGTGGATTGAAATATATTTTTATTTTTAATATAATATAAGTTCATTTTATTAAGTTGGTTATATTATGATACATGTTTTTATTGTATTACAAATTCATTTTTAATGTATTACCTAAAAATTAATATGTAATATATTAAAAATAAACATCTAGCTAGCATATTAAGGATGAATATGTATCAGTGATTCATCTGGTCCACCATATAATTAATTAATGTGCACCATTAAAAAAAGTGGATTACAATTTTAATTATTACTCTCTTTCTTCTTTGTTAATAAAATCAAGAAACCTGGCTGGAGATCAGATTTATTTTCAAAGAGTCCATATACGATTTCTGTATAATAGATATGAGCAATTGTGCTTTGACCAACACAGTTTTGTGATGAATCAAAAGAGTGAAGAGGATGTGATATAGATATGAGCAATTGTGCTTTGACCAACACAGTTTTGTGATGAAGCAAAAGAGTGAAGAGGATGTGATATATATATATATATATATAGGGTGGCTAAGCAATGTGGTGTATAGGGTCATGGTTAAGATGATTGCGAATAGAATGAAGCCACTAATGGATGGTGTAATCTCAGTTTCTCAAAGTGCTTTTATACCTGATACTGATAGACTAATCACTGATAATATTCTACTAGCATCGGAGGTGGGTCATTACCTAAACAGGAAACAGTGTGGGGCTGTTGGCTGGGGCGCTCTAAAATTGGATATGGCCAAGGCCTATGACCGCATGGAGTGGTCTTTTCTCCCAGGTATGATGCTAGCCCTTGGATTTGATAGTAGGTGGGTGGAGCTGATTATGTTGTGTGTTACTTCGGTGTCCTACAACTTTTTGGTTAATGGGGCGCGCAGTGCTCAACTCGTGCCTACCAGAGGTTTAAGGCAAGGGGATCCCTTGTCTCTTTATTTATTTATTTATTATGTGTGCAAGGACTCTTGGTGTTATTACAGCAGGCACAAGATAATGGTTCTATCCATGGTTGTATAGTGGCGAGAGGTGCACCCCCCTCTCTCATTTATTTTTTGTTGATGACAGTTTATTATTTTTTAAGGCGAATGCAAATGAAGCCGGGGCAGTTAAAAACTGCTTATCTGTATATGAGAAATTATCACGGCAAGTGGTAAACTATCACAAATCCAGCATATGTTATAGTAAGAATACTTGTGTGGCGGATAGGGAGGTGGTGGCGCAGATTCTGGGGGTGCTACAGCCCCTAACTTTGGAAAATATTTGGGGCTCCCCTCTTTTATTGGAAGAAATAAGAAAGCAGCTTTTTCCTATATAGAGGATAAAATCAAACAAAGATTTGGGTCCTGGAATAAGAAATTATTATCGCAGGCCGGAAAGGAAGTATTATTGAAAAGTGTGGCTCAATCTATGCATACCTATTCAATGAGTGTATTTTTGTTGCCTAAGTCTTGTGTGTATAGCTATTGAGAGGACTATGAATCGTTATTGGTGGGATATTGCAACTGAAAATGGTATTCATGGGAGAGATTATGCATTCCAAAAAAAAATATGGTGGCCTGATTTCAAAGATCTACGAGCCTTTAATTTATGATTTTTAAAGTTCTTGATTTATAATCTTTGATGCTCAACTTTGAATGCTATGTATTTAGTCGGGCTAATTATTTGATCAAAGTTTATGTTAAATTTTATATTATATACTAGTTTTTTTACGCGCTTTGCGCGAATGGGATAATGCCCAATAATTATTTTTAAATTAGTATATCAATGCAATATTATATAGGAGATGTTTATGCATCGGTAAATAAATGTTGAATTTGTTTATTTAAATCGGTAATTTAAAATATATAAAATCAAGATAATATATGAGAGATTGATGTAATTGTCACTAAAATAAATGTTTGCAACTTTGTAATAACGCTAGTCTAAATACTTAGTCTTAAAGCGATAGTCTAAATAAATACTACTTTTGGTTTAAATTTTTCTAATTCTTCTTAATCCTCTTTTGGTTAGCAGTGTCAATGTTTTCATCTTCAGTACATGCCCTCTCTTTTATTATTATTATTTTTTAGATCGTAGTGTGTCATGTGCAATTAGGTTACCGGTGGCAGCATAAAGGGATTCATCATGCAATGAGATTATGGTGTCGGAAGCTTTAGAGTTGTCTTGTTGTGTATATGACTAAGATTTTAGTTGTAATATGAACTCTTTATCTTACAAACACCTATTGATATTTAGTAGTGGTAGTTTTTCTCCTACATGTTTCATGTATTGTGAGATGTGTGTCGTAGGTTATCATGTGAAAGTATTGAACAAAATATTAATATTTATTATATTTGTATAAAATACTTGGTAAATAAATATATATAACATGTTTTGTATTATAACTTTGATATTTAATTACAAGATAATGTAAAAAGAAGACAATGGACAATGTAGTGAATATAATAAATTAAATAAATTTGAAGGTAAAAAATCTTTGAATTGTAGAAAATAAAGATAATATAACTGATAAAATTATATTTCTTTTAAATTTTTTTTATAATGAATAATTTTTTTTTTTAAATAAAGCATTATAGACATCTAATTCTAAATTAATTAAATGCATATGTATTATTTTTTGTTGTAGCTACTAATTTATTTATAATTTAATAAGAGTAATAAATTGTTGTACATACGTTTCATCAATAATAATGAAATCAGTGATTTTTTTAAATTTCCATTCCTTGTTAGACAAATTTTTTTGAGAGTTTGTCAATAGAGGATGATAATATATATAATTCAAAATATATGGTTACAATACATATTGTTATAATGATATAGTCAAAATTAACTTACAAATTTCTTTAGAAGTTTTCATGCATTGATCAAGTTCTGATGTGTAAACTTGTTCAATTGAAGCTAGTAAGATGTTAACATTGTCAATTATTTGGAAAATGGTCCTACCGTTTTAGAGTTCATGTGTAATTGTATTTATGATTAACAACTTTGTAGTTAGGCCGCGTCTGACAATGATGTAAGAACAATTTTGTCTGATAAAAAAATAATGGTATAATATTTGTAAAGTAATGTACAATTGTACCATTTTAAAAAAAATACAAAAATATTAATACCATAATGACCTAAATCATTCTAATAATGCAAAAAGCATAATTGAAATATTAAGTTTCGTTCTAAATAATCAAAAGAAGATTAATTAAAAAAAAAATAACTTGTCCTAAATTTATTTTTTTTTTAACAAATTCAAGAAAATCAAATGATTTTTAAAGTTCATGATTTATAATATTTGATGCTCAACTTTGAATGCTATGCATTTAGTCGGGCTAATTATTTGACCAAAGTTTATGTTAAATTTTATATTATATATATTTTTTAAAATACATTTTAACATATTCATAATATATGTTTAACAATTATGTCAACTCTAATTGGGATGAGGTTTGAACCTAAGACATTTCTTATATAAATTAATGAGTATGTTAAGAATAATAAATAGTTAACAGAATATTCCGTTAATAAAGTTTATACTAACGGAATTTAAGGTTATTTATGGGAAGAAAATAATATAATAGAGGGTAAAAAAAATATACTAAAATCAAAATAATATGAACCATTCATTTTAAGAAACAACTACTACCGACATTCTTTTGTTCCAGTTAAGGGCCTAACATTATTGACTCTTATTAGATTTGTATTCTATGTATAGATATCTAAATCTAAAAACATAATAAGTGTGAATGAAAGTTATACCCCCGATTTATGTCCGTTTTTTCTGTTAAGTTTTTTTTTTTTTTTTTTTTTTTTTTTGTAAATTATGCTATAAAGGTTGTACATTAAAATATTTTGGACAAACATACCCCTACCGTTATAACTTTCGTTATCTTTTCCACTATTATTACCATGCACATGCATCCACCATATATTTTCTTATCTTCTTCATTAATAATAATATATAAACATTATATATTTGAGTTATATGTTAATTATTACATAAAATATAAATATCAAATTTATAAAAATGATTTACATTATTATTATTATTATTATTATTATTATTATTATTATTATTATTATTATTATTATTATTATTATTTAGAATAATTTAAATATCTAAAATCTAAATAAATTTAAAATTTTAATATAATGTATTAATATTGGGCACCTATTTTTTGCGCATCGCGCATAAAAAAATACTAGTATTTTTAATACGTTTTAACATATTCATAGTATATGTTTAATAATTATGATAACTTTAATTGGGATAGGGTTCGAACCTAAGACCTTTTTATAGAAATTAATGAGTAAGTTAAGAATAATAAATAGTTAACGAAATATTACAATACTAAAGTTTATACTAACGGAATTTAGGGTTATTTAAAGGAAGAAAATAATATAATAGAGGGTAAATAAGAAAAATTATTAAATAATACTAAAATAAAAATAATATGAACCATTCATTTTAAGAAACAATTACACCGATAATTTTTTGTTCCAGTTAAGGGTCTAATATTATTGGCTCTTATTAAATTATATTATTATTATTATTATTATTATTATTATTATTATTATTATTATTATTATTATTCCTGTCAAGTTCTGTTAGTATATAATAACCGTGAGGAACAATAATAATATAACCATAATTATTGATGTCAACTTCTTCCCCATCCCCAATAGCCATTTGCCCCCTCCCTGATGATGATGATGCGGAGGCGGGCTATGGTGGTTAAGAATTATGGGAATAATACAACAGAAATCCACACTTAGCTGCTGTGCAAATTTTACTGTGCGTGCGTCATTTATATAAACATTCAACTGCACTGAAGGTAGCTGATAATTCAGAATCCATGGCCAAATTGAAGGAAGAAGTAACAAGAAGCTTGGGCGTTAATATGCGTGAGTTTCTGTTCTGCTTCCTTCTGAGCTCGTAATTCTGAAATACTCACGCACATTAAGCACAAATCTCACGCACATTAAACACAATACACAGGCACATTAGGTACAAAACTCACGCATATTAACATGACGCACATTAAGTACAAATCTCAGACACATTGAGTACAAATCTCACGCACATTAAGTATATATAAACCTCACGCACATTAATCCACCGCACATCCGCACGGGAAGCCACAAATGCACTTGATCCTTCCCTATATATATATATATATATATATATATATATATATATATATATATATATATATATATATATATATATATATATGAAATATAGAATATAGATTATAGATATAGATTATCCTATTGTATTATGAATATGAATTTTAACCTAGAATTAGAGTATGATATGAAAGTAGAAAATAATATATTTTATTAGAAAGCAAGATTTTTTAGGAATTGGGCGGGAAGTTAAAGTTTATGATTTTGTTTTTATATATAGTATAAGTATATATTTGCGTGATATTAGTATAGGTATATATTTGCGTGATATTTGTTTGTGAACTTTTTGTTCCAATCGTGTAATTAAATTAAATTTATTTATTGTTGCTAGATTGTTAATTATTATAAAATTATAAATGGGAAGATAAAAGTCATTAAATTTTCGTTCTTAAATTTAAAAAAAAAAAATTAGTTTAATTTTAACTTCAAATTATTTACAAAGTGACTTTTAAAAAAAAAAAAAAAAATTAATCCCTCAATATAATTGTTAATTTCCTTTATAAATTCAAAATAGAATGAAGATATAGTATACCAACCCAAACCGCAAAACTGGGTTTCCAAAATTAAAATTTCCTAACGTTAGCAAAAACTCTATTTAATTTGATTTCAATCCCAATCCATCTTCCATTCCGTCTACTCCACATTCATTCATTCATTCATTCATTCATTCATTCCTGCAAATTAAGAAGAAAATCATCCATCGATCTATCAACTGTCTGCCATGACAAAGCAGCAAAGCAACAGAGCCTTAGTGCTTCATTTCTACGAGAAATTCCCACACCTCTTCAAGAAAATTTCCAATGCCCACAACCCCAAAACTTTCTCAGTTTCTCTGTCCGCCACTCGCGAGAAGGTCGAAGAAGCCTTTCGAATCTTGAAGCTCAGCGAAAACCACACGGACTTGGCCGGGTTTAAGAAATTATTGTTCTCTTTATGCGCCGACGATTACGACGGGATAATGGGTGACAGTTTCTTTAAGCATTCAAACGTTAAAGAAATGGCGGCGACGGAACCCACGACGACCACCGCCGGTACCATCTGCGGCGGTGACGATGAATCGTCGTCTGTGAGGTTTGATTTCGGCGACGATTATGGGAGTCGTCGGGAATTCGTAGAATTGGGGAAAGAAGTGTTGTTTTGGAATCTGTGGTACGGAAAGGTTCCCAGAAGAGTTTCAAAGTATGGAGAGGAAGACGTATTGGAGTTATGGTCACCGGAAGAGGTGCTCAAAGAGTTTGTGAAAAATCATCTTCTTTAATTTCAACCTTTATTAGCTTTATTTTCTTACTTGTAATTTTAATTTGTGCTTCAAATATCAAATGTCATAGATATGTAAGTCTTTCATATTAATAATATGAAAAATCCTTTAAACCCTCTTAAATTTCTCATCAATTTCACAAATTATACTCTCATCATTTGATATATGCTTATAAGTTCATTTTTTGAATTTTAATGTATTGAAATTTTATTTTTAATGTGTATAGTTTCATTTTAGGTAGTATATTAAGAAAATAAACGTACAAATTACAATACACTAAAAATGAATTTACAATGTGAATGCTCTCGGTATAAGGATTTGTGTAGTTTCTATTCATTGGGTGTTCATGAATTGGCTAACACCACTATTATTTAAAAAATTAATGTAGTTAGTCAAATTTAATGTTTACTAAATGGGTATTTAATTGGAGAATCAAATTTGGAACAAAATCAATAGCCAAATGATCATTTATGATCAAATTAAAAGTCGACGACGAAAATTGCTAAAAGTCAATAGTCAATGAATCATTTATAGTCCAATTGAAAATCGAACTGAAAATTTATAATTATCAATATTCAATAGTTAGAGAAAATTCCTAAAATTAACTCATAACCTTAATAATATTATTAGCTAAAAGATTTTTTTACTCTTCTAAAAAATTGGATTTTTTTTTTACGAAAAAATATTTTATTTTCTGCAATTTATAAAGTAATCAACCAATAATTAAAGTTATTTAAAAAAAAAAAAAAAAAAAAAACTCGGTACAGAATACAAATATCAATGAGTGATTTTGGTAATGAATTGTACCATAATTCATATAAATTGTGAATGAGATGTAAATATTTACATATAAAACTTTGTTTTGTTGATTAAAAAAATTATAAAATTGTATGCCTTTAAATTACGTCTAAATGTCCTATTTAGGTGTAATTCTAACTAATTTTTATGTGGTACAAGATAGACCTGACAATTTATAATATGACCAGTTGACACAATACGAAACCAAACATGAAATTAGACACGAAAAAATGTGTTAGTATTTAGGTCGTTTAAGGTGTTTTAGATCAAGATAAGAAACTGTTAAAATTATTTATATTTGTGTGAGCGGTCTCATAAATTTTTATTCGTGAGATGGGTTGAATAGGGTTAATATGAAAATATAATATTTATAGTACAAAATGTAATACTCTGTACTAATTAGGAATAAAATGTTTGTGCTAATGACTTTAATTTGCGGTTTAGACCGTTTAGTGACATGAATTGACACGTTACTTATAATGGGAAGTGTAATACTTTTGAGGACAAATATTATATTACGGAGTACATTTTTCATCAAAAGTTTACATGTTCCCATGTAGCGTTGACAAATGTTTGTTACTTATAAATGAAAATGTAATACTTTTGAAGAAATATTGTAATACTTTTAAATTAAAATGTAAAAGTACTACATTATTTTTTTCAAAAGTATTACAATTTTTCATATAAGTAATAATATTATTGGCTCTTATTAGATTTGTAGATATGCACCCTGTCCACCATATATATATATATATATATATATATATATATATATATATATATATATATATATATATTTCCTCAAAAGTACTTTTACAATTTTTCGTATAAGTAATAAACATTTTATATTCCTTATTAGTATTACATTTCTTAGTATGAATATTACATTTGAATTTTACAGTTGGCACAAACAGCCTCACGAATAAGGATCAGAGATACGGCACATATTTTACAGTTGGCACACATAATTATCATTTTACGAATATTATGGTATATTATGAATGTTATGAATTAAATATTTTTACTATTTTGTTGGATCGGAGATTTTGAAAAAAAAAATTGAATTTTACAGTTGGCACGAACAGCCTCACGGATAAGGATCAAAGATACGGCACATATTTTACAGTTGGCACATATAATTATCATTTTATGAATATTATGGTATATTGTGAATGTTATGAATTAAATATCTTTACTATTTTGTTGGATCGGAGATCGGAGATTTTGAAAAAAAAAAAGATTTTAAAAAAGAAATTATATTAACATACCTAACTGCCACTGGTGAGACTCAATCCCTAGTCATTTTTTTAATTTTTCACCTCTATGACCAATTGAACTACCCTTGCGAGTATAAACAAGTTATTGTTCAATAGTTATATGGTGGACAGGGTGCATATCTACAAATCTAATAAGAGCCAATAATATTAGGCTCTTAATTGGAACAAAAAAATGTCGGTATTAGTTGTTTCTTAAAATGAATGGTTCATATTATTTTGATTTTAGTATTTTTTTTTAATAATTTTCCTTATTTACCCTCTATTATATTATTTTCTCCCCTTAAATAACTCTAAATTCCGTTAGTATATAAACTTTAGTAACGGAATATTCCGTTAACTATTTATTATTCTTAACATATACTTATTAATTTATATAAGAAATGTCTTAGGTTCGAACCTCATCCCAATTAGAGTTGGCATAATTGTTAAAAATATTATGAATATGTAAAAATGTATTAAAAAATATAATATAAAATTTAACATAAACTTTGGTCAAATAATTAGCATTCAAAGTTGAGCATCAAAGATTATAAATCAGAAACTTTGAAAATTATTTGATTTTCTTGAATTTATTTTTAAAAAAAATTAGGTTTTTTTTAACGTTTAATTAATCTTCTTTTGATTATTTAGAACAAAACTTAATATTTCAATTATCCTTTTGCATTATAGGAATGATTTAGGTCATTATGGTATTAATATTTTTTGTATTTTTTTAAATAATAGTACAATTGTACATTACTTTGCAAATATTACACTATTATTTTTTTTATTGGACAAAATTGTTCTTACATCATTGTCAGACCTGCGCGGCTTAACTACAAAGTTGTTGATCATAAATACAATTACACATGGATTCTAAAATGGTAGGACCATTTTCTAAATAATTGACAATGTTAACATCCTACTAGCTCCAATTGAACAAGTTTACACGTCAGAATTTTAACAATGCATGAAAACTTCTAAAGAAATTTGTAAGTTAATTTTTACTATATCATTATAACAATATCTATTGTAACCATATATTTTAAATTATTTATTATCATCCTCTATTCACATCAATTGTAGCAATTGTCATTGACAAACTTTCAAAACAATTTGTCTCAACAAGGAATGGAAATTTTTTTAAAAAAAATATTAATTTCATTATTGTTGATGAAAAGTATGTACGACACTTTATTACTCTTATTAAATAAAATAAATTAGTAGCTACAACAAAAAATAATACACATACATTTAATTAATTTAGAATTAGATGTCTATAATGCTTTATTTTAAAAAAAATCATTATAAAAGAATTTTTTTAAAAAATATAATTTCATTAGTTATATTATCTTTATTTTCTACAATTCAAATATTCCTTACATTCAAATTTATTAATTTATTATATTCACTACGTTGTTCATTGTATTCTTTTTACATTATCTTATAATTAAGTATCAAAGTTATATATATATATATATATATATATATATATATATATATATATATATATATATATATATATATATATATATATATATATATATACACACACAACAAACATCTCACAACACATGAAATATGTAGGGAAAAACTACCACTACTAAAGCTTCATACACCATAATCTCATTGCATGATAAATCCTTCTATGCTACCACCAGTAACCTAATTGCACATGACACACTACCAATAAAAAAAATTAAAAAAAGAGAGGACATGTACTGAAGATGAAAATTAAACAATGACAATGCTACCCAAATGAGAATTAGAGAAATTTAAACCAAAAGTAGTATTTATTTATACTATCGTTGTAAGACTAAGTATTTAGACTAGCGTTATTACAAAGTTGCAAACATTTATTTTAGTGACAATTATAATCAATCTCGTATATATTATCTTGAATTTATATACTTTAAATTATCGATTTAAATAAACAAATTCAACATTTATTTACCTATGCATAAACATCTCCTATATAATATTACATTGATATACTTTGAAATACTTATTTAAACATAATCTGGGCATTATCCCAAAAGCGCGTAAAAAACTAGTTGCTATATATATACATCTAACACATCCCTATTTTTTCGTTCTCAAATTTTTCAAATTAAATTTATTTGTCTCTTTTTCATATTTTTACAAATAAAATTAATGTATACAAAATATATCATTAAAAATCTCTAATTTACATCTTTTAAATGACACTCATATTGATACTTTGTATATATTTTTTTAAAAAAATAAATATATAGGTATATAAAGTCATTACTTTAGTGTAATGTTTGTGTACATTAAATTTTATTTTCATAAAGAGTTTTTTTTCCAAAACGGTCCCTCAATTATTGTTCATTCTCAATTTTGCATTTCTACTTTCAATTGCACCAAATGTAGTCCTCGACTTTCAAAAACTCACCCAATTTAGTCATCCGTTAGATTTTCCGTTTACTCAGTGTTAAAATGGAGGGCATTTCGTCCATCTACCTATTATACGCCTAATATACGGTGAGAAATACACGAGGAACCATTTTGGGATAAACCCTTTTATTTATTTCATTTTTTAGACTCTATAAATTAGCTAGAATTTCTATACATTTTTTTCCATACAAATATAATAGATAAAATCCCACATTCCAACTTCAAAATTTTAAACTTTCTCTACAAATGTTTTCCTCTGTCTAAAAATACAAAGTTTTGTTCTATCACTATTAAGTTTTACAATAAGTTTCGTAACTTTCATAAACATTCATATACTTTTTTTTTTATATTTTTCTATTCATATTTTATATATATATATATATATATATATATATATATATATATATATATATATATATATATATATATATATATAAAATCATACTAAAAGTTCTATAGACAATCAATCAGTATGTACCACATTAAATATTATTTTTATCCTTGAAAATAACATTATTATTTTTTCGAGTTTAGAGACCCAAATTCGTCAGAGAGGTGCTTCTAGAACTTCTCGGAAGTGAGATGTACGCTTCATTTCTCGATCAATGACAAAATATTGAAAAATATTTATGGATAGTTGGCTTAACTTAGCTTGCAAGGCCAAATGCAAAAATAATTAGCACAAAACAGACAATCATAAACCTAAAGCCCGATCCTTTACCAAAATTACATGTTCTTATTATTTTGAAGTTTGTTTGTATTTTATATATGAATATTTATAAACTTAAATTAGAAAGCGAAACTTTTTTACCAATTAAGGTATGTAAAAAAATAAATAAATATGTTAATTTCAACGATAAAAATAATATTTAATGTGATACATAATGATTGATTGCTTATTGAACAAAAAAAAAAAAAAAAAAAAAAAAAAAAAAAAAAGAGAGAGAGAAATAAAAAGTATATGAGTATTTATGATAGTTAAGAAACTTATTGTAAAATTTGATATGGATAGAGGAAAACTTTGTATGTTTAGGAAAAATAATTGTAGAGAAAGTTTAAAATTTTAAGGTTGGACTGTGAGATTTTATCTATTATATTTGTACGAAATAAAAATCTATTGAAATTTGAATTTCATAGAGTCTAAAAGATGAAAATAAACAAAAATGAAATAAATAAAAGAGTTTTCCCAAAATGGTCCCTTGACTATTTCTCAAACGTATATTAGGCGTATTATAGGTAAACGGACAAAAATGCCCTCCATTTTAACACTGAGTATAAGGAAAACTTAACGGAGGACTAAATTGGGTGAGTTTTTGAAAGTTGAGGGACCAAATTTGGTGCAATTGAAAGTCGAAATGTAAAATTGAGAATGAGCAATAGTCAATGGACCATTTTGAGGAAAAACTCTTTTATAAACATATAGAAGGAACTGTATGAATCTATTACACAGTGTCCGGTTAGGTTCGAACCGAACCGTAGTCATCTATAAATATAAGCAATAATTTGTTGGGGAAGAAAAATAACTGAAATACTTATTTTTAATGATAAAAATGTCCATCTATCTAACATAAAAGGAGAAAAAACCCACACTTTTAACATAACTGAAGGACAAATTAAATGTGAATACATAAATAACTCTGGAGAAAAAGAGTTATAAACATATAACTCAGGAGAAAAGTGTCATTTTCATTTGTTTAAATTTGTTGCACAAATTTTAATTTTCTATTCTAAATCTATATTGTTTTAATTAAAATATACATTTCATTACCACTTGATCTACTAGACAAAATCTCTGCTATTTTAATTTTTAAGAATTTAAATGTAAAAATACATATTATATTAGAGAGTAGTATACATGTGTAAATGAAAAATGCATGAGAATGGTTATAGTCATGGCTTCCCTGATCCTAAATGCAGGAAAAAAAAGCAAAGATAAAAGGCAACAATGCAATGAGTGAGCTCACCAACAGGCAACAGGCGTGAATGAATCACCTCCATCGTCTTCAGATCATCATCAATTCCCAATGCAACTTTCAAACACAGACACGTGAATCTGTTACTCTCACTCCCCAAATTATGCACTTTAATTCATGCACTTCAGCAACCCACTGTTCTATAAATTCTGCAACTAACACTTCATGAATCCATCCCCCATACCAAATTAATTAGCTACATTTCTCTCTAACCATCTGATGATGATGATGAAAGCCAATGAAAGCAGCCTCCTCGTATCCCTCTGCGTGGTGGTGCTGGTGATGATGTGCGGCGGCGGAATGGGAGTGGGTGACGCTGCTGCGGCGGTTTCCTGCAGCGTGACGGAGCTGGAGGCGTGTCTGCCGGCGATGCTGTTTGGGCAGTCGCCGTCGGGGGAGTGTTGCAGTAAGCTGAGGGAGCAGGCGCCTTGCTTGTGTGAGTACATGAGGAATCCCAGCCTTAGGCCATATGTGGACTCTCCTAATGCAACAAAAATTGCTGCGGCTTGTGCTGTCGCCATCCCTACATGTTCCATTAATTAATAATTATTCTTATTATTGTTGTTGTTTTTGTTGTGTCTTGTTGGGTTTATCAGTTTATGTTTGAAGGAAATTAAGATGATGGTTGTAATACTACAGCTATAAGCTTAAAACCATTTCCTGGATGGTTAATAAATTTTAAAAACAAAATTAAATGTTTGCAATCTCTCTCTATATATATATAGAATCAGTTCCGTGTGGACAATGCTTCCGGTGCGTCCACTCACCATTAGATAAGTACCACAAAGTGTTTGGAAATGTACCATGTTTTTTTGGTGTGTGATGTATTTATGCATTTGCGAATGTGTGGTGCATTTTTACATACTTAATGGTGAATCCGCACTGGCCGCACGGGAAGCATTGTCCGTATTTGAACTAGTATATATATATATATATATATATATATATATATATATATATATATATAGGCTTCGAATCCGGTGCACCCCCTTCTAATAAATGAGACCATGAGGCCTCCTAATATTCATTTATTCAATTTCCATCAATGGTTGAGATTATAAGAGATTAGGGTAGTAATTAAGGACATTTTCCAATGTAAAGGATATATTAGTAATTGTAATTCTAATTTATTTACGGACATAATATTATTGGAATCTGTAGCATTAAATTAGGGAGTTTGTGGATGGAAATTAATACTTTGAATTACTACAAAGGCTGATGAGGTGAACTTGGCGTGAACAAGGCTTGAGGAGAAAACGAACGGGCAAGTGCATTTACGTGCCATCGTCTGTGCATACGCTGAATATTGGGGTTTTTTCCGCTGGGATGGTGGGAGGGGGTGGGGGTGGGGGTTGGTGGACGAACTAGAATATCTGTTATGTGCGTAGCGTGTGTGTGTTCAGTTGGTGAACAAACTATTTTTTTTTCTTCTTTTTTTAGGCGGGTGCACCACTGTTTTCGTGTTGATGCGTTTTTGGGGGGTTGCCTTGTTTGGTGTGGTTGTTTGTGCGTAGCAGTGTCTTACCGTGTGCAAGATAGGGTGTGGTTTAGTTGCTAATTGACAATATTATTTATATTTTCCTGTCTTTCTCATTTAGTTTATTTGCGTTTCTGTTGTTAGGTTGATGCGTGTGTGTTGTTTGGTTGGTGCGTGAACCAAGCGATTCTTGAGCACGAAGGTTTAATTAAAATTAGATGACCTAAAAATTGATTGAGAATTGGATCCGTGTGTAAATTAATTTAGTTCTAGATACAGACATTTGCTTTGGAACTTTGTGCATTTTTGGCAATGGAACTTTGCATCATGTGGTCCGTGTTGTTTTTTTAGTTTTGTTATTTACACTGGTGTGTGCATTTTTATGGTACGGCGTGTGCAAATTTTTGGCAATGGAACTTTGCATCATGTGGTCTATTATACACGTCATAACACTCCAATGCACACACTAAATACAAAAAACAAAAGCATATGAAGAAATAAGCTTGTGCATATCGTTTGTACAAAAAACAAAAGCATATGAAGAAATGGGCCTGTGCAAAAAAAAAAAAAAAAAAAAAAAAAAAAAAAAAAAAAAAAAAAAAGCGTGTGCATGATAGTAGCGTATAGGTGCTGGGATTTTCAAACACATGATAATATTAAGTTGAACTGAATGACACATCTTTATTACGAAAATGTTAAGGTCGAAATTCAAAAACTAACACCAACTACTTGGAAAGGGGAACCAAAGTCAGAAACCCCAGCTAACGCATCGGACTCCAAAGTCAGGCCCAGGAGGTCATCATGGAGCTCCATAAAGTGGGTCATGTCCTCCAAAGCTCCAGCTAACGCATCGGACTTCTCAGCATATATCGCAGCCACAGTCTGCAACATTAAAAAAATTGTGTTCATATTACAATGCATACTTGAAAAAACAACTTGAACTATTTTACCGGCAAAAATCTAACCTCAGCATAATAAAAAAATTCCAATACGAAACAAAACACACACAGACTAGTTACAACACCATTAGCATGACCACCAACCCCTACCCCCCACAAAAAAAAAAAAAAAAAATAAATAAAAATACACTAATCACAGACTATGTACGCACAAACTCATAGTAAATAAAGCTACAACAAGGGTATACTATACTGCATTCACCTCTAACCCCCTACGCACATAGCGAAATTGGGAAAAAAAAAAAAGATATACACAGTAATATCAACAAATATCCAAACAATATTTCCAGTTCATTACAAATACTATAATGCATTAACCTCCTACCCCATACGCACATAGCATACTTGTAAAAAAAAAAAAAAAAAAAAAAAAAAAAAAAACCCATTACGAAACAAACACAAACCGAACCCATTACGTACAAACCCATACTAATTAAAGCTACACCGTGTTTACACTGTACTGCATTCACTGCCTAACCCCTACGCACATAGCATACTTAAATATGTAATTTATACAATATTGAACGTTTAAATAACACACTGCACTACATTACAAAACCAAGCATTACATTACAAAACCAAGTACACTCTGAGGCAGAGATACGCATTGATCCAACCACATGGGCGCCGACCGATCGGCTTGGGGCACTTCAACTGTTGTTGTAGCTCATTAGCAAAAGCAGCAACTCATATCGCGTATTCACCTCGCATCATCTGGGAATGGGGACACAATACAAAAACCGTGTGATGAATTAGGACTTGAAGGAGATTTTCATCAGCATTAAGATAGTGTTTGTTTCGCGGGTTTAGAGCCCGGGAATGAGAATAAAAGCATCTCAACAGGAATGTTACCTTAAAGATATCTCCAAACATCCCCTGCAGTGGACTCTGGCATCGTAATCCATAAAACTTCTCAGCTATTTCATCTAACAACTACACAGCCATCAAGATAAATGAGACAAATAACTGCAAGCTTGATCTGACCCAAAGCATGTTTTACCCAAAATATCTAACAGATGGAAAAGTATTTCAAGTAGGACCTCATAAAATGTTGGTTCTCTTTCTATACTGAGCTTGTAGACCACCCTCAACTTATTAAACAGGGGGATTGCATCTCTCTGCAACCTGCATTATAATTATCATTCAAATGCAGTAGCAAACAGCTCTTTAAACTCTAAATTGAAAAATACAGAGAGGAAAAAGAGTTGATGGTCTAATTCATTACATAAAAACACAATGCTCTCATAATCAGATGGTACTAGAACAAACACACACCCTCTCTCCACTACCAAACCAACACCCTGTTTACAATTTTAAAAAAATATATATATGTCTCCAACCAAAAACCTCGCCCGCCTCGTCGGAATGCGAAAACCCTAGTTACCACCGACCACCGTCGAACTAATCTTCGAACAAAATGATAGAAACAAAAATACGAATAAAAAAAAAGACTTAGGAATACCTTGAACACCACCGGTAGCCTCCCTCTTCCGACGCTTTGACCATCGGATGGAAGACCAAGCTATGGAGAATCCGATCGAGGAAACAACTTTAGAGATTAGTTCGAAGATTGGTTGTTCAGAGAGACAGAGAGACGGGAGGAGGCGATGAGAACGAGAGAAAATCGGAAGAATTTGGGAAAGTGATGGAGGTCGAAAATTGGAGAGGGAGAAAGTGATGGAGGTCGAAAAGTGATGGAGCGGGAGTTGGACTATGGCTGGAAGAGAGAGAGACACAGAAGATGAAGGGTTGAAATACTCACGCAGATTCCCAGACGAAATTAAATACATGCTATAATAAAAGTCATTGCGAAATTACAAAACAAGCCCTAATGTCCTCACAAAGCTGATGCACGTGGTAAAAAAGCCCAAATCATCTGGACCATTCATCTAAACTAATTAAGGGTCAGAAAAGGTGCTCACGAGCTCATCTGCCAAGGGGGTGTGCACCGGATCCAAAATCTATATATATATATATATATATATATGGGTGGAGCCAGGATTTGTTAGTGCGGGGGCCAATCACAATTTGAGAGAGTGTATTTTACAAATTTACTAAAAATTAGAACGTCTTTTTTTGCATGTCACAAAAATCGTCTATAATTGAATCTATACTAAATTGTTTTGCAATTTGTTTTTTAATGTATACTAACAAACAATCATTAAGAATTTGGGAAACAAAAAAGAATAAGAAATATGTATAAGCCATATTTTTGGCTTATACATATTTCAAGAAGAAGAAATTTGGAGCCTCTTAGACAATATGTGATTGTGCTGTATATTCAAGAAGAAGAAATCATATTTTTGGCAAGGGCCAATTGAGAATCAAATAAGATTTTGAAATCTTAGTCTGAAAGTTTTTGTTTGGAGAGTGCAAATACTTTGGGGCAAATTATGATGTGGAACCGTGTCCACCTTGCAAGGTGGACACAGTTCCAAAATTGTTTATAATTATAAGTATAGAGTTCAAAAATTATGAATATAGAGTTCTATAATTATGAACACGGAGTTCTGTAATTGTGAATATAGAGTTCAATAATTGTGAATATAAAGTTCAAAAATTATGAACATAGAATTCAATAATTATGAATATAGAGTTCTGTAATTGTGAATATATAGTCCAATAATTGTGAATATAAAGTTCAAAAACTATGAACATAAAACTTTATAATTATGAACATAGAGTTCAGTAATTATGAACATAGAATCGTGTTCACTTTACAAGGTGGACACGATTTCTCGGCATAACAGTCCATACTTAGGTGGATGGCTAAAAAATAATATATTATTAATAATTTTTTTTTTTGGGGGAGGGAGGGGGGAAGGGACAGTCGTTATATTATAGACCGCGGTGCACATGCACCGCGGTAAAAAACGACGTCGTTTCTTTAAGTAAAGAAACAGCTCGCCGTTAGAGTTAACGGAGTCCGCTTGTTTAGTGTATTAAACACCAACTGACACTACAGTATATCCAAACCGACACTGCAGTTATATCAAAATGATACTGTAGTTATAGTGAAATGAAACTGCAGTGTATATAAACTGAAACTGAATAACATTTCACATATTTGAGTGTATATTGTACAATGAAGCTGTAATTATATCAAAATGATCATCTAGTTGTGTTTTAATGAAACTATAGTGTATATAAAATAAAATTAAATAACATTTTCACATATTTGAGTCTATAAATATCGAATGAAACTATAGTTATATCGAAATGAAACTGTAGTTGTGTTCAACTGGAACTGCAATGTATACAAAATGACACTGAATAACAGAGTTAATTTTTGCAAAAGGGTGCGAAACGGCGGAAACAAACACTGTTAATTTTCATTTAAAAAAAAAAAAGAAGCGTGGTGCATAATCTATAATATAATTTGCCGGGAAGGGCTGCAACCGCGCAAAGACACCGCCAATCTCAAGATTCTATAAGTAGCATGGATGGCAGTCTGGGTTGAAATGAAGAAGTAGCAAGAATTTAAGCAAGATAGATTGAAGCCTTTGGAATCTTGAAGCTTAGCGAAAACTACACAGACAGACTCTTTAGCTCTGTGATTACGACGACGGGTTACGTTGGGTGACAGTTTATTTCCGTCCAAGAACGCCGCGCGCGAGTGTTAAAGAAATGGCGGCGACGGAACCCACGGCGGCCGGCGGTACCATCAGCGGTAGTGACGATGAATCGTCGTCTGTGACGTTTGACTTCGGCGACGATTATGGGAGTTGTCTGGAATTCGAAGAATTGCGGCGAGAGTTTAATTTTTCAGGCCTTTGGAATCTGTGCGACATAAGGGCCCCCAGAAATGGAGAGGAAGATGCATTCGAGTTATCGTCAACGGAAGAGGTGCTCGAAGAGTTTGCGAAAAATAATCTTTTTTAATTTCAACCTTTACTGTCGATCAGAATGAATGCGCATACACTGATACACATACAGGGGTAATCATGGTAATGGGATGTTTGTTTGTTTTTTTTTTTTCCGAATTTAATTCGGTATCCTTTAACTTTTGAAATGCGAGTTTTTGGGTGCGTTGATATTGTGTAACGATCGGATCGGAGCTGAGGGCGGTGTGGGTTTTCCGACGATGGAGAACGGCGGACTCCGGTGGTGGGGTTTTCCGGCCCATCGCATTTCAAAAACTGTTTTTGTAGATTGCATTTAATTGGTTTGTACATACTGAATTCGAATGAAAATATATGGGTGTTTTGTTGCTCTGCATGTGTGATTAGTTTTATTGTATTATTGTATATTGATATCAATTCAAGAAGCTAAAGAATGCACACCACTGGTGCATGCATTGCACCGTTATGTTACTCGTCAAATTAAATGCATTTAGAAAAACAGAAAACTGGATTTTGATAGCAAATTAAATGAATAAATTAAGGGAGCCACGCACCACAGGAGTTCATCATATCAAATTAAAGTTCACAATTGCTTAATATATATTTTACTAAGCTATATTCAGACACAGATGAACATACCAAGTAGTAGTTCAATTCCATGCAATTTTAGCTTATGATCAGAATATATATATTAAGCGATTGTGAAGTTTCAGTGATTGTTTGAATAAGTTATATATCAAAAAGTGAGGCTAACATACATGTTAAGGTTATTGGAATCTGTGAAGAATAAAGTCACATGTGAAAAGGAGCCAAGGTTTGAGCTAAGGTTTTAGCCAAGGTTTGGGCTAAGGTTTGAGCTAAAAGGTTTGGGCTAAGGTTTGAGTAAGGAGTAGATTTATTAAATGTTTGCAAATCTCTAGGAATTTGGGTTTGCTATAAATAGATACCATCTCTTCATTTTAAATCATTTCATCCCATTAGCATAGTAAAATATCCTTAGAGAGTAATATCTTTTTACCAATACAAAAATTCTTCTTCAAAATCGCCTAATTGATGTTTTATATGTCCCTACATTTAAATTTAACTTTCTATCTGTGCAAAAATTAGCAAAAGTTTAATACGCACTATATTAATTAGGATGAAAAATTAAAATACATTAAAATGAGATAAAAACTATTCAAAACAAAATATGAAATATATATAATTAATTAGATAATATAATTTGAATAAAAAACATATTATAATAAAACAAACATATCACTATCACTATTAATATTAAAAAGACAAAAACTTGTGTGAGACCATTTCACGAATCTTTTCGTGAGACGGATCGGATATTTGATTAATGATATCAAAAATCGACCCATTAATCAAAGATTTGACTCATTACAGTCTTTAAAGATTTTCACGGACTTTGGCCAATTGTTATATCATGTGCATTGTGTGCCCTAAAAATCTCTTGTTCCGTATGTACATAATTGTATACTAGCATACACATAAACTCTTAACATAATACACATAATCTAACATAATACATAATACACATAAACTCTTAACATAATACACATAAAACTGTAACAGGATACGGTGTCCGTCGCGCTATCAAATCAACTCCTCACCAACTTATAAAACGACATCATTTTGAGCCTGGTGCACAATATAATTTGCGGACTTTGGCAAGTCGCACCCCCATGCTGGGTTGCATGAGTCTGCGTCATCAGTACGAAGCCAATGGAAGTTGCCATGTCTTGGACCACAGAAATTAGGCATAGGATAATTCACTGTTGCCAGCTCCGAGAAGTCTCCTACTCAATTACTACGAATAGCTAACAGCAAAAAGGTCTAACATAATTTTTTTTCATATCATATACGGAGTACATAAATACGAATTTTCTTCAATTATAGTATTCTTCTCTTCAGGGGGTAAGTGTAAAACAAAGAAAAAAAATCAATTGAATACCATAGCAAAGTGCCTATAGGAGTGCGGCGCGTTAATATGAATAAAAAAGGAAAAACCAAAAATTGCAACGTCGCCATTAGATCCCTATATTAAAAGAAAATAAAAATAAAATCTTTCTACTCCGGCCGGTATGAATGTAACTTGTGGACTCATTGGGTTGGTGGAATTTCGTCGTTGCCCTTCTGTTTGCCCCTAAGCATGTCAGTGAAACCGCCCCTCATGATCCGCTTCAATCTCGTGTCTTCAGTTGGTGGTGGCAGTGGCAGTGGCGCTGACTTCAATGGCTCCACCGCCTCTGGTGTAGTTGGCAATGGATCCCCGCTTTCTCTTTTTCCTAATAAACCACCTTCACCGAAGAAGCTGCTTACCGATGAAGCAATTCCCAAATGTGCACCCATCACCTTACTTAGAGTATCCAATGTACCACCGGATCTTTCCTTTAATATGTTTTCAAGAGCTTCTTTGTGTGCTGGATCAATAGAATCAAAGTCTTTGATCACGTTCTGAATTGTGGGCAGGAGGACATCTCTCACACTAGAAGCAGAAAGATCTGCGCACCAAATCAGAGAGAGATGCATAAGCACCAAGAAGATGAAATAATAAGATTTGTTTATGAGAAGAAGTACAGAACCTGTAGCATCAAGTGCACGAATTGCTTCACAGAATGCATTTACTCTCTCACGACGACGCATCACATCATTTGATGAAGGGGGTGGTGCAGCTGAAAACTGGAAGATCTTGGATAGCAGATGTATAAAAAGTTAAAGAAAGATTTACTATCAAAGTTTTGGAGAAATAATAAGAACCCACCGACCAAACCTTAACAAACATTTTATCTATCAGTAAGGGAGAACACTAATTCAAGCATTAGAAAAACCAAGAGAGATAAGGATATAATCTCGAAGTGTATCTGATGTATGTGGTACAGCAATCACCAGAGCACGAATTACAGCAATTATAGCTTCATGTGATCCATCCTCAACAAAAGCATCCATTTGAACACGGATTTTGTCAACAATCTGAGAACACAGTTTGGTGATATAATGAGATCAAAGCAGCTTGAATGACAGGATAGCACTGGCATACATAAAAAAGACACATCCATACCGAATCAGTTTTAAAATTTTGCGCTACAGCTCCAAACGCATCAATGCTTGCAAATTTCACATGCAAGTTTTGGTCAGAACCAAGAGTTACAAGAGCAGGCAAAACATGAGATGAGGCAACCTTAACATCAACATATGGGACCTATCCAGTAAAGAATTTATCAAGTCAATACATAAATGCATAATGGACATTGCTTAGCATACACATAAACTCTGGAAGTTCAGTTAAATGAAGCTCTTACAATAACTTTTAAAACATTGGCAGCATCTGTTTTCATTCTAATGTTGGAACTCAGTACCATTTCCCAGAGGATGTTAAAAATCATATGATGATGTTGTTCATACGTGCTGTATACAGAAAATAGCACAAGCCAATCAGCAAAGTAGAAAGATTGGGATAAATCCATTCATGATTTCCAAAAATATTTAAAAAGGAAAAATAAAAAAGACGAACCAAAGGAAGCGAACAGAATTGAAAAACTCATGCTTCGCAATTTGTCTTTCTGGTTCTGAACTCTGCATCAACAAATTTCTCACGTATTCCGTCAATTGTTCCCGCTTGACAGGGGAGCCCAAAACACCTGCCAAGAGAAGAGGTAGGACACAAATTGTAGCAAGTCTCTCGGCTATAGCAGTTTTTGGACTCAAACCTGTGTCATGAAAGAAAACTCAGCTGTCATTTCCAGGAAATTACAGAAGTTAGGGCACACAAGGATCTAATAGTAGTAAACAAATCTCAAAAATAATTACTTCTTATTTTTGATTGGGATTTATTTGGCAGGTATGTCAAATCACCATTATCACCAACTGCTACCAAGAATACAGGAAGCATGATGTGGGAAAGATAAGGTTCCCCAAAGCGATTTGATACCTCTAGTAAGATCTGCAGTACCAAACCCATATTATTAACAACTAAATGCAAAAATGGTCAAATAAAAAACTCAGAGTTCATGCCAATAAGAGATGAGAGTACCCTTGTTATCTGACTTCTCAAATTATCTTCCTTTTGAGGTAATAAAGATGCCAATTCAATGAATACAGAAAAGCAGTCAATATGCATCCACTCAAATGAGGGCCACTCTGTCTTTCCCCTGGATAAATAACATAGTCTTATAAGAAGAAAATACAAGAAATAAATTTACAAATACAATCATGACAGTAGACATTACTCTGCGTAAAGTTCAAGCAGGGAGGTTGAGAAAACTTGTATATTAGTGTCTGAGACTGAAGGGAAAGGACAAGTGTCGAGCGCTTTTTGGTGGACAAGTGGAAGCAACTCTACCAGTAACCGCAGCAGGACGTCAATATTCCAGCGCTCTCTTTCACCTAAAACTCGAAAATGTGATTCAATGGAGCCTTCAACACCTGAAAGAGTGGGGCACCGCTGGGGACAAGACAATATATTAGATCCACGTTATCAGAGAGGTATCTGAATCTTGAGAGAAACTAGTGCATAGATTATACCTGAACTGATCCCAAGACATGAGAGAGCAAAAGTTGTAATATATGGTCCAAATTTTTCCCCCAATTTACCAGAGCTGGAACTAGTTTTTTCATGGTTGTTTCTACGACAACTCCAGATGGATCACAGACCAATTGAAACATCATCTCCTCAACCTAAAACAGAAATGAAGAAAAAGGATTGGACAACTCTATTTTCCTTATCATTCTTTTTATATATTTATTTATTTTTAATTTGACTCATCATATTGTGACCAGGGTGAAATGCTCCATTTCTAGACCACGGAGCTTACATTGTAGGCAATTCTGACAAGTCAGGTTTCTTCTCCATGATTGCCTCGAAGCATATGTAGTGAGGCTGACCTTGAAATATTTGTCCGTATTTGGAAAGAGGGGCAGCAGCAAAGCCAGGTTGTGGGCAGCAGCCTCTCGAACAACTGTTGCAGAATCCTCTATCAGCTGTTGCACAATGGACAAGATAAGGGAATCACGAATCTCTGGGCGAACAAATTCAGCGAGCTCTCCACATGATTGAGCAACCAGCAACCTGCGCTCCTCATACATGTGATTGATCTACAAGCCATAAGATCACCATTAAATATAAGACAATAAAATGGGTATGGTCAGCATGGGATGGTTTCCAGCAGAAGAACAATTTCTCACTTGTTCCCAGCATTGAGGAAGTAGTTCTGTTTCTGTTCTCATCTCTCCAACATTTCTGGCAAGTGTAACACAAGCCTAAACATGACATGAAAAGTTAAGATAGCTCAAATAGTAAGAACATTTGAAACCACAAATACAGAGTTCTAATATTCTTACATCCATTATAATCCGCCTCTGCTGCTCATCTGGACGCTTGATTAAATTGAATAATGTATGAGTCAAGGAATCACGAGTGCTGCTTTCTGGATGGCGCTCAATTGCACACATTATCAAAGGGAGGAGCTCCTACGGAAATACAACATTTTGGCATAAAAGACTGCTGGAAAACTAAAGTAATCTTAATTTCAATGCATGGTTAGCACTAATGAAATGAAATGGGGCAGAAACAGCAACTCACACACCTCCCTATGGTTTATCAAAACGTAAGGTACAATTTTAGGCAATGAATCTGAAAGTATCTGAATAGTCCCAAAACCCTGAAAGTTAAAAGCAACATTAGGGAGGCATGATATATAAATCTTCACAAGGTGAACATAGTATGTTGTGGCTGAATAAGGGAATTCACCATCTTTTCAGGAATGGGTTCAGCCACTAGACTGTCTGGTTTTACAACTGGTGAATTTGTTTCTGTCGGTACCTCACCATTGAAAGCAGTAAAATTTTCAGTTTTTTCAGGAAGACTATTGTCAACTGAAGGCACTGATAGTTCCTCAGGTTTCTTGACAACTTCTGAGGTCTGATCTATCAGAAGTTCAGAATCTTGAGTTCTCAAAGCACTCAATGAGAGACCATTTCTACATTCTGGAATATTGTAATCACGTAATCCTCCAACTTCATCTTTTTCCTCTGCATTTCTCTCCTCATGACTGGCTTTCAAACTCTGAATTTCATTCACCAGCAACTTCATTTCTTCATTGTACCCATCAACAGAAGGTGATTCATATATTTCAGAAGTACTGGCTATTAGATTCCGTTGAGAATGAGCTTCTTCAATTTGCATTTTAAGTGAAGTTATTTCAGCTCTACACTCATTCAGTTCTTTCCTTTTTCCATCCATAGATTGCTTTAAGTTTTGGACCTGAAACACAATATTTTAGTATAAACAATTGTAATGCATGAATGCTGTCATAACAATAACAATAACCTACCAGATTCTCCTTCTCCTTAATATCCTTCTGCAGGGACATGACGCGGGCATCAACCATTTCCTTACTCTTAAACAATGCCTGCTTTTCATGTTTCAGCCTTTCATTTTCTTTTATCAACGATTCATTTTCTCTAATCATAGTTATTTTCTCCTGTAATAGAAGATAGTTACATTGCATGCCAATTTCAAATTGAAAAGTAGACATTCCAAATTTTTAAGTTTACAACATGACTAAGATGGATATGTTTAATAATCCAAGAGTCAACAGCTAGTCAGTTGAAATAGTGGTTCAGAAAGTACCTCAGCAGCTTCTGTGGAGGAAGACAGGTACTGGTAGTAGTAATGGCGCAAAGCATCTGGGGCACATGCAGATGAGTTTGGCCAAACGTCTAAGCTCTGGTCAGTCACCTGCCATGTCTTAAAGTTAAAATATATGCATGTCTTTCTGAGTTTTTACTTTCTTTCACTCTCTTATTCATTAATCTTTGTTTTCTTTGTCATGTATGCTAGTAAAATTGCAAGATCAAAAACCACATCTAACATCACTGACTTATGCCTGAAATCAATATGAAGATACAAGTTTGACAAAAAAAGGAAAGATCTCAATCTTCAAAGAATACCTATAGCATTGAAAAGGTTAAGGGGTGCAGGGCATGGGGACACAGATGTATGCAATGGAAAATTTTAGTATAATCTAAATACTCATTGACAGAAAAGAATTCCTCGTTAAGGTTCAATTTATGAACACTTAGAAATAAGAAAGCCACTCTTGTTTAAGATTAAATACCTCTTCATAGAATGTCATGGCAGTCAAACGGTATCCTGCTATCAACAGATACTCCTTTACAGCACAGTTTAGATATTTACGCTCATTATCCTTCAAAGGACCCAAATCAGAGAAAGAAGCGTCCCTTTTCTGCTGCTGAAAATCATTTTCAAGTTTTTCAGAAACATGTACCTTTGACTCTGCAAAACGACATCGACAGGAAAAATGACAAACAGAAGAAGCATATTCAAGTATTAAATATGTGACTTTAAAGATTTAAAATACAAATCAAGTTGTATACTACTAGATAATCCAAGTCAATCAGGGAGCCAGACAGTTAAGGTATTACGTATTAGAAACTCTAACCATAACAGACAATTTTGGATGTCATACATTTCAGTAATGATAAGAATCTAACAACAAAAATAGAAAAAAAATTTCTGAATAACATAAAAGGCCAATAGTACACCTTATAATCCATTACTTAACTACTCCGTATTTTAATCTTTTAAACAATTATAAACAAATGATAGTACATGTTTCAATAAAACAATTTTATCTAAAATGTTTAATAAAATATATGACTAGCAAAAGCATAATCCAAGTGATTTCTGAAGATGAAGCTGTGTCGAAACAAAGAAATGCAGAATAGATACAATGATTACCATTTTTTTGGTCAAGGACACTATGAGCTCTCATATGCAAATCATCCTTGAGTTTCACAATGTCTTCTTGAGCTAAACGAAGATCATACTCCGCAAGTGCCAATTTTTCTTCTAGTGATTCTCGGTCTTCCAGAAGTGTCTGGGGGTCAGTAACTGTTCTCACAAGAAGAAGAGAAAAAAAAAAAAAAAAAAAAAAAAAAAGGTACTTATTTGCAGAAGCTGACAAATACATTAGATTATACACAAGAAAAGATATGCTTAACTTTAAAGAATCAGAATTTTATTACTCTCTTTTGAATCCTACTTCTGATTACCAATGGAGAAGTTCAACTACAAAGTTAGAGCAATTGGTCTCAATCATATGCTTCAATAGCCTTGAGAATAATTCAATTATTTCAGTCAGCATCATGACTTGGTGAATTGACACCATTCAATAGTAGGAAATTTAGAACAAAAACCTTAGTCCAAATTATAAATTCTAAAGATTGATCATAGCCTCATAGGGAATTTTGAAGAAACCTCCTTCAATTGAAAAACAAAACTTAGTTTCAGTGCTGAAGCAAGTTCCACTGTAGAGGCCTATACAACTAAACAGAACTTAAAACGGATCACGAGTGTTCTACAACAAAGTTCAGAATAAAGAAGCTCTAAATAACACGAATGCTAAGAGACGTATCAACCTGAGTTGATTTTTCTTTGAACCCAAATTAAAAAGCAGGAAAGTTCAAACACTCAACAATTAGCATAATGATCCGCAGATGCAGGATTGTACGAAATTTTGAGCAATTAAGAAAAAAAATCGATTATTACAGCTAAAAGAGGCATGTAAAGAAGGAAAAATAAAAGACGAAAAGCGAGCTAGCAAGCTAGAGTCACTAGAGTGAGTGAGTGAGAGAGACTCAGAACCTCGAAGCGAGTTGAAACGAGCGATCTGATCAGGAGGAAACTGAATTGGATCGGCGAAGAATTCCTTGAGGCGAATGGCCTGGTCGTCGCGGCCATCATCTAGAAGCTCGTGGAGAAGCTCGAATGCCGTTAAAAGGTAGTTCTCTTCCAACAGGAAATTCACGACGCAATTGCACAGGGACGATCTCTCGACGTCCATTTGATCGCCGGCGATGTAGTGGCGAGCGAACAAACACCCGTGTGTGTGTGTGCTCAAATGTATTCACTTGCACCGATCGCATTCGCTCAGATCGTCGGTGAAGGAAATTTTCTAACAGAAACAGATATCGTTCCGAGAAATGGAGACACAGTCCGTGAAGACAGAATAGAAAAAATGATTCAGTGTTTCGCAAGGGAGTTAGAGTTCGTGGTCCGATATGTTGATCTCTAATACCAACCGTGGATCTCATGATCAGGGATCTGCATCGAAGTTTGTTCGTTTTGGCAACGGGGCGCGTGCTATCACTTGAGATTTGCTGCCAAGTCAGTGATCAACAGTCAACTCTTTTTGCAGAAAGGTCGAGAATGGGAAATAAATAAGCGAAAAATTGTTATACTTTTGTAATTAAAATGTTACGGAGTATTTTTTTTTTTAAATAAAAGACTAATTCATTAATCATAAGCAGAAAAATTTATCGATCGTTAGAATAGTATTATATTTTTTAGCAATGTTACAGAAAACTTGGATCGCAGACTGCTTTACAAATTTGAAACCGAAGTTGTTGGATGAACTCGGCGCTTCTTCACAGATCTGGTCAAACATAGACAAGCTGGTGTGACCATTTTATCATTCCACGCTTATGAAGAGAACTCGCCAAAGAAATGAGAGAAAAAACTCGTCAAAGAAACGAGAGGGAAACACTCGCTAGAGAGACGATAGGAAGAAACAAACTATTCAAAGGAACAAAGAGATAACGTAGAACCAAAAGAAAGCAAAATAAATAAATAAATAAATAAATAATGTAAAAAACCTGTCAGATCTAGAGAGTCCCTGAAACCTTCTTTGAAAACGATCTGAGATCTAACACTTGTTCCTAAAACAGTCGGAGGATGGAGTCTACTAATGGCACCACCGGCCCAACGCTTCATCAGTCCGTCGACCAGCAGCACCAACTTCCATCAGTGCGTTGACCAGCAGCACCAAGTCGTAAGGGCTTTACTTCCATCAGTGCGTCGACCAGCAGCACCAAGTCGTAGGGGCTTTACTTCTTGGAAGAAGACAAAAATAGGAGAGAAAGCAAAGTTAGAGAGAATACTTTTTTCTTTTTTTTTTTTATTTGAATAATAATGTCATTTTTCTTTTTAAATTTTTTTAACAATAAAATCTTTTTTATTTATTAACTATATTGAAGTAATTTTTTTATTTACAAAAAGTCCACAACCATTATATGAAGGTGCACGCTAGGTAAAGGTGTGCATCAGATGGGTTCAGACGGTTCGAATGTATGAACCATCCATCTGTTTGATTTTTTATTTTTATTTTTTATATCCAATCCATCATTTAATTAGTTAAAATCGTCAAATATTTATAATTTTGGATTCGGACAGTTATAATCAGATATCAATTTTTGTTTGGATTTTAAAAAAATACAAAATACAAAATATATTACTTTTCCGTTCAAGTGTTACAACTTACAAATTTACAAAGGAACAAATAAATTTTTTTAAACATTATTTCCATTGTGTAAAACTCAAATTTACAACACCGTTAGTTTGCAAAAGTTTTCAAAAAGATAACAAATCTATTCACCCCATCCTCTAGGGCAACAAATATGGTGGGAAATCGCTAAGCATCTTGGTCCACTAGTTTGCCAAGATTTGTAGCCCCAAAAACAGTATAAAGGGAGGAGGGAAAGCAGATTTGGCAAGACAGAATGGGCTCTTACCTTGAAGAAAACCACTAATATCACAGACTGAAGCCAAAATAAACTTTGTGGCAAGAGCACTGGGAGTAACATGTAACAAAATACATTCTAATTCTTGTTAGTGTGACTATTTTTTTTTTGTCAAACCATGAGGTGTCTTGAACAGACCCTAACAATAGGAGGCTCCTTTAAACTCATATCATACTCAGTCTAATTCCCATTCACACTGGGCGAATCTAATTAAGGGGCAAAATGTTGGCCAGATTGGTTTTTTCATACGAGAGAGGTACCTTTAAGCTCATACCATACTCAGATTAATTTTCATTCGCACCAGATCGGTTCAATTAAGGGGCAAAGTGCTACCCAGATTGAGTTTGACTATTTGAGTCCTTGTTGAATGAAATTCTTTAACATAATGTTCTCTCCAACTTTGCAGGGTTTGTTCAATTAGACAAGCATGTACAAGAACTGAGATAATATATATAGCAGAGAACAAAAATATTAAGAGGCTGAAGAGGAGGATCAATACAAGAAAAGCAATTGAAAGTCCATACTTAAATACCTTCTTGCCTTCTTTCATGTACTAATCACTTCCAGTAAGCATAACAAGAGCACACACATCCACACTAATGACTATAAATCCCCAACATTCTTTGAAGTTTACAAGAACTTCATACTGAATACAAAATTCAGAAGCCAGGTTACAACATTTCCATAGTAACTTGAAAGTTCCACATTTCCAAGATATATAAAACGAATGACCTTTAACACTGTTCGGCTTTTCCTTGCCGGAAGTAGGCAGGGAATGGGCAGAGAAAGAACAAATAAATAAACAAATATAGAAAGTGGGGAAATAAAAGAAAACAACAGACCAAGACTGCAAACTTGAAAAAGAAGAAAAACATACCAAAATTTTGCAATTCTATAAACAGTATTTCAAGATTGTTGTAGAAGGGATGAGACCTGGGCTGTCACATCATTCGGGGTTTGCTGCATTGAGGACTCAGATAACTGTACTGTTGCCCCCTTTGTAATGGTTTCGCACTGAGATATAAATGATGGAACTGGAGGCTGAGTTTTATATATCTGACTGTATGAAAGATCATCGTCAAATCCATTACAAACAGTATCAATTGATGTTGTAGCAACAGGCTTTGGCTCGAGAGGCCCAACAAACGATTGCTGACACTTGGAAGAAGGCACACTAGCTGGAGCAGCTGAAACGGGGAGATCACTCTGCATATTTGCTGCTGGCTCAGGTACATGTTTAACTGGTGGAGGGATCACAGCTCCTTGCAGATGCAAGGGGGGCAGAATCGAAGCAATATCTATAGCATCATTCTGCATTGGCATATTTAGAGATTGATTTGGAACCACGGGTACCAAATAAATTGGGTATGGTTGATTTACATGATACGGGCTTTGCTGCTGCTGTGGTGGTAGCATAGGAACATGGTACAGTGGATAACAAGATGATAATTGTGATGTGGTTGTCGGATATTGAGGTACATAGTAAGGACCTCCATGGACATATTGCATTCCGGGTTTGTACAGCTTCCCATCAGCCTGTTGCGGGAATTCATAACCTGAAACCTGAACCATTTTCTGGGGCTGAATCATAGTTGATGGGTTAGCCATAGCCATAGGACTTTCTGGTTCAACAGTACAGCAGCTTGGGGCCATTCCAGAAACTTGGGCATATGATTCTTGGCAGATTGCAGGTTTGGGTTGAGATGCAACACTTCCAACACTGTTATCACTATACAGTTCGATGAATATACCACTTCAGTTGCAGCCATTACAAATTAAGAATACACAGAGTAAAAACTAAAGAATCCAGATGAAAACAGAAGATTGAGGCATGAAAGGCCTCTTCCTTAACTCTTTCAGGCAAATAATTTATACATAACTTCCAATTTCAATCAGATTCACCTCCCGCATTTAACACACAAAGAATTACAGGCAATCTAGTGAAGTAAAGTACGCACCTTTCAATTGAAGCTGAAGAGGGCACTCTAACCTTCTTATCCTGCAAATTGACAGTCCCTTCCTCGCCGTGAACCCCAAACGCCGGCAAACTCGACATGGAAATAAAGGAACTCGTAGACCCAAACGAAGAACTTGTCTCCAAGACCAGGGACTCGTGTCCAGAACCTCCATAATCCAACCCATGTTTAGCATCTCCAACTCCACCTCCACCGTTACTCAAACTCTGCGCCAGGCCTTCGCCGGAAACCGAATCAAAGCCACCAGCAATATCAAACCCTATCAACGCACGAGGTAGGTTCGAATCAGTCGACTGAACTCTCCGCTCAATCCTAGTATTGCTCAACGCATCGGAGAACCACGATTCCGCTTTCGAGTCGAGGAGCGATTCGGGCTTGACGGGGAAGAGGAACAATCGGATGCGGGAAGGATTAGGAGAGGTAGATGAGGCGCTGCGATCGTGCTCTTCGAGCATGTTCTGGAGGTCCTCATCGGTAGTAACGGAGATGAGCGAGTCGAGGCCCTCGTCGGGGAGCTGGTACTTGAGGTAGAAGGGGCGATTGTTATACAGAGAGCGGGAAAGATGGGCCGTAAGGGAAGCAAGTGAAAAGGCGGTCGTGAGGCGGTCCACGGCGATTATACGAGTTTCGCCGCCGGCATAGAAGAAGGTATTGGTTTGGGGGCGGGGAACTATATGCCCGCCGTAGCTGCACATAAGACGGAGCTTGGTGGTGAAAGCAGGAGGCGGAGGGAACGGCGGTGCATCAACAAGGGAGTGTGTCGCGGCGGAGGGAGGCGGAAATGGCGGCTCCATTAGCCGAATACGGTGGCGGAAAATCTTGGATTTGAGGGGAAAGGGGTTTTATAAAGATTCTGGTAATGTTTTAGCTATCGTATACTTATCTAACAATTATAACGTTACATCGCGGTGACACAACTAGTTTTGTTAGCCAATAGAAAATAATGGGAAAATTGCAGTTTTACACTTTTACCATGAATTATTACACTATACCAATTTTACTCTTTAATTATGTTGAAAGTCCAAATTATTAAAATACAAATTAATCATTTTGTAAAAAATTTTAAAAAAAATTTCATGAGTCTTCATATACATGTTACTCTTATACATAATCTTCGAGTAATATTGTTTTGATTGAGGAGAAGTCTGAAGTAAAAATGAAAAGTATGAGATTACTTAGGAGAAGGTAAACCAGTTGGTCGCCTCTTCCAAACGCAATCGGCGACTGTCTGGTTACCGGTGACTATTACCGAAAAGTGTATGAAAAGTCGTCGAAATCCTAGGTAACCTGCTAATTGATTTTTGGACTTAAATATTTAAAATAACATGTTTATGAATTTAATTGTAATTTTTAAAAAAGTTAAGTACCTAATTAATTTTTTAAATAAAATTAAGTAGCTTATTTGATCATTTTTTTCATATTATTTTCTTCACCCGCATGGGTAGCTCAACTGGTGAGGTGAAACTTTGAAAGAATGACCAGCATAGTGTTGGGAGCAAGTAGCTCAACTGGTCTCACAGGTGAAACTTTGGAAGAATGACCAGCATAGTGTGGGAGCAACCTCTCAAAGTGAAGGGGTAGTAAGCACAAAGTGGGGTTGGGGTTTAACTTTTTGGAAGAATATTATTTTCTTCAAACAACTTTGTTGAAAAAGTTTGATTTAGTTAGTTTGGATGGCAAATTATACCGTGTACCATTGTGCGCTCTGACCCAAAACGACGTCGTTATGTACCTTTTCGCGTGTCTGTTAACTTCTTAAAATAAAATTAAAAAAAATCATGTTTCGAATGTACAGAATTCTATAATAAAATACACATATTTTTATACCTGAAAACATAGAATTTTATAAATGAATACACATAATTTTTTTTGAAAGGATAATATACATAATAACATAATACATAATATACATAAAATTTTAACATAATACACATAAACTCTAACTTTTTAAGAAAAAAATCTATATTTGGAATGTACAAAATTTTATACCTGAAATTTTCATGTTCCGAATGCCTAAATATAAATATGATTTCTTTACTAATGAAAACCAAAAAAAAAAAAAAAAAAAAAATCAAAATTAAAGTTTGAGAGGATTGTCATGTGATGTTATTAGCAAAAACTTTTGTGGTTTAATTCGTGACACGAATAGGATCTTTAATTAATGCGATCAATGATCTAACTTATTAATCGAAAATTCGACTTGTCTCACGAATTTTGGTCTCACACAAGTGTTATGCGATGTTATTATTGTAAATTACAAATTTGTATTGTAAAACTTCTCACTAAAATTATATGTTTTTGTTTGAGTAATAATAGGGCACGATTTTTGGCAGAAGAATCATCAAACAGCTCAAAGATTACCAGACTCATAACAAACAAAACAATGTAAATTACATCAAACAGAGCTGGAAATCATCTCAATCAGACTATATTAATACAAGGGATTTTCTGGGTTTCTTTTTGGGAGGAAACAAACGAGATCTCAGAGACTCCAATGTAATACCCATCCCCAAACCCTGCCCAAACCCGAACCCGACTCCGACGCCACACCCAATTCCCACACCAAACGCCACTCGGAGGTGATTCCACGGCGAGCCTCCCAGACCCACACCTCCGACCAGTCCCAGTCCCACTCCGACGCCGCACCCAATGCCAGCGCCGCCGCCGGGTCCCAGCACAGCGCTCTCCAGTTTGGAGCAGCTTTCTTGGAAGAACTCGGGGACCGACGATTGCTTTTGCCTTTTGTTGTTGGCTCCCTTGAGATTCCAGAACTGATTTGTGTCTGTCCTGTGGAGGGCATTGAAGTGAAGTGCTTTCCCCGTCATTTCTCTGTTCATCGCTGAGAAAGGATAAGGCGTTGACCCCTCGGTGTCGTCGGCGGAGAGAACCGGAGGTGAAAGGCCCATGGCTGTTTATATAAAGTTCGATGCAATTGTTCCTTTTAGGTCCATAGGCCCATAGTTGTTTAAAGGCCCCACAAGCTCTTTCTAGTTTCTAGGATTAAGGATACAATAATTATTGCGTGGACCACGGTACAAAAATGATGTCGTTTTGTGTAAAAAATAATTCATGCGACTTACTACAACATGCATTATTATAAATCATACTCTGTAATATACATTATTCTAAAGTATAATGTATACTCTCTCCGTTCAATTTTATGTGTTTGATTCAGTTAACGAGACTTGACTGAAGTTATTTTTAGTTTAATTTTTCATAATATTTAGTTTAGTATTAGTATACAAAATTTTTATATTTAGAAACTACCCTAAAAGTACTATTAAACACAAAAAAAAAAAAAATCAAATTTAAAAATAAATAAATAATACTCTGTAGTAAATAAAATAAACAAAAGAAGAAAGAGTTGATTTGACTAATGAATAGTAAGTATGACAAATAAAATTGGACAAAGGAAATATTATTTTAACTCATAAAATACATTATCTTAACCTAAAAGTTTCATTATTCTCATAAAGTACATTATTCTAACTCATAAAATTTAACGACTTCACGATGAAAAGGCGAGCAAAGGAGGAAGAAGCGCAGCGCAAGGTTCACGATGATCGCATGGGGAATTTGGAAGTGGAGGAACGAGTTTGTTTTCAATGGCAAAGCGCTCGATATTAATGCAAAAATGGATTGGCTGAGCAGACAGTTTCGGGACGTTGAGGCAGCGCTGAACCGGGAGGCTGGAGTGGAGAAGAGAAGAGAACAAGACGCAAGAAGAAGCCACCCATGGACTCCACCTCCAAATGGTTGGCTCAAGATCAACACGGATGGATGCTCGTGCAGAAACACCAGAAACGCAGCTTGCGGGGGGGTGATTAGGGACGAGAATGCCAGATTCTGGGAAGCCTTCTCCCACCGCATCGGCACCTGCGAGCCTATAGAGGCTGAGATGTGGGGGATCTACTTGGGCATCAAAAGGGCATGGGAGCGAGGCTACCAGAGGGTCAAGTTTGAATCCGACAGTGCAACCGCTATCAAGCTGCTGGAAAATGATGGTCATTATGAGGGACCAGACAATAACTTGGTGACACTTTGCAGAGCTGCAAAGGAGTGGAACTGAGAAATTGAGTTCAAACATATCCCGAGGGAGCAAAACAAGGTTGCCGACTCCATTGCTAAACAAGCCATGGAAGATGATGAGGTGACGAAGTACTATGAGAATGTCACTAGCTTCATGGAAAAATTGGTGCGAGAGGATGAACTCGGCCTCTTGGGTCACAGCAATATTGTGAGAATCAACTAGTGATTCTTGGATATCCTCCTCCATTTCCCCTAAAAAATTTAACGACTTCATTTTGAACCGTGGTCCACACTCCATACAACCGCAAATTATACTGTGGACTCGTGTCCACAATGCGGACTCATGTCCACAATGCATCGTGGACACGAGTCCAAAACGACGTCGTTTTAAGGGAAAACGCGGCATTCCAGTTTAAAAAAAAAAAATTGATTTTCTCTCGCTGTTAACGACGTTATTCGTTTGTGGCATTATGAATGTACAGTTATGGAATTATGAATGTACAGTTATGGAATTATGAATGTAAGTTATGGAATTATGAACACAGAGCTCTGACATTATGAACATATAGTGATAAAATTATGAACATAGAGCTCTAAAATTGTGAACATAGAGTTTCAAAAATTATGAATTTACAGTTATTGAATTATGAATGTACAGTTATGGAATTATGAATGTACAGTTATGCAATTATGAATATACAGTTATGCAATTATGAACATAGAGCTCTGACATTATGAATTTACAATTATGAACATATAGTGATAAAATTATGAACATATACTCCTATAATAAAGTAGTCTGAAATTAAAAAATAAAAAATAAAAAGTGGAAGAGAACAATGCCACTAACGGTATTATTACCGTGTCCAGCATGCATGCTGGACATGGATCCATAGCATAACGATTGCCGCACATTGCCGCACAACTATGTGGACAGATAATTTGCCATCTAGGATAGCAATAGACTTTATTGTTTCCCTGACAATTTAATTGAGAAAATTTTATCAAAATCTAATCAAAGAAAAAAAAAAGTACAATTGTTAATCTTCATGACCTAATCTTTATGATTGATTCAAGTTCAATTTTTAAGATTGATTAAAATAAATGTTACTATACAATCTTCAACATTGACACTAGAGTAAACATTTTGTTATTCTGTATAATAATCTCATGATTCTATTAGAGCTTGCGTTGGTTGAATTTTGGCTCTATATACTTATGTCAAATATTTCTATGCATGTTCATTTATTATTTGTGCAGCACAAATTTTATTGTCTTCGTATAAGACACTTGGATAAAACATAGCATATATACATATATATAGAATTTTAATATAACTACAAGACATGAAGATGATCATTTTTTTTTTTTTTTTGAAATAATGTACTATCATAATATAATACCTCTAATATATAATATAATAAGAGTTACTAAAACTAAAATTAACTCGTATCATTGTCCTTGCTTGTTTTGATCTTTATTTATTATTCTCTCAATCAAATTCTAGTATCCAAAAGAAAGTGCAAGGGGCAACTCAAAATCAAGTTGATCAGGTAGATGACTTAATAATTACAAGGTGCTAATTAGAGCATCCTCAATAGTGAGATTTTTGGTATGATTTTTAAGGTGCCAAGTAGGAGAAAGGATGAGGAAAGAGAAGAAGAAAAAAAGAAAAAACGAAACAGTGTTCAAATGCAGAAAAAAATAAATAATACAAGTACTGAGCGTGGCTGGGCGCCATTGTGTGCAAAACGCGCATTGCTACGCGTTCATTCTCTATTTTTCTGTGTACGGAACTCACAAAAAACTCACACTTTGCAGGAGAAACTCTAATTTTCTCTCTCCTCACCTTATCTAATCCACATCACCTATTTGATCTATTCTCAAAAACTGTGCAAAATGCACTAACCGGGATGGCATTACAAAGCTTCTTTGTTTGACTCATCAATTACTCAATTATGGACAATTTAAACTAATTTACCTCGTAAGTCTCGACTATGGTCACAAGTCAAGCTTCATCCATAGCGTACTTTCGTGTAGTAGTTGTAAACTTTTTTGTAAATCTTTTTTTTTTTTTTTTAAAGTGCAAAAAGGTACAATAATGTTGGTGCAACAGATCAGCAAATGAGAACCATCTTGATCATAAGCGTTAATTTGTTTCAACTTAACAGTTCCTTCACACTTATGGATTACCACCATGAAAGATCCGTTCTCTAGCAATTGATCCCTGCAATTTTCCAGCAAAATAAGATACTATTATCCATATTAATCTCATTTCATTATCAAATGCCAACTAGTAGGAAAATTTATCACATAACCACATCTTCTTGCACTTTCACCAAGTTGAAGGAGATAGTGTCAGTGACTGTGTTTCGTGACGTGTTAAGACCCAAGGATTGAATGGGCCAACTGGTTAATTTGCCAAATGGGTAAAGGGGACGTCAATAACGTTAAGAGTGTTTTGCTTTAGACGCTTAGGTCTAGCCGAGTCCGGCATGCCGACCCGGTTAAGTTTGGAGAGCCTCTTGGACTTGACTGTGAAGGGGACCTATGCGATTCTAAGAGCACAACTGGTCGGGAGCTCTTGACGTTCCCTGATGAGCCCATGACAGGGCGAAACCAGTTTAGCGCGTATGAGGGTAAAGCTAGTCCGCGGGATATGAGCCCGGGACGCCGCACGGGAGTTGTGTGCTGTGCCGGACTCTATACACGTGACAATAGTGATACTAAGCACAGAGACAACATGAACACTAATTAGGCTTTATGGGAATATACCTGTTTTTGCCAATCAGTGAAACAAGTTATGACAGAAAGCAGAAGGGATTGCACTGTAGCCCCTGAATTTAGTCCAATCCAAAGGCCCTTCCCATTTAAGTGAAGAACAAAGCCAAGTAGTATGGCCACTGGCATTCCAACCAAATAGAATGCTCCTAGGTTGACATATGCTCCCAAATGTTGCCACCCGCTTCCTCGTGCAACTCCTGGATTATGCAGAATACAAATTTTCTGGGCATTAGACAATAACCTCGTACTCTATGAACAGATACTACATTGTAATAGAGTCAATAACATTAAAAAAAAAAAAAAAAAAAAAAAAAAAAAGATAATAAGCTCCTGCTCTTGAAATGAAAAGGAGAGTTATGAGTACACGAACCAGATAGAACGGCCTGGATGCAGTCCATTGTGAGTAAGAGGCAAACGAAAGGAACCATTTCGCGAATGTAATCCACAACTGCCTTCTCGTTACTGAATGCATAACCGAGGACACGGGAGGACCCGAGTAGAGCTGCATTTGCTATTACTGCCTCTGCAATAGCAAGCAAAAGTGCAGCCCAGACAGCAGCCCGAGCCGCTTCTGCATTTCCTGCGCCTAGTTGATTCGAAACTCGAGTGCTGCAAACAACAATTCTCAATCTCAACATTGTTTCATTCGCAAAACACGTGTCTAGCAGAGTATCAGAGCAGACCTTGCACCAGCGCCAATGGAGAACGGCACAAAGTAATGCATCGAAGCAATCAATAGGCTGTTTCAGAAACAAACAAATCTTTAGTACCAAGAGCAAAAAAATCATCTGGATTAGGAGCTGAGCCTAGGACTTTCACATACCATACTGAGAGCACTGAAGTCTCGAGTTGAGGATTACGCAAGAGACCGGAGAGCAATACAATTATTTCAGATGTCCACCATTCAAGACTATTAGATGCAAAAAAACACGAAATTAAGCTAGAGTTCTATTATGTTTAATAAAAGAAGGGGCGATTGAACAAACTATACCAAACCATGCTAGCAGAAGGGATGGCCAAGCGGAAGAACTCCCCAACTCCAGAAAAAACATCTTTTGATGAGAAACAGATGAGGGTCTTCTTGCAGGAAGAAGAATAACGAACATAAACCCCAAGTAGGATCACATTAACCCAATATGATAAACCAATTGCTAATGCTGCTCCACCACTCCCCATGTTTATCTTAAACACTAATGCCCAGCAAATTAGAACATGAAAACATAAAGACGCTATTGAGCTTAACAGCATCGGAAGGATCAAGCTCTGGGTTTGCAGGTAACGGACTTGAGCTTGAAGAATAGCATATGGAACCAAGGTCACAATCAGCCATGTAGAATATCTCCCTGCTTCTGTCGAAATCAGTGGGTCTTGGCCTATAAAGATTAGAAGTTTATCCATGAAAATCCATAGAATAGATATCGGAATACACACTGCAATGAGAGATATTATGGCTGCATAAGTGTATACTCCTAGCTTCTGGTACTGTTCAGCTCCATAAGCTTGGCCACACAAAGTCTCCAGTGCACTAGCCATTCCAAACTGGTCATCAAGTTCAATAACCAATTAGCCACAGTATTTTATGTAAGATTTTCCCTAATATATTGTATATTACATATTAGGGCCTTAATTAAGTGGTGCACGTTGACTAGACTTATTAAGGGGCAATACTTATGCTGTGCAACGGTGTGCACCATGTTGCAAAACGACGTCGTTTTGACTAAAAACGCGCGTCCCATTTAAAAAAAAAAATCAGTTTTGATTCCCCTCAACAGCATTATGTTGTTCATTCATTGTGGATATTTAGTTCATTCATTGTGGATATTTAGTTAATTCATTCTGGATATTTAGTTCATTCATTCTGGATATTTAGTTCATTCATTCTGGATTTTTAGTTATTCATTCACTGTGGATATTTAGTTCATTCATTGTGGATATATAATTCAAATTATGCACACAAAAATGCTATTGCTGGGAATCGAACCTGAATTTTTTTTTTTTTTAAGTGGGACACGTTTTTAGTTAAAACGATGTCATTTTTGGAACCGTGTGCACAACATAATTTGCGTATTAAGGGGTCTGGTCGGACTAAATAACTAGAAGCTGTTATTCAACCAGACTCTGTGCCTAATATAAACTTGGATGAATGGGCTTCAAGATATTCATTATATAGCATATACAGATACAGTACTCATACTGCTCAGTAGACACCAATACACTATTTAGGATTATGAATCAAGTATGAGACAAATATGGCTGACGGTCTATCGTTCAAGAGACAACACAACTAGAACATTAGTTAGATTATTTATATCTAACATTTTAATTTCCAAACTGGACCGATTAGAGAAGGGCAACTTACAAGAACGCTGAAGCCGGTGACATTGGTGATGGAAGTGGCGATGGCGGCGCCGGAGAGGGATAGCTCACTGAGATGCCCCACCATCATCATGGCCACAACCCTCAACAAGTGCTGGGAAACGGTGACCACCACCATGGGTATGGCTATGAAGCTCACCTTCTTGAACTCCGCCACAAACGCTCTCCTCTCCACCTTTTTTTGCAATAGTAGAGCTTCCTCCATCTTCACCCTATCAGTCTATCACCTTTTCGCCTCACTAATTTCTTGAACAGAATTTGAAGCTTCTTCGCACCGAACCATGGGTTTTAAAGAATCTGTGTTCTTCTGGACTTAAAATGTATTTTAATCGAGACAGCTGCGGATTTAATTTTAAATTCCTGAAATGGATATATGATTGATATCGCATTGCATGTGCTGTCGTTATTAATGGAATGTTGAATGCGTTATATATATTTTGGGAAAAATGCAATTTTAGTCCTTCAGTCACTTTTTATCATTGTAATATATATTCCTAACTCTTCAAAACAGCTACAGTTTTAATCTTTAATGTAATCAAATTATTAAAATTTTAATTAGTATATAGATATTTTAATACTTTTAATGTTTCTTCTTTAATTGTAATCTTGTTTAATTTTGTATTTCATTTGTAAAATAAAGATATAATTTTAACAAGGTCATGTAAGAAAAAATAAGGACCCGATGTACCACAATTGAAAAGAAAAAATTTAGTGAAAAATGTTATAAAATCTCTATTTTGCATATAAAATACCAAAACTGACAATGTTATAATGAATAAAGATAATAAAAATTTAAAATATCCATGTACTAATTTGGTTAAAAATATAAATTTTTAAAGAGAAGGGGTATATATTGATACAGTAAAAAGTTAGCGACTAAAATCGCTAGCAATGAACAATTGAGGGATTAAAATTACATTTTTGTCTATATTTTTTAGATTATATATGTGCGTAGTGTGTGTGCGCGCTATCATTTCACTTGAAAGATATAGTTGTTTTTAACCAAAATATAATACACTTTATGAATCTCATGACATAGTCAGGGTTGTAAAAATCCCGCCTAGGCACCGAGTAATCGGCGCCTAGGCGCTAGGCGCCCATAGGCCTTGGCGATTTCCGCCCTAGGCTCCCGCATAGGAGACCGGCCGCCTAGGCGCCCGCCTAGCGCCTAATTTAGCCGCCTAGCGCCTAATTCGTCCGATTACGCCGAGTTAACTCGTCAATTTCTGTCGAGTTAACCCGACCGACTCGACCTTGCTAATTTTTTCCATTTATATGACATATACATATAATATGACATATATACACTCGTAGACTAGTTTGATACTTTCAATCTTTGGATGATTGAAGTATTTGGGTATTTCATTTGAGTTTTTTTTTTTTTTTTTTTTAATATTCTTTTGATGTTATGACTTATGAATTGTCATTATGTCATTTATTTGGATGTGTTATTTTATTGAAAGTTGAAAACAACCTCATTAAAATTGTCAAATTGCAAGTCTGCTACTGTTTTTTTCGCGACCGCCTAGCGCCGCCTAGATTCCGCCTAAGCGCCGACTAGACCGCTTAGGCGCTAGGCGCTGCCTGGGCGCCCGACTAGCTCCTAACGCCTACTGCAACCATGGACATAGTATTATATTTTTGTTAAAAGTATTATATATCTAAATACGGACACATCGTTGGACATATCGAATAATAAGATGGGTTTATGCTAGGTATTGCGAGATCATGACGACGTTTTTTTGGAAACAAAAAATGTGAGATTGACCGAGACCTTCACCGTTAATGAAGCCGAGGCCATCAGTGTAAGAGAAGCTCTAAGCTGGAGGTCTGGGTAATGTTGATATGGAGATGGACTCACAAACTGCTTTGTATTCTCTTTCATCTTATACTTTTGGACTTCTAGTTGATGATGTTAAAGAATTGGCATTCATGATTGATGATGTTTAAATCCGTTTTGTTAGACGATCTGCGAATTGTACCGCTCATACTATTGCTAGGGAGGCCTATTTTGAGTCAGGTCATGAGAAATGATTTGATATCCCTCCCTTTTCCCTTCCGTGATTTAATGCATTAATTCTTTACCTTCAAAAAGTATTATATCTCTTATGCGAAACTAATTGAGGCACATCGACAATTTATCTTCTCTATCACTTTTTTTTAGTCACGATGGATGAGGTTATGTACTTAAATGTGAATTTGAAGAATCCAAAAGTAACATAAAAATCAATGCAAAAATATCATAGAACATAGAGGAACAGAAGCATATATAGAATAGACCTTTAATTATTGGTTACCATTCACTAATATCAATACAAATTTTCAAATGTATGTGGAGATAGTTGTAATTCAATTACAACATAATTCTTTGACCACCTGAATTACCGTATTTGGTTGGAGGGAATTGTAATTTCCTCATTTTGTTGAATTACAATTCATACCCTCCTCGTATGAATTGTAATTCAAAGGGAAAATGGGAGAGAAAAAGGAATAAATTTTTTTTTTTATTCTTAATTATTATTACGTATTAGTAATAGTATTATTATTATTATACAAAGATATTTTAGTCTTTATATCACTTCTTCATCCTCATTTCTAATATTTTCATTCCTCCCTACTAAATAATGTAATTTGAATTCTTACTTTATTATTCTCACATTATTCTTTTTCTACCGAATTACAATTCATTTTCTCCTTTAATTCATTCCTTCCAACTAAACGGTCCATACAAATATTTTAAAACAACGAAATTCATGTTAATATAATGGCGGTGCACTTCACAAACAACACACTTTTCAGTGGTGGTGTTTAATATAATAACACGATAATAATTTTCATTATGCTTAGTGCGATCTGATCTGGATATAAAATTTCATGTCACAGCTAACATAATTAGCACTTTTTCTTAAAGGTATATCTAGAAAGATAGAATCCACTAGACATGCATTATTGTGAAGGCATTGACATTTGACAATTTTAAGAAGGGAAGTATTAAGTTGACAAATTTAGGAAGTGCCGTAAGTATGGACAAGATTGTAAAAACATACTGTCACCAGCCCCGCTTTTAATTACGAGCAATGTTATAAATCCATGTATTTTTTTGTACAAATTTCTTCTCCATATCATCATGTGATTGGTAGTTATATATATATATATATATATATATATATATATATATATATATATAACTACCAATATATATATATATATATATATAGGTCCATACTAAGAGAACAGCGAACTGTGTGGCTCATGTGCTTGTTCGGGCAACCGTTTCGGAGGCTGTCTCCGGGGAGTGGAATATAATCCCACCGACTTGTATCTTTGATTTGTTACGGCTTTAATGATATTAAAAAAGGAAAAAAAACAAAAGTCAAATAGGCCCTTGACCTTTGCTTGAAAGTGCAATTAAGCCCCTGAACTTTAAAAAAGTTTAATTAAACATTCAAACTTATTAAAATGTGTCAATTAAGTCCGATTTACTGATAACTAATATGTTACCGGTAAAATTTTGATCGTCGATCATATTCACAACCGTAAAAAAAAAAAAAAAAAAAAAAAAAAAAAAAAGTAAAAAAAAATTACTAGCGTCTTCCGATCTTTTCTACCGGAGAAGACAGTCTGGTCGTCTTCTCCATGGAGAATACGACCAGACCGGTCGTCTTCTCCATGGAAGACCACCGTCTTGTCCCCTTCTTCAGTGGAGAAGGCGACTAGATTTGGTCGTCTTCTCCACTAGAGAATGCGACCATTGGTTGTCTTCTTTGGTGAAGAAGACGATTGGTAACAGTTGTCATATTTTTTTAAAAAATTTAAAGTCGTCGAAAAATTTCTACTGTCGGAACTGTCGTCGAAATTTTGGTGACTGGTTAAAAATTACTTGTTATTGAGTTTAGATTCACTAAAATGATAAATGTGAGGGTGTGTTTGGTTTGCACATAGGAATCAGAATCGGAATTGGAATGGGTATCAAATACTTGGTAATGGTAATGGGTTTTGGTGAAAGTATTTAACATGTTTGGTAGTAGGGTAGAATGAGAATAGTTACTAATAGTAGTGCTTGAGAATTAATAAGGGAATGAAACCCTTATTTTATTTGGGTATGAATTTTTCAATTGATAGGGTATTCGAAACCTATAGTAGTGTTCTAAAAACCTATTAACCAAACAACAACAATAATTTTTATACTCATTTCTATGGATAAAACCCGCCAACCAAACACACCCTGAATGTTTAATTACACTTTTTTAAATTCAAAAACTTAATTGTAATTTTGAGTAAAGTTCAAATGTCTATTTAACTTGTTTTCCTTAAAAAAAAAAAAAAAAAAAAAAAAAAAAAAAAAAAACTTTATCTTCTTTTTCAAGAATCTCTTTCTACATTGTCTTATCCATTAAAATGCTAAATTCCTTTTCCCAAAACCTGACTCAAGTGAATAGTGAAGGAATAAATGACCGTAACACAACCGTCCATTTGGACATAATCTTCTTCCATTCGGGCATTGTGTTCTGCCTTTGAGAAGCTACGTTGAAATAATTGTTCTTGTCCGTAATTTTCCGTCGCGGCGCCTATCCGATCCGCCAGGGCGGTGCAACCCCGGGACCGCCGCCAACAACTCTAGTAGGTAGCAAGAGTTCACCTACCCCCACCACCAATCACATCACAGCCTTTACACTGATATATTATATTGACTGTCCAAGTTTATTCAACAATGAGTCAATCATCGTTCTGCATGCATCCACGTCTTCAACTACTTTAATGCCCACCTGCAACAACAAGTAATGGGGCCAACAATCAACTTTCTCACCAAAAATATTACATACAACTCCCATTTTTTTTCAAAAACTTTTATGGCCTGATTGGTTGAGCATAATTTAGCTGTAGTTGAATTGCAATTCTGTGGAAGTCACAATTTACGTTGTTTGGTTGGAGGGAATTGTAATTCTTTTCTTTTGCTGAATTGCAATTCATGGGCACCCCCTATGAATTGCAATTCGGTGATTGGGGGGAAAGAAAAAATGGATGAAATGACAAAAGTACCCTTAATTATTACTACTATTATTATTACACAAGGACATTTTAGTTTTTATATCACTTTTTTATTCCCTACCCAATAATTATATTCATCCCTACCGAACAATGTAATTTGAATTCCTACTTTATTCCTACCTTATTCTTTTCCTACCGAATTGCAATTCCTTTCCACCCTAATTCCTTACTCCTAACCAAACGCCCCGTTTTTTTCACAAATTCTTGATGTAGACACCTTTTTTTAAGATTTACATGATAAAAATATTTTATCATTATTTGTCACATTATTGAATACAATTAAGGGAGTAAAATTTGATAGTACATGTAGTAGAATTTTTTTTCACTTTCCCTTTAATTTGTACAATAACTTCTACTACATTTACTTCTAAATTTTACTCCTTAATATAGCGAGTTCTAATAAACTATTTTTTTTATGTAAATCTCAATACATATATTTACATCAATATTTTGTATATGAAAGTAAAAATTGAGAATTTAAAATAGGAGTATCGTCATAATATTTTTCTTGTATAGTATGTACTATGTTTAATGGGCAATGGGTGATGTATGGGTCAAAGATCAATATCTATGTACTCCGTATTTAATATGAGCTCTTTTAAAAAGAAGTACAGTTGTCCCAGGGATGACGCCCCCATTAAATGATCATTCATTCAGTGGCTTGTGTAGAGCATCTTTATTAGTGGGGAGAAGGTAAGAGTGATTAGAAAAGAGAATGTGGGAGGTGAAAGAAAAAAAAAATAAATAAAATTGAATTTTAAAAAAAAAAAAGTTTAAAGGAAAGTCAGGCGCGCCTGATGGGCCACCGGGCGCGTGCAGTGCACGCGCTCGACTTTGGCGCAGCTGTGCGCGAAACGCACACAACGTTTTTTTTTTTCTTTATATATTCTGACATTATTTCTTCACTTGCAGATGAATTCTTTTTTAAATAACTCCTTCCCACATCACTTTGCTCCTTGTTTTGGAAGATTTAATTATGAAATAGCTTGGAAAAAGACACTAGTGTGGATGCTCTTAGTAGAACCGGATCTTACTATTCTAGAAGAAGGTCAAGACATTGCTTAAAGTAATAATAAATAAATGAGTAATAGAAAACATTTATGTCATTAATTCCCTTCAAGAATAAAACATTTCATGACATACTTTTATAATGAAATGACCTACCTTATCTGCCAAATTAAAAGGTTCCCGTCATGAGGAGGAACTCGCTCAAGATATTCAAACACCAAGTGACCTTGAGAATGCCCAGGTTCACCTTCATCACGGGAAAAGCCTTCTTGAAATATACCATTCTCATCCACATTACTTATGAAATTTTTTTAAAAATTGTTTTTTTTTTTCCTTTTAATTTTAAAAAATAATAATTAAAATAATTTTTTATATATAATTTGAAATTATTATATCATATTTACGAAGTAACTTGTAAAAATGCTATTTACATAATTTTTAAGTTTTTAATGATCCAATTGCACACTCTTTTTGTTTGATGGTTCAATTACATGCACAATGTGTAAAAGTTTAATGACCTATTTGACACTTTTTCCTAAAACATATTACCTTATGTCCTTATGTAGATTAGATCACTCCACCATTGATCCGCTGAACAACACATTAAACTATCGTGTGTTTGAGTTAAAGGGTATAGAATTCTTGATATGTTGTTGAAACACTTAAAAAAGGTTTTTTTTTTTTTTTTTTTTTTTGGTCAGTTTTCAACTGAATAATTGTTTTCCTGTGCTTGGGTTTTCATACTAAACTTTGTCTACCCAAGTCCCCTCTTTCTCCTAAACAAATGAGAAACATAAATAAAGAGTTATCCAAATATAATTGCATATAAGCTATCTCATTATACTAATTTTAGTAACAAAATGTCAATAATGTGAAGTAAATATGATAATTTTTAGAGTTAATTCCATTTTTGGTCCTAGACTTATTGGGGTGTCGACAGTTTTCATCCTCCATAATAAAAATTGTCAATTTGTAGCCACACTTATTGGTCCTTGGACAATTTTAGTCCTCCGTCAATGAAGCCGTCTGTTGACCGTCTAAATGAGGGGTATTTCTGTCAATTCAACTTATTCTTTTAATCATATGCCTAAAAGACGTTGTTTTGTTGGTCGCTCACTGATGAAGAGGTTGAGAAGCGAGAGTGGAATCGATCACTGATGAAGAGGTTGAGAAGCGAGAGTGGAATCGAAGCAAAGGCAAAGACGACGACGCAACCATCTGTTCCTAGTCGTTCGATGGGCTGTTCAAATGAAATCGTCGGGACGCTCGTCCAAAAGGGTTTAGCGATGACCTCGAAGATCTCAGTGGCGATGAAGGCGGTAATCGATGATGACCTCGAAGATCTCAGCAGTTCGTAGACCCCAACAACCCAGATTGGATTGCGATCAGCCATATGTTTGTGATCGGTCAAAGAATCGTCCGATCGTGCGAATTGCAGTGCCTCTGGAATTTCTTAGGGCGGAGCTACAATCGGTGCTACGTCTAGAAGGGGAATTGCAGGTTGGATCTCTGAATCATAGAAGTGTTCTCTTGCGATTCTCTCTAGATTCTAGGCCTACTTTAGAAGGGGAATTGCAGGTTGGAGGGTTCGGCTGCAAAGTCAAGCAATGGTGGATGGAAAGCAATTTTTGGTTTGCGAAGTGGACACCAGGGGGGGGGGGGAGGCAACAGAGATTTGCGAAGTGCCCACGCCTTGCGCCTCTGTGCAGATATCTAAAAGAGAGGAAAGCGTTGCCGCCACCACCACATCTCCGTTGAGAGGAAATGAAGGGAAAACAGATTAATCAAAGAAATCCTAAGCAGATTAGCTCAACAAGTTGTCAAGTATTGTACTATTGTAAGTAGCTGTGAATCGATTGGGAATTTTAGAAGATTATATCCTCAAATTGTAAGGTATGAATTGATGAATTCTATCTCAAAATAAAGTCTGAAGAAGAAGACTGGTTGAAAGGACTAACAGGATGGCTTCGAAGCCGGCTAGGGGCTTGTGGAGGTGGAGGACAACGAGGTGGAGATCGGGCTCGGAGGAGTGGAAGGTGTCGTAGAGCCAGCGGCAGAGGTTGTTGTCGCCGGTGTTGGAGTCGGCTGGCGGAGGAAGTCGGAGATTTGGGTTGCGATCTCGGAGTCATGGAGGAGGGAGAATGCCGGCGTCTCGGAGGAGAGTGACGACGCGGCGTAGGAGGCGATGGAGGCGAGGGCTTTGATGGCGGTGGGCTGCGATCTCGGAGTCTGCTGTAGTTTATTGTTTTTTCCGCTAAGCTAAAGGGATTCAGTTTATTAAGCAACACTGGTTTAGGCCATCTGGTTCTTGTTCTTGATTCTTGAAAAAATAGAGTGGTGTAGTTTATTGTTTCGCTTGAACACCAATTGATTCAGCAGATTGATCTTCTTATGAAAATGAAGGGTAAAACGAGCATTGACTAATACGATTAGAAGAAGAACACATAAAAAGACAGCTTTACCCTTCTATTTCACGGTCAACAGACGGCTTCATTGACGGAGGATTAAAATTGTCCAACGACCAATAAGTGTGGCTATAAATTGGCAATTTTTATTATGGAGGATGAAAACTGTCGACACCCCAATAAGTCTAGGACCAAAAATGGAATTAACTCTAATTTTTACATGCTAAGGCTCTTTCACATTAGAAGGAGATGCACATAGTGAATTGTTTACCATTAATTCAATTCTTCATAAAATAAAGCTTTAAAATGATAATAAAAAGGAAAAAAAAAATGACTAATCACATCTGGTTTCATGATTTTTCCTTGACCTAGGCAGGTACCTATGCGACTAACTAAAAAAAAAGTGTGTGTGTGTGTGTGTGAAAAATCGCTACATTCTAGGGGCACTTAGACGGACACTGTGACCGGTTTTTGCAATAGTGATGAAATGATATTGTTTCATTTGGGTGGGGATTTTTTTTTTTTTTTTTTGGAATAAGGTTCAAATTGGCCACTGAACGTAACCTGAAAATGCAATTAGGCCACTGAACACTCCAAAAACGGGCAATTAGGCCACTGAACTCTCCAAATGTATGCAATTTTACCGGATAGCAGGTTACCATCAATTTTAGCAGGTTACCTGCTTACGTGGCAGTTGAGTTGGCATTTTTAATAATTAATTTTAATAATAAATTTTATAAAAAATTGAAAAAAATTAAATAAAAAATAAAATAAAGTCATTTTTATTTTTTAAAAATTTTTTAAATAAAAATTTATTAAAAATGTCAACTCAGCTGCCACGTAAGTAGATAACCTGCAAAAATTGAGGGTAACCTGCTATCAGGTGAAATTGCACATTTTTGGAGTGTTCAGTGGCCTAATTGCACTTTTTTTTCGTTCAGTGGCCTAATTGCATTTTCATGTTATGTTCAGTGGCCAATTTGAACCTTATTCCTTTTTTTTTTTCATTATATCCAACAAATGTTTATGTTTTAATGTATAGATAGATAGAAAAATATCATAATAATTCATTATAAGATATTTAAATAAATGATATTGAATACTTTATTGGCCCGTTTGGTTCACGGAATAAGCTGGGAATGGCATAGCATTCCCAGTAATAGGCCTATTCCTGTGTTTGGTAACCTTTTCTATTACCGGGAATAATATTTCTGGTAATAGCCTATTACCTCAAATAAGGTAATAGCTATTACCAGGGTCCCCCTTGGTATTAACCTATTCCTGAGTCCTTAGGAATAGTTTTTTCTTTTTCTTTTCAATTTTACCCTTTTTACTTAACCTATCGTTCTTTATGATTCCTTCAACATCTATCCCTTTCACCATTTGCAATTCATTTCGTCATCTGTATCAATCTTTGCAATTCCTCCTGCTTTCTACATCAAATTAAAGCTTCAAACAAAAGTATTCTTCTAAATTTTATTCTTTACAATATATATATATATATATATATATATATATATTGGTAGGGAATATCCCGACCGACATAGCTTCACCACGACCGAGGAGCCTTTTGTCTTTTTCTCCTTGTCTCTGTAGGTAACAGGTCGGGCTCCATGAGAAGAACCCGGTCGTAGACCGACCGGAGTTACCCGAGCGGCTGTGTCGACCACCGAGCGGCAGCCCTTCGGCGAAAGAGCTGACGAAGGACACGTGGCGGCTCTTTACATCGACAGGCAGGGCACCCAGGAGGATGGCACGTGGTGGCTACGTGGAAGACATGCCGAGCGGCTGGGATCTTGTCTCCGGCACAGCGGCTATAAATGCCCACAGTAGCAACAGTGTAGGGGACTTTTGGACGATCGATAGGTTGTTACTAGAGAATCCCGACCGCACTCAGTCGGTACTCAGGGCAACCAAGTAGATTGTACTTAGGGCCTTTACCGTGGTCAATAAAGATTTTACTTGCTTTAATTGGTCTCGTGTTATTTTATATTGCTTACACCTAATTAGCAGTATCATTTTGGCGCCGTCTGTGGGGACCCGTGCAACAAGCCAACGTCTTGACGAGCACCCGATCACCATACCAACATGTATCCGTGGGCACACAACAACTTCGCCGACGACCAGGCGGATGCGGCGAGCTCCTCCGACCACTATGCTACCCAACAGCAGGGTCAGACGATGGACCTCAACCTCAACCTTTCACCACCGCATCCGTCAAATACATACCCGGCCGCCCAGCAACCGGTAAATTACATACAACCGGGATACCCACCACCCGGTCTGCCATACCAGCAGCAGCCGATGATGTACCCCGCCCAGTACCCGTACCCGGTCCCACCTCCACCATACGGGTATTGGCCAGGCCAACCGATGTGCTACACTTCCCCGGTTGGTTATCCACCATATACGCCTGCCTATACAGCTCCAGCCGCCGCCCCTCCAGTACAACCGATCGCACAAGTAGAGCCGCAGCGTCAGTCCACTTCCCGGGCTCGACGCTCGGCTCATTCGCGGTTGGGGTCGGGGGGTGCCGATGCGATGGAGGCACCAGCTCAGGCCGTTCAAGCGGAGGACCCTGAGGAGGTTGCCCGTGCGGTAGCTTTCGATCGTCTCCGACCAGAGATGCGCCAGCGTCTAGGACCCCAGGACTCGAATCCCAGGCAAGAGGACGTACAAATGCAGGAAGCTAGCCACGAGGCCTCATCCGGGTATAGCGGGTCGCGATCTCACCGACGTCGACGCGCTCGGGATACAGCCCAAGCCGCCCAGAACGCCGAGCTCAACGAAACCCGAGGATTGCTCTACAACCTCCAGGCGGAAGTTGCGCAGCTCAGGAGTGCATATCCTACAGCACCCCCGACCGACCGATCGACCCTCCACCAGACGCCTTTCACAGCAGCGGTAATGGCTCAGCCTTACCCGCTCGACTTAAAGGTCTCGGGAGAGAAGAGCTACGACGGTCGGACAGATCCTGAGGCTCACGTGAATGATTTTTTCAGCAATATGATGCTGAAGGGCGTTTCAGACGCCGTGATGTGCAGGGCCTTCTACTCAACCCTCACCGGTCGGGCGGCAGAATGGTTCCGAACCCTGCCCCCGGGGTCGATCGACAAATTTGAGACCCTGGCGATCAAGTTTGTACGGAAGTTCATTACTTCCAAAGTGGTGAGGAAGTCTTATATGTACCTCGAAAAGGCCAAGCAGCTCGAAGGGGAAAGCTTGACCGACTTCCTCATCAAGTGGAAGGCAGCGGTCGGGGAGGTTGAGCCCATGGATGATGCGACCGCCACTCACATGCTTCACATCTCCCTCCGAGCGGGGTATCTATACCAGGATTTTATCCTCCACCCCCCGACCACATATGAGGAGGCCCTCCGAAGGGTCACTGATTATGCTAACGCAGGCGAGGCGAATGCCGTCAAGCGTTCGCAGGAGGTCGGCTCTTCCTCCCGTAAACCGGCCGGCCGGGCGGAACATCGATCGGGAGATGACAATCCCCGACCCCGCACCAGGCATGGCGAGTTTACGGCCTTGAACCGATCCGCAGCGGAGGCCATGCAATATGCCCAGTCCTGCAACCTCATCAAACTCCCCCATCCCGATCGAGACGGCCCTGATAAGAGTAAGCACTGTGCTTACCATCGATGCGCCGGGCATGATACCGAGGAGTGTACCCACTTGCGCCAATTGTTGGAAGATTTGCTCAATCTGGGAAAATTGGACAAGTGCGTGGGGAGGAGAGAAGACAGCAAGAGAAATACCGATCGGAGGGATCACAGGCGATCTCATCACCGCTCTGATCGGTCGGGTCAGGACCGAAGAGACGACCGAAGGGACGATCGTCATGATGACCGACGGGACCCTGACCCTCCGTCCGGTAGCCGCCCGGCCGGAAAGCCTACCATCCACGTTATTTTTGGTGGGCTGGAAGATGCTTCCCGACCGCGGACTAATTGCCCGGTCGCAATAGTGGATTCCCGTGAGACCGGGAAGAGGCAGAAGATGGAGCCCATAACCTTCACCCTTGAGGACCAACCTAGCAGCAGCGACCACGGCATGGAGGCGCTGGTGGTCACGATCGATGTCAAGGGGACGGATGTCCAAAGGGTTATGGTGGACACGGGCAGCAGTGTGAACGTCCTTTACTTAGACGTCTTCGAGAAGCTGGGCCTCGACAGGAAGGAGCTGACTCCGGTCGGTGTACCACTGTCGGGATTTACCGGGGCCTTGATCTACCCCGAGGGAAAGATAACGCTCCCCGTAGAGATCGGCACGCCTCCAAAGTCGATCAAGACGGAGCTGGAGTTTGTTGTGGTCAACCTCCATTGTGTCCACAACATAATCTTGGGCCGACCCGCCATTATGAAGATCGGTGGGATAATTTCTATGCCCCACCTGTGCATGAAATTCCCTACCCCTAATGGGGTCGGTGTGGTTCGTGGCGATGTCCAATCCGCCCGGAAGTGCTACACCCGAGCGGTTAATCGACGTGACTCCGGTCCGTCATCCCGGGTGAATACCATAGCCAAGGAGGAGGCTAAGGAACGAAAGGAACAGCCTGAGCCTTCCGAAGAGATTGAAGAAGTTCCCCTCTCCGAGGACCACCCGGGCAGGAGGATAAAGATTGGCCGAGCCCTCACCCCCGAGCTTCGGGCAGAGGTCCTAGCTGTACTCCGGGAATACGCTGATATCTTTGCGTGGGGGCCCGAAGACATGCCCGGGATCGATCGGTCGGTCATCTGTCACAAGCTAGCCGTCGATCCCGCAGCCAAGCCGGTCGTGCAGAAAACACGACATCTCTCCTCCGATCGCCGCGAATTTGTCAGGGAGGAAGTAAAAAAGATGGCGGCGATCGAGCACATCCGACCGGTGATCTATCCCGAGTGGGTGGCTAATATTGTCCTTGTTCCGAAGCCCCCAGCTTGGAGGATGTGCATTGACTTCACCGACCTCAACAAAGCCTGTCCGCTCGACCCGTACCCTCTACCGAGCATTCACCAGATGGTCGACGAGACAGCCGGGGCCGAGTTGCTGAGCTTCATGGATGCCTTCAAGGGATATCACCAAATAATGATGCACCATGAAGACGAGAGCAAGACAGCCTTCGTAACCCCGGACGGGCTGTATTGCTACCGAGTGATGCCATTCGGCCTCCGGAATGCAGGAGCGACCTATCAGAGAATGGTCAATATGCTCTTTGCCGATCTATTGGGCCGAACGATGGAGACCTACATTGATGACATGCTGGTCAAGAGTCGTGACCGATCCGACCACACTCGGGACCTCCGGGAGTGCTTCCAGATCATGAGGAAGTACCAGTTGCGGCTGAACCCGACCAAGTGTACATTCGCGGTTCAGACCGGCAAGTTCCTCGGCTATATGATGACCAAGAGAGGAATCGAGCCTAACCCGGCCAAAGTAAAAGCGATTCTGGACATGCAGCCACCTTCCACCGTTCGGGAAGTCCAGCAATTAACCGGTCGGTTGGCAGCCCTCAGCCGGTTCCTCTCCAAGCTAGCCGAGCGCGCTTTACCTTTCTTCAAGGTATTGCGGAAGGTTAATGGATTCGTCTGGGACGAAGAATGCCGAGAGGCTTTTGCACGAGCTGAAGGAGTATCTCATGTCACCGATCGTGCTCTCAAAGCCCGAGCTCGGAGAAGAGCTAGACGTGTACCTCGCCGTCTCCGATCGTGCGGTAAGCGCAGTTCTGTGCCGAACTGATCCGGAAGGGGTCCAACGACCGGTGTACTATGTAAGCCACGCGCTACATGGTCCCGAGCTCCGGTACTCCTGACTCGAGAAGGTCGTCTATGCCCTTTACACTGCCGCGAAGAAGTTGGCTCCCTACTTCCAGGGTCGAGCGATTCGCGTATTGACCGATCAGCCGATCGGACCAGTCCTCCGCACCGCCTCTTCATCCGGTCGCCTAGTCAAATGGGCGTTAATGCTGACCCAGTACGCGATCGAATACCGACTGAGACCTGCTATCAAAGGTCAAGCCCTTGCTGACTTCTTGGTTGAGTGCACCGCCCGGGATACCCGGCCTCCTGAGGTTGCGGATCCCGAGGCTGAGTGGTGGTCGCTGGCTACAGATGGGTCGAGTAGCAAAAAAGGGGCAGGAGGAGGAGTGGTGGTCACGAGCCCAGAAGGATTCAAAGTCTATTTTGCTCTTATGTACCAGTTCCACCCGACCAACAACGAAGCCGAGTACGAAGCATTCGTTAATGGCTTGCAGTGCGCTCGGGACTTGGGGGCTGAATACATCCGAGCCCAGACAGATTCTGCGCTCGTGGTCGGGCAAGTTCTCGGAGATTATGAAGTCAATGGTGAGCGTTTGCAGTTGTACCGAGACCTCGCCATGGAAAAGCTCGCTCAGTTCCGGGGGTATACCGTCCGACATGTACCCCGATTGGATAACGCCGATGCAGATATCTTGTCCAAATTGGCCCAAGACGCCCCGGAACACATGTCGAAGATAGCTCGGATCTTGGTAATCCCCAAACACAGTATCCATCGCCTGCCGGTCAATCCAATCCAACCGGTGGAAGATAGCTGGATTACCGATCTGAAGGAATACCTCGAGCACGGTCGACTCCCAGACGACCCGCAACGTGCTCGAAAAGCCAAGCTAAGAGCCCCGAGGTTCCAAGTCGTGGACGGTCGTCTCTATCGGCGATCGTATGGAGGCCCCCTTATGCGTTGCTTGACCGCATTCGAGGCCGAGTTAGTAATGAAGGAGCTGCACTCGGGAATCTGCTCCTCACATCAAGGAGGTCGATCCCTGGCCCGTCGTATCATGCTGATCGGGTACTATTGGCCGTCCCTCCAGCTAGACTGTGAAAAGTTAGCTCGGGAATGTGAGACGTGCCAATTGTACGCCCGGATGCCTGGACGACCGGCAACGTTCTACCAGCCAGTCACGACCGCAATTCCTTTCGCAAGGTGGGGGGTAGACATCTTGGGCCCCTTTCCTCAGCTCTCCGGTCGGAGAAAGTTCGTGATCGTCGCCATAGATTATTTCTCCAAGTGGATAGAAGCCGAGCCTTTAGCCACGATCACATCTCAGCAATGTGCTCGCTTCCTTTGGCGCAATGTCATTTCCCGTTTTGGCGTGCCCGTCCATCTCGTTAGCGACAACGGTCGCCAGTTTGTGAGCCAATACTTCCAGAATTTCTTGGCCACGATCGGGACGACTCACGTCCGGTCGTCGGTCGCTTACCCACAGGGAAATGGACAAGTGGAGAATGCTAACCGGACGATATTGGAAGGTCTGGAAAAGAAGTTACACTCGGCCGGTCGTAGTTGGGCCGATGAGTTGCCATATGTCTTATGGACTTATCGGACGACCCCGAGGGAGGCTACTTTGGAGACCCCTTTCGCCCTGGTTTACGGAGCTGAAGCCCGACTCCCGATCGAGGCTTGGATCCCGACCGATCGAGAGAGAACCTACAACGCGGAGGACAATGAACACGCCATGGCTGTGGATCTCGATGCGGTCGAAGAAAAAAGAGAGCTAGCCGCTCGGCGTATGGCCGAGTATCAGAAGCGCGTCAAGAGCTCGAAGGACGTTCGGGTCAACCCTCGTTATTTTGAAGTCGGAGATTATGTCTTACGACGAAGGGAGGCCAGTCAACCTTTAGAAGGGGGAAAGCTAGCTCGGAACTGGGAAGGGCCGTACATCATCAACGCTGTCATCCGGCCGGGAACATACCGACTAGAGACAACGACGGGTCGGCTAATAGGGGGGACTTGGAATTCCGAGCACCTCGTTCTTTTTAGGCATTAGCCTATTTTTTGTATTTTTAGACGAAGTAGGGGCTGGACCTGCGAGTTAGTCCCGGTCGTCATTTCTATGTAAATTTTATGGTTGTAAAATTAGTTCAACCGCCTGCGAGCGGAAAAGTTTAATGTATGTACGATCAGTGATTGCTCGACCGTTTGCATGCGGCGGCACGATCGGTTATTTTCTATCACCCTCGTTATGAGCAGATCAGTTCAACATTCAATCGATCGGGCGAAGTCTGTCGACCGGTCAAAACGCGCTCCACATAGGCGGACACTCAAGTCACGCCACCGATCAGGGAAGCCAGGAGCTCTCGGCATTATTCCCCGATCCGTTCAACTTCTGTCCACTATCGCACCCACTCGTGCCTCGAGCGCACAATAGTGTGGGGGCTGGGATAAGGAAGTATGGTACAAGGCCCGTCGTTCGGTTACATTCCGACCGTAGAGGCTTGCTTGTTCTCGGCCCGTCGCTCGGTTACATTCCGACCGTAGAGGCTTGAAAATTTTTCGACAAAGGCCCGGAGATCGGGTAAACCTGATCGGTTGGCCAGTTTTGAAGTCGAAAACATCGAACGCACGACCAGGCCATAAGGTCGTAAGATCGGGCGTTGAGCGGATCGAGTGTCGCGAGACCGGGTCTAAAGGCCAGGTGGTCGAGTGATTATGATCAGTGTGCGAAAAATGAAAAGCAAGAAGATAAAAGACGAACGACGCAAGTTAGAGCAAAAATGAATATTGTTAATCGACAAAAGGCGCCCGGTACAATTCGGGACCGGGCTCCCGATCTATCGTCATTACAAAAAAGGGGAGACAAGCCTAGCCTACTTCTTCGCCTCCCGAGCTCCAGCAGTTGTTTCCTTCCCGCTCGAAGCGGCCGCTGACGATGCCCCGGGCTCGGACGCCTTGGCTTTCGGGGCGAAGGGAGAGGGACCGGGATCGGCTAGGTCTGGGGGCAGGACCGAGAGGACCAGCTGAAGGTCCTCCCCATCCAAAGCTTGCTCCAACCGGGTGCGGACTCGTTCGAGCATCTTCCGCTTCCCGGCCGTAAAACCCCAGCGGCCGAACGAGACGATCAGCTCTTCACCGATCGCTGTTCCCCGGGCTTCAGTGAGGAAGGCCGAGCCCAGCTCCTTGTCCTTGAAGGCTGCCCGCGCCAGCTCGCTCGGATTCTCGAGCTGGGCCTTCAGCTCCCTAGCCTCTCCGATCGCCCGGCTGGCGACCTTCTCGGCAAGCACCCGTTCATCGTCACCCTTCTTCAGGGCCTTTTGCGTTTTCTCCAGCTCGGCCTGGAGCTCTTTGATCTCCTTCAGACGACGAGCGGCCGTCTTCTTGTGGTGATCAGCCTCCTCGGCCAGCATAGCTTGACCCTGAAGAAGTTGGGTCGCCCGGGAGATCTGCAATACAAAGAGGATATTCAAGATTAGCCCGATCAAGGATACTTCGGCTAAGTCATGGCCGATCCGTTCGGCCACCTGAGTTGGGGTCATCTTCCCCAGGTCCGCTCGGGCTGGCGCGGCATTGCCGATCCGTGCCAGCACGGATGTAGGCTCCCTCTCCCGCCCGGCCGAAGGGCTCGGGCTGTGTTGGTCGCGGCGGCGCTTCATGCCGCCCACCTCGGTCGCGCCCTTGTCGGCGACTTTCTCCTTTCCCCGGGCGACCTCCACCCGAGTGACCAGGACGTCCGGCTGCTCCACGATGAAGCCCTCGCCCGTCGTCACGGTCGAGGCGCTCAGCGGTCGGGCAGATGGAATCTCCTTCTCCCCGGCCGCTTTGGTCTTGGCCTTCTTCTTCCCGCCGAGGGAGATCTTGACCGGCGGGGGAAGGGCGGTGTCTTCATCGCCGAACTCGGCCATAGCTGCAAAGCAAGAAAATTAGTTAGATCGAGGTAATAAGCCAGGTCGAGAGAAGTAGCTCGTGCCAAACCTTTCTTTTTTCGTTTTGACGGCTTGGCGACCGTCACGCCCATCGGAACGGGCAGGTACTTCTCCGGCAGCTCGTACGTGGGGGGCGGGAGCATGGCAGCTGCGAGACTTTCAGCCGTCCGGAAGATTGTGTATTCGTGCACCTCGCTCGAAATCCGGCTGACCGTGTCCCTCAGCGCTTGCGTCTCGACCGGCACCACTTGCTTTCTGAAGTGGCTGCTCCAAGCGCGGTCGACCGGGAGGATCCAGGGGTCGTATTTGATGGAGAAAATTCTGTTCTTCCACCCCTTGTTGTTCCCAGGCAGGCCTTTGATGGAGCACATATCTGCCCGGGACTGCAGCATCAGGAACCCACCCCCGTAGCGGCCCGGGAGAACCTTGATCTGGTAGATGAAGTTGAACAACTCCATCGTGCACTCGGCCTCGTGCCGAGCACATATCTGCGGGAAGCAGGCGAGGATCCGATGCGCGTTCGGGCAGATCTGGGCCGGGGCGACCCGGTAGTAGGCCAAGAAGGCGTTCAGGAGGGGGTGAAGGGAATGGCGATCGGGGCCATCAGGGAGTCGTAGTGCATCCCGATCCACTTGCCCCGATGCCTGTCAATCACGTTTCCCAGCTGCCGGCTCGTGTCGAATTCTGCCCGACCCCGGAGTATTTCAGCAATCCGAGCCGCTTCGCCTTTGGTTAGCAGGCTCGTTTCTTGCTCGACACTCTCGCTGTTCAAGAATTCGAGCTCGACGGCTGGTGTGGCCGGCCCGGCCGGGTCTTCGTCGGTCTGCTCGGGAGTATTTTCTTGATCATCTCCTCGATGAGCAGCTTCCGGGTGGTCCCCAACCACCCGGGTAGGCGTTTCCCTAACGCCCTCGGTTGGAGAACCCCGCCCGCTTGACGTGGCTCTCTCTTCCTCTTCCTCGCTAGAGCTCCCCGATCCGCTGGAGCTAGAGCTCGACGTCCCGGAGGAGCTTGATGCGCTGTTGTGCTTGACGGCCCGATCGGGGGCCGGCGTTGCTCGGGGGCTGGCCTCGGGAGTGTAGGACATAATGTCCACTTCCTCGTCGCTGATACGTTCGACCTCCTCATCATAGCCCGCGATCGAGGCGTTTTGACTATCCGAGTCCGACATAATTCTACCTAAAGGTCGGTCGGGAGTTAGTGCAGGGTTCGGGGAATTAGCTCGAAGTTAGTGCTATCCTACTTCTACGCTAAGTAAAGAGTAAACGAAGAGTAAAAGCTAAGAGCTTACCGAGTGAGGAAGCTTGGAAGAGGATCTGAAGTGATGCTTTGCTTGACCGCCTTGCTGAGATACTCTGCTCGGGATTCTTAGAGGATACCGACTGAAGCAAAAGAGTGAGGAAAGTTCAAATGAGGGCCTCAAGGGCCTATTTATAGGAGGGCATTTAGGCGGGAAATAGGCCAGCTTGCCTGACACGACCCGCGCTGAATCCGAGGCGACGGATGGGATCGCCGAGGCCGGCAGAGGCCGACACGTGGCGTAGGAGGGAATGACAGCTGGCGGGTCGGCTTGGTGGCTGACGGTTGGGCTTCTTCATCCCGTCCCGTTTTTTCCCGACTGATCAAAAAGGCCCGGGCTGGGGGGCTCTTGGTAGGGAATATCCCGACCGACATAGCTTCACCACGACCGAGGAGCCTTTTGTCTTTTTCTCCTTGTCTCTGCAGGTAACAGGTCGGGCTCCATGAGAAGAACCCGGTCGTAGACCGACCGGAGTTACCCGAGCGGCTGTGTCGACCACCGAGCGGCAGCCCTTCGGCGAAAGAGCTGACGAAGGACACGTGGCGGCTCTTTACATCGACAGGCAGGGCACCCAGGAGGATGGCACGTGGTGGCTACGTGGAAGACATGCCGAGCGGCTGGGATCTTGTCTCCGGCACAGCGGCTATAAATGCCCACAGTAGCAACAGTGTAGGGGACTTTTGGACGATCGATAGGTTGTTACTAGAGAATCCCGACCGCACTCAGTCGGTACTCAGGGCAACCAAGTAGATTGTACTTAGGACCTTTACCGTGGTCAATAAAGATTTTACTTGCTTTAATTGGTCTCGTGTTATTTTATATTGCTTACACCTAATTAGCAGTATCATATATATATATATATATATATATATATATATATATATATATATATATATATATATATATAATATTACATATATACTGCTGCACATCTCTATTCCTTACCTATTCCATTCCTAATGGAATAGCATTCATATTCCCTCCAAATTGATTCCGTGAACCAAACGGGCCGTATATGTACAAAAATAGAATATTCGTTTGACTCCTTAGTCATATACTCATACGTTTTGAAAATATTAAATTATTTTTAACCATTTTATCTTATATGTTTAACATTTAAAAAAAAAAAAAACATATTTAACTAAAATATAAAAGATTTGAGTAAATTTTCAAATCTTACCAAAAGCTAAAGGAAGGTATATATTTGATTTTATTATGGACATTAACAAATAATTGGAATTCATAAGTCAATTAAATTATGCTATTTATTTTTTCAGATTAAAAGTTGATAAATGGTTATCAGTTTAAGATTTAAACACTACTGGAAATTATGAAATTTGTGATTATCTGAAAGTGATCTTAAATCAAATCGAAAGCAAAAAGTGATCGAAAATAACAGTAAAAGTTTTTTCGGATATTAAAAGTGGTCGAAACAATGCTTTCGACTTGATTTAAGATCACTTATAGGTGGTCGAAAATTTCATAATTCCTGTAGTAAAATTTAAAGATTGAATAAATTAATAATCTCACGATTTAATAGAAAATTGTATATGGTAAATGGAGACGAGGATACACTAGGTTGACTTTTTTATATGTTAAGATTGTATTATATTTATTCTCTGAAGATTATATTATATTTGTTATGAGATTTGATTATACGAAGAGAAAATTTCAATTTTGGTCTACTGATTATTGCACTTGTGTTAATTGAAATACTTGATTTTCAAAAATGTTAATTTAGTACTTCGACTATGCAATTTCTATCAATTTTGGTCACGCCAGCCAAATTGCCGGCCAAATCTCAAAATAGCCGACCAAATCTCACCGGAAAAACTTAAACATTTTAAATAAAAGGGCAAAAGTGTCATTTCATGTTATTTAAACATCCTTCTCTTCTCCGACATCCTTCCCCTCCTCCGACAGCCTTCCCCTCGTCGCCGGCATCAACAGGGATCAGCCAAAAAAGGGCGTTTCTATTACTTTTGTCCATGACCTTCACCGAAGTGTAATCTACGTCAGGAGCCTCCCCCCAACGTTCAGCCTGTACGGAGTTTCCATGGCTGTGGAGTTATCAAAATGGACATCACTTATTATCGGATAATTATTATTGTCGCCTCTGAAGTATAAATCAGACGGCATGGACACAATTTCGATTCCATTCACAAAGGCATAAGGAGAAGGTGAGAAAGTAAGGTTCAGTTGCTGTTCGATTTGGCCGACGAGAACTTCGACGATGAATTCCTTTTTGCTGTTCGAATGCCGGCGAGAACTTCGACGAGAAGGTGAGAAAGTAAGGTTCAGTTGCTGTTCGAATGGTGGAGGCGGTAAGTATCGACTTCGAGGATCACGGCGCCTCCGAGGAGCAACTCCTCTTGTCGGACACCAACACCGCCGACCGGTCTTGGTGCTTGAACTCCGACGGCTTCCAGAAGGTGTTGAGGAAGAAGAAGAAGTAAATAATTTTTTAATTTTTTTTAACGTTAATGACTGTTTTGCCCCCCTAAATAAAAAATTAAAAAATGTTTAAGATTTTTCGGTGAGATTTGGCCGGCGTGATCAAAATTGATAGAAATTGCATAGTCAAAGTACTAAATTAACATTTTTAAAAGTCAAGTGTTGCAATTAACACAAGTGCAATAGTCAGTGGACCAAAATTGAAATTTTCTCATTATGCGAATATATTTATAATATTCCAAGTTCCAATAAAACACAGTAGTGTTAATGACTGAAATAGGAGAAATGTGAAGGCAATGATAAAAATAGAAAATTTTTAAAAAGTGGACAATATAGAAAAATTCACCGCCTTGTTTGGTTTCGGGAATTTCACAATCCTTGCGCCTCTTCTCCTCCGCTGCTTATCTCTGCCTCTTTCTCGCGCTCTATCACTCGTCTCGTCTCATCTCATCTCGTCTAGATAAGACTGTCTAACATAGTAGAAGAAGAAGAAAACGATGCTCTGTGTTCGTGGGGGTATACTCTCTCTGCTTCTTTCTCATTTCATTTAAATATACATTTGCACTAGCATACACAAGTGGCCTGAAATGCACATTAAGTGTTTGTCAATTTTCCCCATAGAAGGTTTTTTTTTGGGTTTGGCGTTACTTGCAAATACATTTCCTACCTAGATGGCGAATTTGTTTTTCAGGGCTAAATGCGGGGATCCAGCTTAAACCCGACATCAAAAACTTGCTCGCGCGAGGTAATCAAGAATTTCAAGTTTTCAATTCTCTCACTCTCTCTGTTTTTTTTTTTTTTTTTTTTTTTTTTTTGGTTTGGTTTTGGTTTTCATACGACTTCATCATTTTAGTAAAAATGCAAGGAGTTGAGCAATTAAGTGGATACAAATCCAAAAATTCCCTTTTTAATGAATTATTTGGAAAAATGGGTGGGAGGAAATTTGAGGAGCTTCAACCTGTGGTGTATTAGGAACTTTTCAATGCACAACAAGGTGTGCATTTAATCCAACATGTTGGAATTGCTGTTGTTAGTTAAATAATGCTCCTGATTCTCTTTGCACAATATAAAAATCTTCCCAAACAGATGTGCATAATACTTTAAGAAAGTGAAATTCTGTTCAGTAGTGCCTTTTTATGGAATGTTTTCTTCTGTAAAACTGGGAGCATTGTGCATGTGAATTACTGATAACTAGTTATTTTTGCCGGCTCATAATGCATTGATTGTTGTCTTGTATATTCATTCATTCTGCAGATCTGTCAAGTATAGAAACACATTCTGCTTGCATCAAAACTTCCTCAAGGAACAGAACACGCATGTTGAAGTCAACGAAAGTATCCTGTGCTCACAACGAGCAACAAGAGAAAAGACATTTAGTCAAAATGTGTGGAATTACATCAGCTAGAGATGCTGCTTTGGCAGCAGAAGCTGGTGCAGATTTTATAGGTATGATTATATGGCCTAACTCAAAGCGTTCTATTTCACTAACTGTTGCAAAGGAAATTTCAAAAGTTGCAAGGGAATATGGAGCAAAGCCTGTTGGGGTCTTTGTAGATGATGATGCTGATACAATACTGAAAGCATCTGATGCAGCAGACCTTGAATTGGTTCAGGTAAATAACTCGTGTATATTAATTGCCTTCTTAGATTACTTAGTTGTTCTTCTTCAGCACATAACATGTAAAAACGATGCAGCTTCATGGGACTGGTTCACGAGATGCTTTTCCGATTCTAGTGAAGGAGGAAAAACAAGTAATATATGTTCTTCATGCAAATGAAGATGGAGAACTTTTGAACACTATTTCTGATGAAGAGTCTTCTATGGTTGACTGGGTTCTAGTTGATAGTGCCAAAGGTGGCAGGTATCAGCAAATCCTACTATTTCTATGCTCTCAAGTTTTCATGCCAATTCATCAATCTCTAAAGCTTAGTTCGCTACATCTTATAAAGATTGGATAGGAACCAACTTTAAGTAATTGCTTGGGTGTTCTTGTGTTTCGGGTTTTGTTACACTACTTACTGAATTGGTCGATGAAATGCTTGATTTGTCTTTTTTTAACTAACCTATAAATTGCATTGTGAATTTATTCATACCATAGACATTTCAACAACTTAATATTTACAAGAAGAATGCTTTTCTGTTTAGTCAAACTTTAAATTTCTTAATTTGCAGAGTTACTGAACAGCGTGGTGAAATTAAGGTTTTTTTTTTTTTTTTTTTCTCCCTTAAATGAAAAATATATTTACTTTGCAGTGGTAAAGGATTCAATTGGGCACGCTTTAAGCTCCCGCCGATCAGAAGTAAATACGGGTGGCTCTTGGCTGGAGGGATTTACCCCGGGAATGTATGTGAAGCGCTTTCTACTCTAAAACCGCATGGAGTTGATGTCAGCAGCGGCATTTGTGCTCCAGATGGGATTCAAAAGGATAAGTTGCAGATACTCTCCTTCATGAATGCGGTGAATTCTCTATGTTAGATGACATTACTAATGCAAACAGACCTTGTGTTAGAGTACGAGCAGAGCTGTGTTAAGAGTACCTCTTTATATAGAGGGTCTTTGAGCCATTCTTATATAAAGAGTGCAAGATTATTAGCATACATTATTTCTCATTTTGGTTCACTTCACTTGCTCTGGTCAAAAAGGTGCAACATGATTGGACAATTAGAACAATGTTGAATGAACATTATTGAAAGCACTCTGCATTAGTGCAATGGCATTCTTGTTAATCAGGTTTGAATTATGAATATTCATTCTTGTGTACCAACTGTGTCTGGGATGGGGTCCATCTTCTCATGAAATGAGATGAGGGTACATCAATGGTGGCATTGAGTTAGGCAATGCTAGGAAGCTGGTGCTACGGATAATTAGGGATGACAATGAAGCGGAGAGCATATCCCCTCCTCAATACTCACTGCCATACCTATGTGAGTACAAAAAATCTTGCTCAATCCCGCCATTTTGTCCAAACCTCCCTATTGGAACAAGATACAAATAACTTGTGGGGTGTAGATACAATTGACATTCATACACAAATACACAATCTTGCAATTTGTGGTAGTACTTGATAATATGGGAACTAAATTGCATCATGTTTGCATATAAAACTACTCCCTCTATTGTATTTTATATCTGAGAGTAAATTTAACTTCTCGTTCTTCAATTTTTTTTGTAAATATGTAATTTTTAAATTTGACTTTTGTTTCCAATAAATTTTTTAATATAATTTCTAAATACATAACTAATGTTCAATTAAATAATACATAATATTGAAGACTTGATTAAGCCTCAAGTGACAAAGGAGTTTCTTTGTGGGGAAGATCTTAGAGATAATTCGGGTTCGATTTCAACAAGTGGCACTTCTCCTTTGGTCGGGTTTAAAAAAAAAAATTCAAGACTTGATTGAGTCCAGAGAGCATGTCCTTCTACGAGAATTTTCACGATTTATTATTCCATCAATTATTTCTTCATTTTATTTAGATTATCCGCTTACATGGCACCCCAAAATTATGAGTTTTTTTTTTAGATTGAGACAAATGCTTACCGATCTTGACTTTCAATTTGATCTCATCTTACTTTATGTAAAGATATATTATCAATTTTTTCAAATATTTTTATAGCTTTTGCTAAATAATCAAATTGTTCATATGTTAGTTTGAAAATCTCTTTTTATGTCCGGTTGTAAGGACTAAGGAGTGGCTTGGCCACCCGCCTTCTTTTATTTGTTATGTTTTGTACTCGGAATTTGGTTAATGATAGTTTCTTTGTGTTGGAAAAAATAGCTTAAAATAGCATAAAATGACATGTTAAGTGACTATTTTGTGGTATAATTATCAGTGGGGTCCACTTTTGATTTGGGTTGGGTCAAAATAGATTTGGATTCTTCGTAGTGAGACGAAGAGATTGATATATTGTATGTTCAAAACGGATAATGGGTGAATGATATATTGATTCTCAAAGTAGACCCATTTGAGTTGGAAAATGAAGGGAAAAAGTGAGCTTTTGTCCCACATTGGTTTGGGAAGAAGATTTGCCATTTTGCCCCACTATTTATACAAGAGCTTTTGTTAACCTTATTGAATTGTATAATATAGAGGCTCTCTCTTGTGGGCAAGGAGAGTGGAGGTGCAAAAATGAGATTGAAAAGGTTGGCTCAAGCCTAATCTTGTGTGCGCTTGCACCAGCGTGCATGAAACCTTGGTATCATTTTCCAAATTGTTTCTTTTCTTGGTTAATAACAATATTAATATTGTTGTTACGGAGAATTAATTCTAATTTTAAATTTGAATTAAAATCCATGTTAATGGTTGTTGTTACCGGAGTTGTAAGGGTGCCCGCCTAAATTAAAAGCTATTCAACTCCTCAACCCCTATATAAGAAAGAGGAGTTTATTCAACTCCTCAACCCCTATATAAGAAAGAGGAGTTGGGCAGTAAAATTTTACACACAACAAGAAAGTATACAGCCTACCGCCAGATCACAGCAAGGAAGAGTGATTGCTTGACTCTTGCTAAAACCCAACACCAAACACTACCAAATTCTCACAGCTTTCATTCCCTTATTTTCAAGAAAAATAATAATTTTATTTTATAGATTATTATTTGTTTTTCACCGTTGGATATCCAACACTTTGTTGCTTCAAAAAGAAAAAAAGAAAAATTGTTAATGCACTATTCCATAACAATTTTCAACCAATAATATCCTGACCCGCCTTCTCTGATCATTGACCAAAACCCTGCTCCCATCTCGCCTCTGCGCCTTCGCTCATCCCTGCATCGCTATCGCCAGTTTTCAAGGTTCAAACTGAAAATTGAAAATCTTTTATATATTCTTCGTTCTTCAACTTTAAGAGGGATAAATAAATTATCTTGGAAAAGGACAAACAGGCGAAATTTACGTTCTTAATCAATGCTTACCTACGCACAATCATATATATGTTTTGCTGTTGATCTGTGAAGCTTTTTATTGCGGGCCGCAGTTTTGCAAGTCTAGAGAACTGAAGAGAAAGTTCGTTTCTCTTTTTCTTCTAATTTGTGATTTTATTATTTTAAATAGCCGTTGATATTCTATTGTTTAATTTTCACATCCTGGTAACTGGTAAGATGATCGGATGCAAATTTTAGAAAAATTTAATGTAATTAGAATATATAATCGTTTCTGTGAAATTCACTTACAGACTTACCATTCACACAATGCTTTGTTTGTAATACCAGAATGGAGAATGTTTGTATGACAAAAATGGGAAAAGCATGTGTAGATGATTGTGATTAGAGAAGAAAGATTTGGGATTTTTTTAGTTAGTTTTTTTAATCACCTGGTTAGTCTATTGCTCTACTAGATCACTCACTGGGAAATGGGAATATGCCTGACAGGACTATTATTTTATTTCTTATGTTAGTTGAAGCAAACCCACTTTTGAATTTGGATTTTCCATGGGATTGATGTCTTTTAACGAATCTGCTAAAGGTGCAGCTCGATTGGAAAGTAGAAAACTGTGCTAATTCCAGTAGTTGCGGATGGATTGGATTTGGAATTTGGATTCAGTGCTTCTCTGATAATTATTTGCAGGTGTGAATATTAGGGGTAAAGTGGTAAACGAAATGATAAAAAGGCGATTTTACAAGCTTGAACATGGGGATAGAGATGCTCCTTCTGAGTCATCTTCATCTTCCTCTGACTCTGAATTAGAGACTAAAGCAACAGAAGAAGATCAGGGACAAGAAAATCATGAAGAAGAAGATGATGATAAGGATGACTACAAAGACAGTAGTGATGATTATAAAAATAGAGTCACCGAAATGCAAAAGCAAAATATAACAGGTTCTTCATTGTCTGGTAAGTCCCTGACCAATTTTAATTCCTTGTTGGCCTCTTCATACTCAATCTCTGGTAAAGTTGATTAATTGTGGGTGCTTTCATTCTCCTTAAAGAGAACAATAAATTAAGGAAAAGAAAACAGTGATCATTTACTTCCAAATTCAAACTCTTATGATAGTGTTTAAATCAAACTTCCACTGTTAGTTGTTTTATAATAAGACTAACTGTAGTTGTTTTTAGACTTGAATTTAAGTTATGACATGGTTTCATTGCTGAAGCTAGGAATGACAATGGGGTGGGGTGGGGTGGGGGATATATTCCTGCGCCCCACACCCGCATTCCCACCCTGCACCCGCGCCATCCCTCATCCCTGGGATGCGGGTAGAATTGCCATCCCTAGCTGAAGCTCTTAATTTCCTTGTGTTCTCACCTTCTTTTTTTCTTTATTCCTATATGCAGGATATGAGAGTGAAGATAGCTCTGCGCATGAAGTCAATCTAGACTCTTCAGGTTGAACTGTTAAATGCAGTTACTTCCTGTTCTAGTCTTTGTTGTCCACATGGCATTGCTGTGCATATATTTTTGTGCAATATGCTTAAAATCTTCTGTACTGCATAGGAGAGGTTATACATGTAAAGTGGGGACTCTTCAGTTTCCCTTCCCTTCTGAATAAGGTTATTTCGTTATGCTTTGTTTCTCCACAGCCTTTATAATGGGGAACGAAAGAAATTTGTAGTAGGGAAAAGACCAAAAAGTTAACTGTCCATTTATTTATTTTCCACTTACTGTTGGAGTAGATAATTCCTTGTTCTAGTTTCCTAGTTAATGTCACTTCCATTGCTTCTTTGGGAAAAAAGGGTTTAAGGTTTTCTGACTTATGAGGAACATTTGAAGGCAACTATAATCGTATACTAGGTCTACTATATATCCCAAACATCAAGGTCAAGAGATAAACCACATGAAGCTCATTCTATTCTGTATCATATCTGTCACCTCAATTAGAATTTATAGAAAATAACTTCATCACTTGAATGCTAACTGGAAAATTTGTTCAAGCCCAAGAGGTAAAAGTGTTCAGGTACTTAATCACTTTAATTTTGGATGAGATAATCAGGTTGAATGCCTACAAGAGCTGAATATAGTTTGTTAATGTTGCTTCAATTTGCAGCACCATTGCAAACTTAATTGTCTGCCACATATATTTGGTATGGAATATTTGAGTTTTTTCATGTATACTTCTAGCACAACGCTCCCTTGGCCTTTTATCTTCTTTCCCAATTGATGTAGATAATTTAAATCCTTTGTCATTATTCATTGTTTTAAAGCTTTCTAATTTTTAGTATTGTTATTACTGGCAGGGCCTCCAACAAGTGATGATGATATTGAAACTTTAAATGACAGAAAAAGCATCAGTGAAAATCATTTGTTTAGCAGGGGCATTGGTGAATCAGATAATATTCAGCATAAAACTGTGACCAAAGTGGATGATATGCCTGGTGAACGTTCAAACTACATCCTGAAGCATAAATCTGTTTTCAAGTGCAGGATATGTCCTAGAATTGTCTGCTTGTCAGAGGAGACTTTGAATATTCATCTGAAATCCAAAGTAAGTATTTACTCTGACAACTTTTCTGTTCCAAATCAAAATGAAATATCCTCATTGCTGAAGAATTGGGGTCTGTTTACTCGGGAATCTGTTATATGTCCTCCGCCAGTTAACTGATTAACAGAGGGCACTGCATTTTATTGTTAGAGGCATGCCAGATCTGAGAAATTACTAAAAGAAGGTAGGCTAAAGCTTATGCTCAATGATAATGGGAAAATTGATGGAGAAGAGGAGCATTCAAGGAGAAAGGTATGCTCTTCTGCATTTTGGATCTTGATTAACCTGATACTCATGTAGGTTGCTCAATTTATTTGTTTAATACGTCATAGGAAAAGACAGTGCCAGTAACAAAGAGAAAGAAAGGATTCAAGAGGCAGAGGTGGGGGAAGAGGTCACGGAAGGTATAATAATGTTGATTCATCTGCCTATGTTGCTTATGCTGTGATTACATATAAAATAGACTGAGTGCATGTTGATTCTATAAAAGACATTGTAGGAAAACAAAAAAACTATTTGAGCATGGATAATACAAGAACAAAGATCGAGTCCAAGATAGGGTGGAAAAATGACAGCTGAGAAATATGCGATCAGTGGTTGACTTGTGATATGGGCAAGATGAGGGAAGCTACAGGAACTTTGCAATAAGGAAGCGGCAGGAGAAGTTGAAAGTAAGCTTTTGATTATGGCTTTTAAGCAGAAGTATCATTTCGGACTGACAGAAACCGTTCTTTCCCAAAATTTTGAGCAGGTAGTGGGGTGGTTTAGTACTAAGACTAGAATTTTGTGAATGGATGTCGGTCCTTTGGCATGAAGAACAGAAGTTTATATTAGGAGTGAGATAAAATTTTGAAGACCCTTTATTTGATCCATAAATTTTCATCAATTCTTGGTCTTCTTGATTGTGCCAAATTTTTAGATGTTATTTCTTGAAGATATGCCAATGATATGAATACTGGAAGAAGTTTGTAGTGTCCTTGACCTTTAGTCCAACAAACCTTAGGGTTATGAACAAATCATAGCACAGATATTACCATTGATACAAGGTTCGTGTATCCTTGCTGCATGAGAGAGAAAAGTAAGAAGAAAAAAGTTAGGGTGACTGTCAATTGGCGACTATCCTAATGTGCTGATTGGGTAGAGTTGGTGTGTGCAACAGACATCACTCTTTAATGACTTTTTAAAATTCAAGGAAAAAAATTTAGTTTTAATACTTAAAACTTTATTTTCTCTCGTTCTCCTTCCATTTCTCCCTCACATTATCTTATTCTCAAAAAGTAAAAATTTAACATTTTGAGCTAATGGAGATGCTCTAAGAGCAACCTTGACAAGTTCAATTTTTTTTGTCAAATATTTTCTTGCCAAATGAAAGAGAGGGGTGAGAAAGAGGAGAAAAAAAAAATCAAAACTGCTGAAAAAAGTAATTAAATGCAGGCGATTGACGCATTAGCATTCAACTAAAAGGAAGATGTGACATAAATCCTTTGGAAGGCCAACATTCAACAAAGGAAGACATTATATGAACTTTTTCAAAAGCCAGCATTCAGACAAGAGGAAGGCATTATATAAACCCTCACAGAAGTTAACATCTAGGTAAAATGGAGGCATCACTCAAAGCAACCACACCAATAGTTTTTTGATGATTTTTGTCAAATTAAAAAATCAAAGATGGGTTTTTTGTTGATGTGGGCATTGGTTTTTTTAAGTTAAATTTTACTCCTGCAATGTTAAGTTTTTTGTGGGTCCCAATTGAGAGAGATGATAGCAGAGTACTCACTTTGTGCACGTTGGCCGCACATTCAGCGCCCAACTGAGTGCACGCGCCCGCTGGCACGTCTTCTACTTTTTTTTTTAGATGCGACAAACCTTTTTTTTTTTTCCCTTCTTTTCTTTGTTTACTCTCTCGTTGGCACATAAAAAACCGTAAAAAAGTTGAAACTGATGTGGTTGCTCTTAAGCCATATGGGGGATAGTACAAACTACAAAGTCCTTCCAAATAGGAAATGAAGACACCAAGCAATTTTCTAGAATACATCTCGTAGGTAAGAAAGGTCACAATGTAAAGGATTTCCTAAGTTGATTCCCAAGCCAATGAGAGCTTCACCCAAGCATCCTCTATATGGAGGATGAAGGGAAAGTGCAACATTGTAGTCACCACTCACCATCATGTTAGTCTATTCTGCCTAAGGAATACTTTGTAAAGTCAGCTAAAATGGACGGGCACGAATAGTCAAATATAGTTATGTTCATATCATCATAATATTATTATACAATATATTATAAACTTATAATAAATAAATTAAAAGCACAACATGCACATAATATGAACATGATTCACAATGCGAATGGTGGACCCTGATCCACAATATAATGATTGAAAATATTCAATTGAAATAGTAAAACCTCATTTCATAAGTTGAGCACATTTTTAAGGAAAGATAAATCTCATCTTTAATAGTTAGTTTTTTGTACACGTCACAAACTATCTAAAGTAACCTTGCAATATTAAGAGTAAGAGTTCTACTATACGAACTCTTAAATTTTACCCTCTCAACCAAATTACTTAATGTGACAAGCTAGGATAGAACATTTTCATCTTGTGGATCCCAAAAAAAATTGTCTACATCATATATTTGGGAGTAGGGAATAAAAATTGAGAGTAAATTTGAGAGTACCTATAACTTTCCGAGTATTAATACACAAAAGGCCCTACTCCTATACTAAGGAGTAGGGAAGATCTCAAAATTAGTAATGAACTTTGAAGCACAAACTAATCAAGCAAGGGATCACTTCATCCACCATCTATTGCAAAATTGAATTTCCACCAGTGAGTTACAAACTATACACAGCATTCCTTTCCACAGATAACAAGCTACTAGCTCTATATACACAACCCCCAAAATCATTATTTAGGTTCATTGCTGACATCCATTTTTCGAGTCTGAGAGCTAAACATTTCAGCAATATCTGCAGCTATGCTACATTCCTCGGGATTTCTATCAGCAACGGAGTGAATGAACCTTGGAAATCTGACAGAAATACCCCGAGATGGATGAACTAAACCCATGGCTGCATGATGAACTGGTGATACTGTGAACTCAGCACCCCGTATCTCCCAAACTAGTTCGGGAGAAAACCACACATCAGGGACTTCAGCAGTTTGATAGTATGGCGGTTTTTGCCCCAAAATCTTATCCCCAGAGAAGAAGTCTTTCATCTGCAAAAAATGTAGTAAAGAAAGCAACAGTTCAATGTATGAGTATATTTAATTGAAATTATTCTTAGGGAATTATGCATTTATGCAAGCCAGGTCCCAAAGCCCATACCAGCTGCAATGTAATTATGATACAGAGTGTGTGGGGGGGGGGGGGGGTGGGGGGGGGGGGGGGTCGATTATAGGGTAAAAAGAAGTTTCTTAATCAAATTCTCATTACATTTGTTTTCCATATTCATATCCAAACAAAAGGTGGAATATTTCATCAATAAGTTCACCTCTTTATAGAACGCATCTGAGAACCCAGACATGACACGGCAGACGCTCTGATATTCTTCAGTGTCAGGGTTATAACAAGCCATAAGGAAAGGACTATACCTGCAACGCATTAATGAAAGCACATAACAGTCATATGAGCCACACTGGAGTCAACATACATCTCTCTCCAATGTCATTAAAAAGTAGATAGAAGGTATATATATGTGTGTGTATATATATATATATATATATAGGCCAGTGTTCCCGTGTGTCCACCCTTCTCCATGAGTCCGTGTGGACAGATCTGAGCCATTGAATACTTGAGATCAATGGCTTAGATTTGGCCAACTGTGCACTTCACTTGCACAGTTGGCAAAATTTAAGCCATTGATCTCAAGCATTCAATGGCCCAGATCTGTCCACTCGGACTCATATAACAGGATGGACTCATTTGATCACTAGTCTATATATATATATATGAATGTTTTCTTACACAGGCATGTGCTTGCATTACAAAGACTAAGCCCGCTACATTTCATAGATCACAAATTTACCCCAGAAGATATTCCAATAAACTCATCCCAGATCTCCAAGTTGAACTCAAATATGATGTTGCAAGACAACTAAGGAGTAGAAATTATATAAGAAACAGAGATATTAATCATCATTACCATCCTGCTTTCCTTCCGTTCCCGTACCAAGCACCAATGGGCACCAAGTCGAGGGAGTCACTTAATCCTTCCATATAATCTTTCTTAACCTGCAAAATTGAAAAGATAGTTCAGCAGCAGAAACTATATTAAACTGTACAATAACATGTTAAAAAATAATACCTTCAGCCATGCATCAGAGCGCTTTGATGGTGTATACCCAGCATCTACATCCAGAGATTTAACCATAATTCCTTCACATGAAGATTGTAATGCATCATTGACAAAGCAGTTAATCCTTGTTAATGTAGCTTCATTATCTGTAGAAGAATCATCTACTTCTACCTAAAAGAAGGTCGAATTAGTGGCACCAACAGCAACAAAGTGACAAAAATTTAATGCAACCAAAACCAACTTACTGTCATTTCTCTTGCATACTCCAAGTATCCTCCTTTACCCTCACCAAACAAATCCTTCAAATCTGATGGCTTAAAAGGAAAAACGTTAGCATATATTATCCTCTAGGTATAGTAAACAGTAAATATTTACAAAGATAGAGACATGCACACATTTTCGTCTTTGCCGCAGTGGAAGATTCAACAACCTGCCACAAACAGAAATTCTCCAGGCTTCAGAGATCTCCTTTAGCAACACATAAACAGTCCAATATAGATAGGACAGGACAGAGAAAGAAGAAATACCATAGAAAAGCTGGTAAATTTATCAATGCTGTAACAATATTAACTATGTGGAAATCAGAGTAAGGAGAGAATCCAACAACTCGAGAATAAAACAAGATACTGGATTTACTGCTAAGGCCTATTTGAGAATTGCACCTCGTGTGATGCATATCAGGGTATAAATTGTATGCTTATGCATGAAAAATAAATGCAACTTATAACAACAATAAAGCCACATTGACTAAGGAAAGAGTGGGCAAGCACTTGTCTAATGACGATATTACATCATAAAACATCAATATACACAGAATCTCTAGTGCACCATTTCACCTTTACTTCTTCAACTTTAATAAGCTTAAAGTAAATGAAATCTTCCTACAATCAAAACTATGAGTCCAGGAATGCTAAAGGTGTGTCCATCTACAAGACTACAACATGAACCCAAAACAGGATGCTACAGAGATTAGCTTGTGGATGATTAAAGAGCAAACACCCATATGAAGTTATCAAAATCTGTGAACTGCTGTTTTCTGCAGATCCACAAATCAATGTTGCATTTTAAGTAACTGTTAAGAAAGTGCAATAATCTATAATATTAATTGATAGCAGTGCAAGAATATGTGGCAAGACAGTACAACAAATTGAAGAAGTGGTTTGGAGATAATTACTGCGCTCCATTGGCAAACATGATATCAAAGACAAAAATGCATATATCAACCTGGAAGAAGAAAAAAAATATCAGAAAAAGTAGAAATTCTAAGTTCAATAGAGAAGCAAGAAATCACATGATGCCATTGGCGACTAGAATAACTCCAAAATTATTGCAGGAATTTGAAGGATTTAAAGCTGCAGATAAAACTGTTCTTTGCACCACTGAAGAGTAGCAGCACAAGGTGAGCAAATTTTTTGTAACTAAAAGAGGTTAAACCAGAAGAGCTCAAAATTTTCAATCAAATTATGATCTTCTAACAACCCAAGGCGATAGAACTATGTGTATTAATAGTGCATATGCATGGGGATGGTAGACCTTTATTTTATCTAATGTGATCAAGGAATCTTTACTCCCTCTTTCTCGGGAAGATAATTCTTGGAATGACATGAGTTTTGAATCATTTTTCCTATTTATTGCAACCACCTGTTGAGCACAATAATAGGGTATCATCACTCAGTAAACAGCAGAAGTTTCTTAATAACATTACAGTTGTGGCTATTTACTGTGACATTCTGTGCAACTAAGTGCAAAAGCAATACCTCAGCATCTAGTATGAAAGTTTGTCCAGTAAGATTGCATGATTCTTTAATTATATCAACTACATCAGGGAATCTTCTTGTTGTTTCATCCCCATTCCTTGAGAAAATGCGCACAGAGCCATCAGCTAATCTGTGAATCTGGGCTCGCTGGCCATCATACCTGAAAAATATAAGTGTCCAAATTCCTGATTATATATTCTAACATTACAAGTTTTAGTAATAAAAACATATAAAATGGTTGGATATTAAGTTTGTACTTGAAAAACATTTTTTTGCTCTCACTTTTTATAGACATACGACTCATTTCTTCATTAAACTGCATTAAGAAATAATGAATTGGATGGCCTTGGGGACAAAGATCCACCACCCAACACTAGGAGGCTCCATATGTTAAGCAAGTAAAATAATAGTAGAGTTACATTATTACCAAATAATAACAACTTGATAGAAATATTACAATAGCCTCATTTATTCATAGGCTGAGAGGTAGCTAAGGAGTCTCTTGATATTCCAACATGTGTTAATCATGAAACTGAACTCTTCAACTAAAAGCCCATGAAGTTTGAACTTCTAGCAAGAATGACAGAAGCTGCAAACCCACTAGTTTCTTACATTCTTAACAAACTGTTTGGGTTCATGCACCTCCAAATGGATGGCTTGTCTACAAATGCGTGGTTATTTTCTAGTTACATAAAAAGGATGAAAGAACAAGGATGATATACAAACCAGAAATATGTAAAAGAAACTTTTAAGTTCCATGAAACTTACTTGTATTCACATGTAAAGGCTTTGTTTTGAAAACCGTTCAGTACTTGAGAGGCTCCATTAGTAATTCTACCAAGAGAAACAACAGATTTCAACAATAAGGATAACTATGATGATATTGTAAAAGAAACAAGTGCAGGACAGCAGGACTGATTCAGCTAATCATAAAAATGATAGAAACATATGTAAATGTACTTTGCAAGCATTGGCTTGATTGGGATGCCTGGAACCATAGACAAGATCATTGAAGAAAATTCAGTCCCTTTTTCCATTAAAGAAGGAACAAGCAGATCCTGTTCATAATAGATAAATGCCATTAATAAATGAAAAGACATAGAAAAAGTAGAGGAAGAAACTAACAGATTTTTTTCCTACATTTACAAGCTGATAAATACACACGTACTAGTTAGCCTTCATCTATCCTAGACTCCTATCTAACTCTTTGTATATTCTGACTATTTATTTCCATAACACCAACAAGAAAGCATCATTAAAAGAAAAGAAAAAAAAAAAACAAAACAAAAAAAAAAAACAAAAAAAAAAAAACAAAATTTATCATAATATTTCTCATGCATGAAAGCATGTTTTTGGATACTACTAAATAAAACCAAAGTAACAATCTCTCTAGGATAAGTATGACATGAACAGCCAACTACACTAATTAAATATCTGCAAGAAAAATCAACTTTGCAATTCAATACAAAAATTGAAGGCTCTACAACATATTAAATGTGCAAGTCCTTAATGGACAGAAGAATATTCTTATCAGAGTTAAGACTTTTTCCACCAGCTAATCTTCTATATAGAGTACACAACAATGCTCCAATCATCAAACCATGCATGGATAGGTACCAAAAGGTGCGAAAATGTGCAATGTTAATTAAGGAGAACTCCAATTTCAACTTCAGAAACGGAGTAACTAGAAAGAATATTTTGAGCTTTTAAGGAAATGGATGAGAGATCCCATTCCATGACAAAATTGTCCTTAGTCAATCATCAAATTCCACAAGGGAAAAGGAAAGGGGGGAAATGTCAGGAGGTGACATGAAATCATGAGTATCCTTTATTTCCCCCTAAAAATCTTGAAAAAGTGAGACTTCTGTCCTATTTCAGATGTTCAGGAACCTAGTACAGTTATTAGTATGTACTAAAATTAGAATAGCATTACATTTTAAATATACAGGACTTCAGAACAATGGACAGCACATAAATTTGGCAAGTCTTGATGTATTCTTTAAAGGGACTGGAAAATAAGCAAAGAAACCTAAATCAAACACAGGTAAACAACTTACCAAACTGGGAAGAATGTTATATGCTTCAACTACTTCTGTTGAAAGGCGCTAAAATTGAGTGAAAAATGGAATGTTAGCAGCAGGAAGATCCCAACGGCAATAGCAGTAGGTAAACAAAAGAGTCTTAAATAAATGAGGGTATGGATATATTCATCCACAACCACTGGGGAAAAAAGGGATTTCTACTGCAAACAGGAAAAGATGAAAGTATGATTTTGCCCAGAAAAGAAGGGAGAAAGTGAGACAAAAAAACAACAGACCTGTAAATGTTCTTTCATATTGCCAACAAGGTCTTTACTAGAACTAGAATGGATTGCAATTGCTTGAGCAAATGCAGGCAGAATAGTTCTCATCATGGCTCCAATGCGCAAATTTCTAACCTATGTATTAAAAGAATATCAAGAACATGCAAATATGCAATACAAGGTTTAAATCATGCTGGAACAATAATCTGCAAGCCGGGGGGGGGGGGGGGGGGGGGGTGGGGAAACCACACACACACAAACACAAAAAAAATAAAAAAAAATGCTTGCGTGCACCTTCACCACATCTTTTGACATTGGCCAATGAAAATATATTATAGTAAATTCAAAAAGACATTTTTACATTTAGTATTTTGCCTTTAAATATTAGTTGATTCTTATGAACACCATACAAATACTAAACAGCACGACACATTAATTTAAACCAGCATACCAAAGTTCTGACAATAAACTTCATTTCCTTCTCTCTACATGAACGCAAGAGACTCAAAACAAGGCTTTTCTTCCGGATAGTACTCCCACTACCTGTTTGAACACTGACGAATGACGAATCATATCATACATAAGAATAATAATTTTGACAAGAAAGCTAAGATAGAAAAATAATCCACCACTTCCAAGGTTTATTCCAATGGAAAATTTTAAGATATAATAGTTTTGTTATTGAAGAAATAATTTTCAGCATAGGACACATTTCTACAAAGCAAGAAAGAATACTGCAGGAAATGACAACTTACAAATCATACACAGGCCTCCACATCATTAAAGGAATGACTGAATGAGAGTAATGTTTAAGAGAGGGAACACAAAACAAACCACGAAATAGAGCGAGAGAACAGCCTTCACATAGCTGAAGAATGCAAGGGAATCTTTCATAGTAAATAAAACCACATCAACAAAAGAACCCAACAACACATTGAGAGAACCGTTGTGCCATCGTGATGTAATCATGGTTGACACTGGACTGACACCCTCATTGAATTCCAATGGACCATAAATATGTAATTTACAGTCATAGAGCCTTTAAATTACCAAAAACAGAAAAAAAAAAAAATACCCATAACAATTACCTTATCTGTTTGAGTGTGGAAAATACACTTTGAATTGTTAGCGTAGCAGGTGGAGCTAGTAAAGATTGTGTTTGCCGGCAAACTTGAGCAACATCACCTAATTCACTATTGACTGTTTAATAAATGTCCAAATTTTTAAATCAAAGGAAAAATCAAAAGTGCTATTCACCCAATCATAAACAGAAAAGGAAAGAGAGAGAGAGGAAGCTGAAGAATGTAAAAGGCATATATGTTTATACCAAGATCACCAAGATTTTTATACAAATCTTGTATTTTGGCTTTTTTTGCCCCACATGCCTCTTCCAGTGCTGCTATAACAATACTACCACCAATATTCAATTCCTGGATCACCAAAACTACACAACTTAGGTTGATAATAAAGGATTCTTCTAAGAAAATACAATAGTAAATTAGTAATCAGAATAACGGATTCTTCTACAAACAAATAAGAAACTGATTAGTACTTGAGAATCACAAGCAAAACCCCAAAGAAATTCTCTCATAAGATTTCAAAGGTATTAGCCTTCAACAATTATACATGCCCTTTAATAATTTATGAATAAATTCCCTGTATGACAGTAAAAGATCCAAATTCAAGTATTCAACAATTTAGATAGGGAAACTTGGTTCCTTGGATACATAAACCATGATCAGTGCAGGACAAAGGAAATAACCTAAAACAAAGCTTAAAACAAAGCAAACCAAAAGTAACTATTTTCCAGTAACCAAGGAACACATATAATTCATCGCCATGCAATTGCAAGAGAGCTAAATAATTTTTACACACTTTTACACAAGCTAACTTGACTTTATTCATGCCCTCTGATGCCAAGTATTGAATAGTATATTGGTTTGATCAAATAGTAATGTTAAAGTCAAGTCAGCTTTATGTAATAGTGTATAAAATTAGAGTATGCATATAGTATTATTCTAAAAAGTAAGGAAATAATTATCATTTCAAATAAATAAGAAGAGTAACGTCTCATTAATTTCATGGAAATTTCAGGCTTACAAGCAAATAGCCAAACATGGAATTAGACTAACAATATTTTCATGGTCAGGAGCTATCTTGTTTGTGCACAAATACATGGCAGGTAACACATCCTCTGGAGACAAAGCTAGCAAGCTGCAAATAAGAAAAATTGGAATAAAATTGCACAACGTAATGGCACTAAAAGGAAAAACAGTTACTGAAAGTTTCACCACTAGGTAATTTGACATGATGGCACCTAGCAACCAATGATTCTACTATGGAATCAAGGTAACATACCTCCTAAACATGTTGCACAACATTGACGTAGCTTTTACCTTTCCCTTTTCTTCCTCAACCAGTTCAAAAGTTCGTGCAAGATGTAGGTATGGAGCATGCTGTCCACTCCTCCAGCAAGCTGGGGGAAGAGAAGAGGAAAAACACTCTTATGATAAAGTAAATTCATCAAAATGGGTGCAGGAAACATAAACAATGGATTGCAATTAGTAACCATGTAGGATACCAACCATGTTCCAGAGGTGAATATTTTTCTGGTGGAAGCGATACATTTTTTTCAGCAACGTTCTCCATTGATGGTCCATTCAGAACCATATGAACCTCAGCTCCCCATTTTTTAGATGGCTTAGAATCTTGAGAAGAAAGCACCTTTTGAACACATTGAGATTTGACCCCCTTACTGCTATCATCCTGGATATCTTGTTTCACTTCTGTTGCTTCATTGGCATGGTTATAATATATATCCAATGCCCTATTGATGTCACCTTTAGTCTTCTGAATTATAGAAGCAGCATGGCTTTGTAATGATTCATTACCATTAACAATTCGAATAAATTCATCAATCTCATCTTTATATGGCTCAGTAATGGTGGCACTCAGTGCTGCATTTTTATCACTATGGCAATACTCAATTGCAGCTCCATCATTTTCACTTTTGGAGTCAGGAGGCACTGTTTTACTAAAGAACTTTGTTATAGTACATTGCTTTGATCCACTAGAATCCATCTTAGAATTCAGTTTTGCTCTTTTAGAAGATTTAGTTTCAGTATTTCTCTTCTTTTTACTCGGAGAAATACCAATAGTAACTGACTTCTTCCTACTAGAAGATTTATAGTTCTGACTAGGACTTTTACTTAAAGAAACAATGTCATTTCTTTTGAGGCTCTTAAGAGGCCATGGCTCTGAAAAAGAGGATTCACTCTGAGTTAATTTAAAAGGCAATGAAAACTCATTCTTACGGATTTCCTGGGATATAGATGCACAAGATTCGCTGGTTACTACTTGTTCATGAAACTCAGTTTCATGCTCATAAAAATGAGAAACAGCATCAACAAGATTTCTTTCTGAAATCCTAAGTAAATCCATCATCTGTGATCGAATGACCCAAGAGGGCAAGAAGTCTTGAAGTTCTTTTATAGATTCCTCCATGGCATCTTCATCAATGTCTTCTAAGCCTTGTAACTTGGATTCATTTTGAGGAGATGACTCCTCAATATTCTCCAAATTACCATCTTTACTGCCTCTGAGATCTGATAAAACGGGCTCATTCTGTATCTGTGATATCCCTATGTCACAAGCAGGTTTTTTGACAATATTTTCATCCACTCCTTGGATCACACGATGAAATCCCATTAGAAAATCTTGCTTAATAGCCATTTCATCAACCAAGCCAGCAAAATGCTTACGCATGGCATTAGCATGCTTGCTATCAAGCTTCTCAACATCTATACCAACTGTAGGAATAACACACTTAGGTTTCAAAAATTTCACATATTCCCTAAGCTCATCATAGTTTGAATGCTCGCTATATGGCACAAGATGAATTTCAAAGGAATCTTTCTTCCTCACTGGAAACTTATTCCGCTTTACCTCATAACTCCAACCAGTAGGAACAAAGCCCACAACTTTAGAATACCCTTTCTCAGTCATAATCTCTTGTATTCTCACAAAATTAGGCCTAAAAAAGGGCCAGGTCTCACCCAAGACATTCCATCCAACTACATGAATATCAGTTTCAGATTCATCTTCAGTAAAAACTCCATCCTCATGCCCCAAGACTCTCAGAACTAACATTTTTCTATTTTCCACATGGATCTTCCTCTGACATCTCCGTGCAATTTCCATCAAAATCTTCTCTTTCCCGATAACATAAGTAGCAACAAGAAACAGGACACTCTTCAATGAGCCCTCATTCTCAACTCCACTCGACTCTATAACACCAACAATGTAATCAATAGCCTCATCTTGACTGGGAAACACATACTTCGGATTACAATAAGTAGTATCCAGAAAGACAGCATCAGCACCAACAAATGCATTTAGTATATGATCTAACTTCATCGAATTGCAGTACCGAAAATCGCCAGTATGAACATATCGCTCAAACTTACCATTACAACTATGAACCGGAATTTTAAATAGGAACTGAACTGCGCCAGGGCAATGATTAGCATCAACCAGAAATACCTCACAGCCGTCTATTAATACCTGCTTTGATAGGGGTAAAGACACCACAAAGGGTGCCGGGACTTGAAGGACTTCGACAAGGAGGCGAGCAGTGATTGACGAGCAATATATAACACCTCTGGTCCAATTGGGAGAAAGGCCAGTATAGTGGTCGGAGTGGAAATGAGAGAGGAAGTAGGAGATTGAGAAGTCGCCGGCGTGTTTGAAGCCATCGATAATGAAGCGAGTTTTGGGAATAAGTTTGGGTTGGGGGATAGTTGAAGGTAGACTAGGGAGGGGAAGAGAGGGCGGTGGAATTTGGGAGGAAATGGAGTTGAGAGCGGCAGTGTAGATGGATGTGGAGTCTAGGGTTAGGGTTTCGGGTGCAGTGGACATGGCCGCCGCCGAGACGACGACTGTTATGGAAGGGGAATAGCCGAATAGGTCGGTAGTGATCGGAGAAAATTAAAATTGGGAAGATGATTTAGAAACTGTTGGAACTGTTGGCGTGGCGCCTTGTAACTTGTAAAAGCATGGCAATTATGCATGACAAAGTTCACCTTACATGTTAGATTTGGGATAAGTACAAATAAAGAGCAAATTATCAAAATAGTTCCTTTATTGTGTCGATTTTATCAATTCGATCCTACTCATTTTGACTTAACTAATTTCATTATTCGACTATCAAAATTTTAATGGTTTTAGTCCTCCGGTGACTTAAACAACATATTTTGAGGGATATTATTGGAACTTCACTGTAGCACCGATTGTTGTAGCACCAACTGTTTGTTCTGTTTTATATAAATCCATAATTTATACCCAAATTGATACATCATCCACGCCAAACAACGAATCCACGTCTCTAATGTTCTCCATCAACGCTGCTTCTTCCTATCCAACATGGGTGATAGGTCGTCTTCTTCCCAACAATCAGATCAGACAGTGCATCATTATGGTGAGTTCATATCAGCTCCTAATTGTAATTGTGGGCAAGTGTTGAATCTAGAAATTTCATGAACAAATGATAATTCTGGGAGAAGATATTGGAATGCTCACGTTCAAATTTTCTTAACCATGTTAGTGTGAAAAAAGAAGTCAAATTTCTTAAATTTCGAATGTGAAATTTTGTGAATTTTATGTACAGGGCAGTGTATTTGGATGTGGATTTATTAAATGGTTCGATTCTTCAATGTGTTTAAGGTCGAAGAAAATTATTCCAAGACTATTGAGAAGAATAAATCGAAATGAAGAAGAAATTGAGACATTGACAAAGAAGATAAGAGCAGTTGGCAATACTGGCAAATCAAGTGTTAATTTGATGTTTACTGTTAAAGTAGTGTTCATTTGGACAATAATATTACATAGCGTTTGGTTGGAGGGAATTTAAATTCTATTCCCACCTAATTCCAAAGGCCATCAGATTATTTAGTTTGGTTGGAAGGGATTGCAATTCCCTCATTTTCATGGAATTAAAATCTCATGCCCCCTTGAGATTTTAATTCCATGGATTTTAGAAAGAAAAAATATAATGATGAGACAGAATTATCCTCTCATTTTTTACCCTAAAATTGATGCATGACAACAACAATATAATGGGCATTTTAGACTTTATACTACTTATTCCCTTTCAATTCTCATGTATACCAAACATTGAAATTGAAATTCCCAGTAATTTTATTCATGTAAATCAAACATTGGAATTTCAATTCTCACTTTATTCTCAGTAATTCATCTCTCATGAAATTGCAATTCTTTTCCCACGTAATTTCCTCCTTCCAACCAAACGCCCCATTAGTGTTGCCAATGTGTTATTTTTTGTGTTCTATATCAACTGTTGAAGTTAGGGAAAATAGGGTTAAAATGTTGTCTTGATATCCTGTTAAAATGTTGTATAAGCTTGAATTAAATGGTTGGTATGGTTTATGAAGCTTGAATGAAAAGGTTGGGTTTTTGGTTTTTATATATATATATAGAGAGAGGGGGTCGCACAAGAGCGAAATATGAATGCAAGTCAGCCATCCACGTCTCCAGATCAATGAATTAGATGTAATTTTAAAAAAACGACGCGGTGACATTTTTGTAAAAGACAAGTAATTTTACCTTGTTAACATTCGTGCACCTAGTGCAACTACTTATAACTATAGATACACCTAGTTATAACGTCAGGTGCACTTAGTATTGATGCTCAATGTAAATTTTACTTGCACCTATAATACATTTTACATGCACTTGTAATACATTTTACTTACAAATTTTGCTTTGTTAACATTCATTGATCGGGTGCACCTACTTTCACCTACAAGTGCATGTAATTTTGCATACTTTCACCTACAAGTGCATGTAATTTTGCCTTGTTAACATTCATTGATCGAGTGCACCTACTTTCACCTATGTGCACCTAGTCATAACTATATGTGCACCTAGATCTGAACACGTGGCGCGCGCTGAATCATTCGGATTTCACTCCTGGGCCTGCGCTGAATCATTCGCATTTCGCTCCTGGGCGCGGCATTCACACCTGCGGGAAAGGATTTAGGTGCAGGAAATGGTTCTTTGCGGTTGACACACCTTAAGCATTAAAATGACGTACTTAAGTACACAAACGAACCACACACTTTAAACACACAAACAAAACACTTTAAAAACACAAACAAAATATTTAAGTACACAAACCAAGCACCTTAAGCACACAATAAAACACGGGATGGTTTACAGAACATTTGCAACCAACACAAGCTTGTCGCATGCAGTCAATAATGCATGTGAATAAATTAAATTGGATAAATATATACTCTAGCTATTTTGTTATTACCGTAATAAAGAAAGCAAATATAATTGTGATTTGATTGTAAAACTCACAAGCAAGAATATAATTTGTAATCAATTTAGTTGGTTGTCTTTTACCACCGGACCAGCGACGAAACCGAGAATCGATCGGCGAAAAGCTAAGCTAGCTAGCATCGTCAAGTCCGAAAACCATCTATCGATCTCAACGTCTGCATCGTTATTACAAATGGAAGCCTTTCAATTCCCTACTGCCGGCGGCCCACTTAGATGTTTGAATTGCCGGCGGGCGGACGGTAGCTAATTTAATGTCAAGCCTAGTGATGCATCGGCGGCGGCATTACGATGAGGATGAGTACTCATCATCGGGATCGGAGTACTGTTTGGATGGATTGGACATGCAGCTGATAGGCAACTTCCTGAGCTTCGCCTCCAGGGGGGACAGAGTGGGGTTGAACAAGATGCTGAGAGAAGGCATCAACCCCAACGTCCAAGACTACGACAAGAGAACCGCTCTCCATCTCGCCGCCAGCGAGGGCCATGCCCCCATTGTTGAGCTCCTTCTCGCTTACAAGGCTAATGTCAATCTCAAAGATCGCTGGCGTAGAACTGTAAGCTAAGTAATTCAATTCCAATATATATAATAAATCATAATTTTATATACACAATAATAAAAAAAAAAGTATAGGTAATAGGTGCTTTTTTAAATGTAAAATAATAAATAATTGTGTCAATAAGCTTACTACCATAATAAATAGTAAATTAATTATTGATAAAAAGTTATAAAACAAAAAGTACAAACAGATGCAAAGTTAAAAATCTTTTTAATTGAGGGTAAAAAGTTAAAATGCTTCAAAACAGTGATACAAATTTATTAATAACAAAATATGCTATACATCGATCAACCATTTGTGATCTCTTACGCAATGTTTATGTTGTTTAAGTTTGAACTAAATATTCGTTAGTATAATACTATATATTTGTCAATACTAAACTAAATATAGGCTAGTGTAATTTTCATCACATTTGAACACTTGAACTTATATTAATGTTTATTGAAGCTCATAGTATAACCCAAACTATTATGGTTTCTATTATAATGATAATACCATCAAGATTTTGCTTTACTTGCACTTCTAATATTTATGGGGAATAACCAACTTTTTTTTTTTTTTTTTCTGTTTGTTTTTGTAATGTTGATGTTAAGCCTTTAACAGATGCAAAGGAATATGGACATCAAGACATATGCCGGATTCTTGAGGTGAATGGTGGAAAGGAGTCCGATGATCATCCAATGGTAATTTAATGATCATGATTAATTACTATTCACGCTAGCTAGATCTATCTTTGAGGGTGTTTGGTAAATAGTTGTTAGCTGATTTGGTTGGTGGATTTTACTAATTGATAGTATTAGCTGATTGTAAAAAGATGTTTGGTAAATTAGCTTTTAGTTGATCGAAAAAACTATTTTAAATAACTTTTTGAATTTTAGTATTTTAGAGTGGTTACAAAAAGCTAATTAATCAAATAATCATATTAACTATTTAACTAAGTCAAAGAGCTAATTAACAATGGTCAAACATGTCAAAAATTAAGGATTATTACTGGGTCAAACTATACAACACATGAGCCACATAATAGTTGAATATTAATAAATAATATTTCATTCTGACCTTTAAAAAGAAAAAAAAAAATTCATTCTGATCATGCAGGCTGTACGCCGTGAGGAGGATTCAGTTGAAAACATCATTGACATATCCGAACTGAACTTGCAGAATTCCACAACATTTGATCAGGTGCAGAAATGCTATTACTAGCCAATTTCTAAATATAATGTTACATAGTATTTTGTACATATGTACGTGTTACGTTGGATATTCTATGATATGATATTATTCTCTGACTATATATTATTTGCCAGGGTTTATTTGGTGAATCTAAAAAGGTGAAATGGCGTGGAACCTGGGTAGCCAAAACTCAAATCAGAAAGCAAGTACCACATTCTGACACATTATTCTTTTTTTTTTTTTTTTGAAAAATCTGACACATTATTCTTCATCTGATCTATCTGCTTATTAAGCTTCCTTTTTCTCCTTGTTTACTATACATAGGTGATAGGACTATGCTTTCATGCCCGCATAAGCTTATTAGTTTAATGGTTCAGTAGACAGTATTTGAAAGAAGAGATCAAAGTTTAAATTTCGACAGTAGTAGTGTGGGATTGTGCTCAAAGTGGTAGATTATTTGTGTGCATTGACATTTGACCCTGTCTACTGTACTGAGCCATTGAATTACTGTGTTTTACATCCTCTTAAACACTCTATTGGATCAGGGTCTGGGGAGCCCTTGGGGTTGGGAATTCAACCTTTTTGGGAGAATGACCATGTTTTCATGTGCATTATATTGATATTGATGTTTCACTTGGTGTACGTAGGGTGCTGTCTGCAAAGGATAACACACTGCTCAGGGAACTTCGACACCCCAACATTTTGCAGTTCCTTGGATCAATTGTCCAAGGTGAAGAGATGAGCTTAATCACAGAGTATTTGCCAAAAGTATGTTTCTACTTTCTATAGGCCACCAAAAGTATGTTTCTACTTTCTATAGGCCATCAAACAACAACACAATCTGCTCTATGTTCCATACACTATTCTTTTACTCAGGATAGGAATGCCAATCTTACCCTGAAATTGATAGGCTGGCCCGATAAGATCGAAAAATTTAAGGGGGTTAGGGGTGAAATATTTTAGCCCGATACAAAAAGAGCCCAGTAAACTGAAACCGATAAGTTAGGTGATTTGAACGGGCTACTTTGAAATTTAGTGGGCTAGCCCAATAAACGATCAACTTGGCTATTCTTTGTTACAAAAGGGATAGTGAAATAAAATAATTTATATGTAAGTTCATTTTTAGTTTTTTTTTTTTTTTTTTTTTTTTTTTTTTTTTTTAATTTTTTTTTTAAATTAACTTGTTAAATAAAATTTTAATAATATATTAATAAATGTATTATAAAATAAAATATTTTGATGAAAAATAAAAAACTTACTATAAATATTATATTATATTGTAAGTACGTATATTAATTGTTTTTAGTTAGACTTAAAATTTGAAAATAGAATTTATATTTATTAGTGTAAATGCGTTAATTTATTTATTCAAATTAAAAGTTTATAATGTTAATTTGAAAATGTAAAAAAATTTTAATTTAACTTGCCGTATAGCTCGAAATTTTAAGATTAGGATCAAGAATTTTGAATCTAATCAAAAAAATTGATGAACTCAAATCGATAAAATTGACAGCCTAAATAGACCAAACTAGCCGGAAATCGAATTGGCTCTATTAACCTTCCTAACTCAGTGCGTGGATGCAGTTTATACATTTCTGCCAATGTATGTTTTTCAGTTCTTGTGGTTGTTACTCAAATTAAAGCATGTCCCATGTCAGGGTAACTTGTATGATATTTTGAAAACCAAGGTCCATCTTGATCCCATAACTGCTTTGCGCTATGCGTTTCACATTGCACGGTACAAATTTTATTTTCCTTTTACATCTATTTGAATTGCTCTAGTGTGTTTCCGTGCGGCCATGTGATCACTCACCATTAGATACGCATAAATACATCACAAAGTGTTTAAAAATGCACCATTAGATGTGGTTACTGGTGAGGTTTGGTGAATTTTTTTGGTGTATGGTGCATTTTGTACATTTGTGCATTTCATTATAGTGCATTTTTGAACATTGTGTGGTGCATTTTTGCATACCTGATGGTGAATCTGCACGGGAAGCACTGTCCGCATTTGAACTAGTATATACTGGTTCAAATGCAGACAGTGCTTCCCGTGCGATCGGTGGTACGTAAAAATGCACCACACAGTGTTCGAAAATGCACTACAATGAACCACATACACTCCAAAAAAAATGTAGCACACTACACAACATATAATGGTGCATTTTCGAACACTTTGTGATGCATTTATGTGTACCTAATAGTGAGTGACCGCACGAGAACCACTGTTCAAGGAAACTTGAGTATATATATGTAATGTTTGTATGATATGATTTGACAGGGGAATGAATTACCTGCACCAGCACAAGCCCTTCCCTATAGTTCACAACAATTTGCATACAAAGTAAGTTTTTCCATTCCTTGCTCTCTATGTCTTGGTAACTCAGATATATTCATCTGCTTATATATATACACTACTGCTAATTCAATTCCTTAATTACGAATCACTCACTCTCTTCGAGTACGTTTAGTCAAACATGGAAACAAAACTGTATTCATCTGGTCTGGTCCAGGAATTTGTTGCTGGATGAAGGTGGTCACTTGAAGATTGGTGAATATTGGGTTCAAATGCTGTATAATCAGAGAAACACAAATCAAGGTAGTTGTAAGTCAGCTCACCCTAAACTTTTTGTTCTGTATGTCTCATATGTACAAGCGGGTGGGGTAGCTGTGGTACGGTGTTTTAGTACATGTACATGTTTAGAAATACCTATAAATAAGTAGTTAATTTGTATTTAGATGTTTGATCACCATCACAATTAATAAAAGAATAGTTTCACTCCCGAACATAGACACTTAATTTACCGAACCACCCACTTAAATCTTGTTATTCTTTACTTTCTGTCATTGTTATTGCTTCTTGTTCTGCCATGCACCATTCAATTATCACCTTGATCATACTATGGTTTAACTGTTCCATAGGCCAAACCATCAGCGCTTCTCCATGTGACCCCAAGACAGATGTTCACTCATTCGGCCTCATTTTCTATCAGGCACAAAAATATTTATAGCTGCTCTTCACTTTAGTTTATTCCTCTTTTTTTGCCTCATTAATACTGGAATTTCATGCACTTTAGATGCTGGAAGGGAAGTTTAATGACTGCTCAAAGTATGAACGTAAGCAGTTCAAGGCCATTGATCTAGAGAAGAAGTTTTATATAGGCCGATGCCCCGGAAGAATTCTTCAGTAAGTAAATAATGGAGTTAATGTCTAATTTAGTCTTGGCCGGACTATAATGATTTTTCTTAATTTAGTCCTAAATGTTTTTTTAGGGTGCTTAAATGTGTTATATTATATTTATGTGTAGGATGATTGAGAATTGCACTAGTAAAGATCCATCTCAAAGGCCAGATTTTGGTTCTGTGATAAGGATCTTAGAAGAGGTTTCGATGACATCCAAAACGGCTGGCTGCCCGCCCTGTATTAAGAATAAGAACACTGAACACAACATGAATCATATCAGTAATTGGAGGTTATAAAATTAAAGGACTCAATATAATCAACACTACTATGATCTTTGGTTCATAATCAAAGCTAAGTCCTCTTTCATTTTTGCACTTTCTTTTTCTTGAATTGTGATTTGTGATTGCAATGTCGATTGTTCCAATTGATGTTTCCATTTACTTTTCTTAGCATGAGTATCTAAACTTTCTTAGGGATTTGGATTAAACTCCTTTGTGTTGGGGGTATGTGACATATTTGCGGCCTATTTTTCCCGGTATAATGTGTTGTATACTCTAACTTGGTAGAATACAATTTGAAAATGTCTTGCAACTTGCATCATTTCATTTTATCACTATCTCAAATTTAGCAACACTTTTCTAGGTTGTATTTGCTTCCCCTTCTCATTGAAAGCTACGATGCCTAAGAACTTTGAACCATTACAACAAATAATTTATACAGGTGTTTGGTAAATAGCTGTTAGCTGATTGAGTTAGTAGGTTTAACTAGTTGATAATATTAGCTGATTGTAGAAAAGTGTTTGGCAAATTAACTGATTACATGCAAAATGACTTTCTCAAAAAACTGATCGAAAAAGCTGCTTTGAGCAATTTTTTGAATTTTAGCATTTTGGAGCAATAAGTTGTTACAAAAGCTAATTAATCAAAGACTCATATTAATTGTTTAACCAAGTCAAACAGCTAATAGTGGTCAAAATTAGCTAATAAACTATGTTACCAAATAAGGTCATAGTCTTTGTATTATGTTGTATACGCTAGCTAGGTATAGAATTCAATTTGAAAATGTCTTCCCCTTCTCACTCAAAGTTGCCACACCTAAACCTAACAACTTTAATTAGTCTATCAAAAGAAATCATTTATCAACTCATTTTCCATATAGCCTTTCCGGTGAAATGTGATGTATATGCTAGCTAAGTATAGAATTTCATTTGAAAATGACGTCCCCTTCTTACTCAAAGTTGCCACGCCTATACCTAATTAACAACTTTAAGCCATCAAAACAAATCATTTATATAGGCTAATCCAATTGCCACCTATAGTCTTTCTTGTCGATTGTGTTGTATAAGCTAACAACTTTAATCCTTAAAACCAGTGATAATCCATTTGCCACCTAGCTATAGTCTTTATAGTGAATTATGTTTTATATGCTTGCTAGGTATATAACTTTATTTGAACCAGGACTATGTGGTCTAATGGTATCCGAGTTGGACTTTCATTTGAAAGATTATGAGTTCAAACCTCAGTGGAGGCGTTAATGGTTCTTTGTGTTAGATACTACAATGTAATAGAGCCATAACTTTCAAAAAAAAAAGAAGCTTTATTTGAAAATGACTTCCCCGGCCCTTTACTCATAGTTTATTAGTTACCACACTTATTATAATTTATTAACAACTTTAAACCGTCAAAACAAATCATTTATCCAAAATAACCCACTTGTCACTTCTAGTGGTGATTATGTTACATGAATAATTGAATAGGCTAGGTAGCTATATATATAATTCTATTTGAAAATGGCTTCCCCTTCTCACTCAAAGTTTGCACACATAAACTTGGCAACTTTAATCTGTCAAAACAAATCATTTTTACCCATAATAACATAACCCATTTGCCACCTATAGGCCATGTTTGGTAAAATAGTTTGCCTATCAATTAATTTTGGCTTATTTGACAACTATTAATTATTTGATTTGGTTAAAAATTTAATATAAGTGTTTGGTTAATTAGCTTTTTGTAACTCTAAAATGCTAAAATTCAAAAAGCTGCTCAAAACATTTTTTTCAATTAGATTTTTAAGAAAAGAAATTATGGTCCTGTTTGGTAAAATAGTTAGCCTATAGACTAATTTTAACTTATTTGATCACTACTAATTGTTTGACTTGGTTAAAAAATTAATATAAATGTTTAATTAATTAGCTTTTTGTAACTTCAAAATGTTAAAATTCAAAAAACTGCTCAAAGAAACATTTTCAATTAGCTTTTTGAGGAAGGAAATTATACTAAAGCTAATTAGTATAAGTGTTTGATTAATTAACTTTTTGTAACTTCAAAATGTTAAAATTCAAAAAACTGCTCAAAGAAACATTTTCAATTAGCTTTTTGAGGAAGGAAATTATACTAAACAGTTATCAGTTAACAACTAATTTACCAAACACATTTCTATAATCAGCTAATATTATCAACTACTTATACTTTCGCATTAACCCAATCAGCTAACAGCTGACATCCATTTATCAAACAGGACCTATATCAAACAACTATCAGCTAACAACTAATTTACCAAACACTTTTCTATAATCAGTTAATGTTATCAACTAATTATACTCCTAAATCCCTAATTAGCCTAATAATTAAGCTAACATACTAATAGCTAACAACCATTTACCATAGTCTTTACAATGGATTGTGTTACTAGCGTTATATAGAACTCGATTTGACAATGACTTCCCCGATATATTCAAAGCGGCCACAGCTAAATCTAACTACCATAAACCATTAAAAAAAATCATTTATCTAGGAAAATTCATTTGCCAAATATAGACTTGTTGGCTGATTGCGCCGCATACGATAGCCAAGTATAGAATTCAATTTGAAAATGTCTACTCACTCAAAGTTATATTGTTTTGTCACTTTCCAAAACTTAGAAATGCCTTTCTGAGTTATCTCTGCTTCCATCTTATCATTCCGAACTAGGTTATCAAATGTTTGTGTCTGGTTTGCTTTCTGTTTAAGCTCAATTTACTGCTTTGAATATTACCTAATCAGTCATGCTAAGCGCCTTAGGGTGTGTTTGAAAACCCGAAAAATGATTTCTAAAAATCATTTTCTGGATTTTTGGTGTTTGGCTAGGTTGAAAAATGAGAAGTCAAAGGAAAATGAGGCCTAGTCAATAGAAAATGAGCTCAACTTTATGGAAAATTACTTCCCCTCAAGGCTAAAGTAACCTACAACAACTACTCTCTTCTCTGGTTTCTGGCCAGACACCAGAGAGCACTGCTCTCTGGTTTTCGGCCAGAGACCAGAATTCTCTGGTTTCCGGCTGGAAACCAGAGAGCATTTATCTGGTTTCCGGCCGGAAACTAGAGAGTAAGTACTACTCTCTGGTTTCTGTCGTTTGTTTTTTTGTTTTTGTTTTTTAAAAATTTTTAATAAATAATATTATTTGATTTTAAAAATAAATCTTATTATTGTAAATTTTATATATTTTAAACAAAATAATTAATTATATAAAATGTTTAATTATACAATTCTACACCATTTCCAGAAAATGAGCCAAACACATGTTGGAGAATTCGCAGAAGAACAACAATGTCGTGCGAGATGTAGGCTGTTAGGCAGTGTGTTTTAATAGTAGAGAGGTTTCTGTGTCGTGTCTAAACACTACCTTAAAAGCATTTAACGAACAGGGCTATCGCTAGCTTTCGACTGGTAAGCACAGAAAAGATAACGCAGGCAACCTCTATTCACCGTGATTTCTCAGTGTGTCTTGCAGTGTTGGGGACGAGCGATTTATATACTGAAAGTAAAAAACCGCTTGTCCTATCTCAGCCATGAAGAAACAGCGAGAAAGATGGGAAGTGGGAAAGGCCAACGCCAAGTGCGCGCACGTTCCTTTGTTCATAATGAAGTGCGGACAAGGTGATCTAAAACCCACAAAAATAGGGGTAGAAATGTGTAGTGGGGTGCAAAACGTCCACCCCACCGCGACGCGCGTGCGAACCGAGCCGAGCGGGCGGCGGCGGCGCGCGCGTGATTTCCCCCTATTTCCCTCTAGGGGTGGAAATAGGCCGAGCCGAGCCGAGCCGAGCTTTATCAAATTAGGCCTGGGCCTGTTACGAAAATCAAAGCCTAGGCCTGGGCCTGAGCCTGTATGTAGGCTTTTTGTTAGGCTCAAGCCTGAGCCTACAATTAGCCTGGCCTGGCCTGAAGCCTTTTTAAAAGCCTGTTTAATATTTAGGCGATTAAATAGGCTTCAAAGTAAGTCCTACTTTGAGCCTGTTTAAAGCCTACATGTTAAGAATTTTTAAAAACTATAATAAATATATCTAAATAATTTAAGAAATATACCCAATACAAAATTAAAACATAATTAAATGAGTATATATATAAACATAATAGCCTTAAAACATAAATTAAAATAAAATAAAACAAGTCACGACTTCAACATGCTCGTTAACTTGTTTAGAAATAAATTCAATTGTATTACTGTTTGTTATCCTATATAATCTCATAAATA